>NW_023601653.1:16692075-17285600 GCF_014898055.3 Talpa occidentalis
TTCAAACAGAGAGGGTCAACCATTACTAGCCTGAAATCATCACCCCTAAATAGCAATGATTCCTCCCTAGCAGGCACATTAACTGCTTTTCCAGAAATGCATTAAAACTCACTCTAACTGTCCTGGCTTTGGCAGCTCTGTCCTGTTATCACTTAACAAAGCACTGACTCATCACTGTGACTTCAAAATGAAGATGGCTTTTTATTTAATTAGGGAAGTTTCCCACAAAGTTGCAAACCCCAGGCACCTGCCTGGTTCTAAATGCCTCCTGTATTCAGGCCCATTTAGTCTTCACAACTATCCTGAGGGAGCACTATTATGACTCACACTTTATAAAGGAGGAGTTGCCGAAGCGGCCATCCTCCAGGGAAAGGCCCGTTTCTGAATGATGGGCACACCACAAAGATAACAGGCTTTCTAGATGTCACCGTTCATTGTCACACAAGACCCTGTCAGGAGGCCCTGGGGTACTCCTACCTCTGATTTCTGGATTTTTTCCCTAAAGATTTTATTTTTATTTATTTATATATAGAAGAACTGGGGTGTAGGCCAGAGATGTGGGGGATAAGAGGATTCACCAGAGACAGGGTGGGGAACAGAACAGGCAGACTGACTGAAATACACTGCTGAGGGGAGCAGTGGGTGAGACAGGAGAGGCCTGCCGCACCATGTGGGTAGCTCCCTGATCAGGGATCGAAATCAGGCTGTTGTGCTGGGCCTTCATGGTGGTGATAGCACTGAGCTTTAACTCCTAGGCCACGAGAGAGGACCCCTAGTTTCTATTGTTAGCCAAGCTCTATAGCAACTACAGATGAAAATGTAGTAGGACAAAAATCTGACCCACAGTAGCACCCAAAGGACTTCCAGGAAAAAAAAAAATCCCAAAAGCGCAGTTCCCCTCAACAACCACCACCTTACACTAATCACCTCTACTACATTTTCCAACTCGACCCATAGTGCACTACTAGCTCCTTTCCTCAAGGAAACAAGAAGGCTGAGGGGCCCCCTCCCCAAAACTGCCTCACAGAGGCTCAAAGGTTTACCTTGTCGTAATAGTATCGCAGGGCTCTGCTCAGCTTATCATAGTTCATGTTTGTTTTGTTTTTTCGGAGTCCCCACAGTTTGGCCACTTCTTCTGCTTTGAGGAGCTTGAATTCACCATCATTGGAGGTCCAGCAGATCAGGTGCTCATGTTTCTGGTCCAGCAGCAACTGCAACAGGAACTGCCACAGCGTGATTGCACTCTCCATACCTGGGGAGGAAGCGGCCAGTCAGAGCCTCAGAGCAGGTGCCAACCATGTGCGGGAAGGGCTTTGGGGTGTGCACCTCAGCTCCCTCTCCTCCCCCAGGGAACCTATAAAGTCGTTTTCACATCCACCCCAACAGGCCACTCTAGTCAGGTGCCTCATCAGCAGCCCCAATTCAGAAATAGAGGGAAGTCCCAGGATCTTTGCAAATGCCACACCCATCCCCACGGGGAGGGGGCTGCACTGGGAAGAATGTGGAAAAAAAAAATAATAAATTAGTAAACTGCGTGCTTATAGAATCAGTCTCCATTCAATTCACACTTGTGTCTGCTTCCACTCACTCATCAAATCCTTTGCTGCCCTGTCTCCTGTCCATCACTGACTGTGAAATGCTAGACCCCATGGTAAGCCCAGAGTCCAGGGCCCTGGGGCAATGAGATCAAGCAACACTGGTCAGTGTAATGACAACATGCACTTAGAGAAGGGACTACATTGGCTTGCTCTTTGCATTCCCAGAACACTGACAGCCCAGGAAACGCGTGAATATAGCTGGCACCCAACAGGTAGATGTTTGTGGAATGGAAAAATTAGTCTTGAACTGCCAGTTCAAGATCCCTTCACTTTCCAGGCATTCATCATGTTGTGGATGAAACCCCACTGCTGCAAGAGCAGAGATGAAAAAACCACTTTTTTCTTGCCATGAGAGGAAAACCTGAAATATTATCTTTTTCCTTTGACTCTGGTGTGGATTTGTAAGTGCTGTTCCTTCTGCCTAAAATGCTGTTGCCTAGCTCTGGAGCCTGAGGAACTCCTACTCATCCCTCATGACCGATTCAAATGGACCTTCTCAAAGAAATTGTTCCCCATCTCCCCAGGCAGTTTCTCAACTTCAGATAATGGAGGACTTTCACAGCAAAGGCACTGATTCTAACAACAATGATCCATTTAGTTCATCAACAATTGTTAAATTAGGAAAGAGCTGTGATAACTGGATCTACAAAGTGCCCTCGGTTTTGAGCTGTGCAAGAAGAGAGTGCAACCAGGAAAAACCAAAGTGTGGAAGCTGCCCCTGGCATGGAGAGAAGTTTTAAGTTTAAAGACAAGATGTGCAGAGGGAAACAGGGCCAGAAAGGACTAGTGGATCTTCCACTGGCGTGTCCTGAAGTTCTAAGGTACAGCCAGGGGGAGACCAAGAGAGAGAAGTAAAAAAAACACTCAACTCCGGACACCTGGAAGTCAGAATTATTACTTCTGGGAAAGTTATTTGTACCAATACTTTGATCAACTCCATCATCCTCCCATCCAGACCTCTTAAAGGAGCAGCTTTCAGATTCTGACAATTATTTTTTCTCCCTTCCCCTAAGGGCATGGATTTGAGAATACCTGGCCATCCAGTGAGTATTTATTTCCTTTCACAAGTTTAGCCAAAAGAACACATTTTATTGTTTCTCTGAGCAAAGTGCATTTCTCAGTGGAAGGAGAGCAGCTAGGAATGTTCTCTACATACCCTCCGAGCATTTTATTTACAGCCTCTTAAAAAAAGATACTCTTGACAGAAATCAATCTTCACCGCCATGGCCACTCAGTCTGCGAGACAGTAAATCACTGTATGGTTGGGCCCAAACCGCGCCGCCTCTCAGCAGGGCCGTCAGCACTGCCGGGATACGCGCTGGCCTGGCCGCTGGCCCCTAATGCGAACCACCCCGCCGATCGCTGATCGCTTGAGGATGAGCCACAGACTCTTCCCATCGTTGGCTCTAAGAGCTGCTAACAGTTGTCTCGAATTCTTTGGTGCTTTCTTGGCCAAACGCTTCAGGCAGTGAGTTTTAAAATATCTTAGAAACGCTAAGTGGCTACAGGGGAAGCTGCTCCGAAGGCAGGAGGGAGCCCGGTAGGTTGGAGGGCTGGTGGGAAGGGGCTGCTGGCTGGGCCTGGGGCTTGCTGGACACCTAGGAAAGTGGCCGCCCCCTCGCCCTGCCCTACCTGTTAGTGACATGAACCATCCCATTCCAGGGGGGACCGTGGAAATACTTGCATATGTTTTACATGACTCCTCCACCCCCCAGGAGCTGCTTGTGTGCCCTAGACCCTCTTTCCACGGGGTTGTGAGCCTGGGGACCGGGGCCTTGCTTTCCGGCCATAACTTACAAGGACTCAAGTGGTGGACTCGGTCAAACTTCTCAGTCCTTCACGCCTTGCCTCGTTCAAGTGCCCAGGCCGTGGTGCCCTGGAGGGGTAGAGGACCCACCGACGCGTGGGTCTGGCTGTGGGATCTGAGTCGGTCAAGGGGATGTTCAGTAAAGTGACAACCAGCTGACTCTGAGCCGAGTTCTCAGAGGCGCCACCTTTGCACTTTCCCTCCTGTGCTCTTGCAGGTCTTGACTCATGTTGTCAACCTGAGCTCACCCGGAAGCCCAGAGCCAAGTCCCAGGACCTGCAGGCTGAACAGCAGCCCTGCACCGACCAGGAGAAAAATGAGTGCCCGTGCAAGCTGGGGGCTCCGGGACAGCTCACTCGGCACCGCTGCAGCAACCACAGAGCGCGGGACGCCCAATGTCTCTGCTAAAAAATTTCTCGGCCTTCTCTCTTTACCGGGTGCCGGTATCGTTCCAGGCTAGAGCTTCCATTTAGCATCGTGAGGTGTGTCCAGACATGAAGGGGCATGCTCCTAAATGTGGGGGGCGGGCTGACCGGGTGTTTACACAGAAGGCAACGAGCGGGCCGAGCGGTGACCACGGCTGTGCTGGCCACGGTCGCGGGCCAAGGAGAGGCCAGAGCGCTAAGAGGAAAAGGCAAAAGAGCAAATGGTGGGAACAGGGAGGCCACCCCTACTCCCCACCCCCAATCAGGGACTCCCAGATTTCTGGAATAGAATCAAGGGAAGGCCAGGAGCTGGGGACTAGGTATTCACAGGGCTCCCCCAGTACTCCCCCGACCCCCGACCCCCAATAAATGTCTCAGACACCAGTAGAGCTCAGCTGACAGCTGTGAACTGTGACCCTCCCCCTCCACTTCTCTCACAGGTGTCAGTCAGGTTACAACCGGGATGGAGGGTGACTCAAAGGGTTCACTGTGAATGACGTGGCTCCCCTGGAGGCCACAAGGCATTGAGCCACTCCTGACTGAAGCGGGCCAGCCCCGCGCTGGCCAGCCACCCCTCCACCGCAGCCGCTCCAGGTTTCGATGACTGCGCGCTCACACAGGCCCTGCTGCTGGGGACCCAGCCACGGTTACTCAGGACTGACTCGCTAAAGCTTTTTCCTGTAAGCTTATCAGGCTAGAAAGAGCTGTTCACCCTCAAGCCCAAGCCCCATCCCACACACACTTGGCAGAGTCATTCTGGGATAGATTGTGGGGTCCAAGGTGGCTCTGGACACTCCCACCCATCCTGGCCAGTGAATAAAATGGGCGAGTCCATGGAGGGCGCGGGGCTAGGGGACATCCCCCCCCATCTCTGCTGGGGTCTCTCCATTTAAGGGTCTCACTGTTTCTTTGATTCTAGTTCCAACCTTAATTTATTTTCATTACGATGACGTTAAAATTTCATCTTTGACACACATTGTTTTCACATACAGTCACGCCTCATGTTCTAGCACACTTCTTTCTGCCTGAATTTTTGCCCCCTCTGGGTACAATGAAAATAAGAAAGATTCTTTTTTTTTTTTTTTGTTTCCTACTATGTGGGTGGAGTGGGCACTCACAGTCCTCACTAAGCTGTTTTAAGGGAAACAAATTGATATTTCTGTGCACCTGCATTTTTAGACTAAGCTACACACCTGCTTTAATAATGATACCTGCTATTTATTGAGCTCTTACGATGTGTGAGGCACTGTCTTATGTCTTGGACCCAACTTCCATGTGAGTGTGTATGGAGGTTTCCTTACACCACAAGCAATTCTTGGACCCCAACTGGAGATCTACCAGGAGACAGTATCAGACCCCACAGATCTACCAGGAGACAGTATCTATCATGAGACAGTATCTAACTTTGGTCAGGGTCTCCTATGACCACCGCAGAGGCCAGTTGCAGCCTGTGTGTATGACTGACTAGGTCCAGATCAAAGGTTCTCACAATCCCCTCCTCAGGTTCTATTAATTTTCTAGAATTACTCACAGAACTCAGGAAACCCATTTACTTACTAGATCATCAGTTTATTAAAATAATATAACTCGGGAAACCAGGCAGGGCATACCTTGCCTTTCCTAAGATACAGTATGGAAAGAGGGCACAGAACATCCATGCCCTCTCCAGGCACCCCTTCTCCCCCAAAATCTCCACATATTCATCCCGGAAGTTCTCCAAATCTCCTCCAAACCCCAGGAAAATAAGAAAGATTCTAAAAAAGTGATGAGGAATCTGACCACCCGACACCACCACCAAACATATCAGCAACTCCCCCAAATCAGTCTCTCGCTCGCCAGAAAAAAATATTCAAGTGACTTTTTTTTTTTTTTTTTGGTCTAAATGAATTCCTTCATGCCTAGAATCCCTAATAAGTCTTAACAGGCAGGTACAATAAAGTCCAATTTATCTGGCTGCCAGTAGAAGGAATGTGAGTGATTCAGACAATACACTCTGGCTCTTATTAAATAAAAAGTTCAAGAAAGTGTTGATACTTGAGATTTATGCTTCATACATTATTATGCAAACGGAGGCCTGCTTTAAGTTAAAAGGTTTCATCAGTCTAACCTCATTCCACAGACTTGCCACAACTCTGCTTAAAATATACAGACCATAGGGGGAAAAAGCTTATAAATCTTTTAAAAATATTCCCCAAATCAAATTCTTGCTAATCCAGAAAATGCTTCTCTGTCCTGTTCTTCTGTCCAGACCTGATTCGGCATGTATGAATTTTATCGGTTATTAAATGCCATATTTTGTGCACAAAGGTCACCTTTCTAGGTGAGGGTCAGTCCACGTGTAAAGACATTATGCTTTTGCAAGAAGAGGTGGCTGTGGGCCTTTGACGCCTTCCACCTCAGTCTTGTTCCCTGCAGGGCCAAGTGGCCTCTCACTGGTCTCTCACCATTTCTACAGGAGCTGACCCAAGAGGACAGTCACAGAGGCCAGGGAGACCACTGCAGACCTCTCCAGAGAACACAGCTGCCTGCTCTTGGGACCCATTGCTTCCTTGCCTTTGCCAGGGAAAGCCTCGATCGCTCAGCACTGGCGCGCAGTCAGCTCATGTAAGACAGTTTGTCAAATCTGACTAGTACACATACCTCCTTTGAAAGGAGGAGGGGAAAATGAATAGGTTCCTACCGCAGACTCATTATTTTTATTAAAATGTTTATATGATCCTCCTTTAAACAACAAAACTGGGTATAAGGTCCTCAAGTTGCATAATTCTTACATAATGAAAAAATAAAATGGACAAGCAAGATGCATTCCTTCTATCTCCCCACACCCTCCACCCCCATGGGAATGAACCAATGACTTTTACATAACAGGTGAGTTATTGAAACTCCTCCAACGCTCAAAAAAGGTCATGGCAACCACCTCTCCAAAGCTGCTGGTTCTTTTGAGTCAGACGTATTTATACTACTGTCTCCCATCAAGACTCCATTCTCTCCCCACTGTTTTCAGGTTTGGTGGGCTTGGGGGTTGTCTGCTTTATGCCAAGATATCATGTGAACCAAAGTGATGAAGACCCCCATCTGCATAGACCTTGCACTCCAGGTGAGAACACGGCCCACCTATAACCCAGAGTGACGACTCAGTGGCTATGGGCTGGGGAACAAACAGGGCTGTAGAGAGACATGGTCAGTGCAGTCAAGGGAGGGGGTCTGGGCCAGTGCAAGGGGAGGGGGCGAGGCTCTCATCAAGAAGGTAAGAGCTGGAGAAACTCCTTCATTAAAAAGTAATTTTCGGGCCTCCCCGGTGGCGCAGCGGTTGAGCACAGGGTTGTGAAGCTGCCCGCAGCCTCTGCAGCGCCGGTTCGATCCCTGGCTGCTCCCCGGCCACTGAAGGAGGGTCCCACATGGCGCGCAGACCTCTCCTGCCACCCGCTGCTCCCCTCAGCAGTATATTTTGTCAGTCTGCCTGCTCTGTTCCCCGATCTGGCTCTGGTGAATTCTCTCACCCTCCTGCGCTTCTGACTGTACCCAGTGCTTGTATAAATAAATAAATAAATCTTTAAAAAAAAGTAATTTTCACGGGCTTCCCTGGTGGCGCAAGGGGTTAAGCACAGCACCATGAAGCAATCCGCAGCCACTACAGCACCAGTTCGATACCCTGCAGGCCAGGGAGCTGACCCACATGGCGCAGCAGACCTCTCCTGACTCGCCCGCTGCTCCCCTCAGCTGGGTATTTCAGTCAGTCTGCCTGTTCTGCTCCCCACTCTGTCTCTGGTAGATCCTCTCACCCCCCACATCTCTGGCCTGTACCCCAGCTCTTGTATGTATAAATAAATAAATCTTTAAAAAAAAACTTAAAGAAGTAAAATATTTCAAAAATAAATAAATAAAAAGTAATTTTCAAAATGGGTAAAATCACGACACTCCTACAGATATAAACATGAAACACATTAAAGATTTTATTTTACTCATTAATCAAGGAGAAAACTAGGCAGACATTACAACACGTTCAAAAAAGAATCCATATAACAGAAGCATTTGCTGATGAGGAACACTGAGATGAGTGCAGGAGGGAGGCCACCCTGGGGTGGGAGCCAGGATGACGGAACTGAATTTGCATATCTATAGACAAGAATGATTTTACTATCAGTTATCTATAATTAACCCCGAGTTGTAAAATAGCTTCCATCATAAAATGAGAATCACATCACCGAGAGAGAGGTTTTCTCTGGAAACTGGAACACAATTATTTTCTGCCTTTTGCAGCAGGTGAGGCAAGAAATAGCTCTAGTTGGAAGGTGATACAGAGAGACGGAGCAGACTCGGGCACCGGACACCCTGGTTCAAATGCAAGCACAGTTCCGCTCTGGCTGCGGGGCTTCGCTCACCTGCTTTCACCTTTCCATACGCCGATGCCCTCCAAAGTAAAATGGGAAGAATGATAAAAATAAACTTCTCTCCCTTACAGAGCTGCTGTCAGGGTTAGCGACCATGAGTTAATAATCGTGCATTTGAACTCACCTGCTGCAGGTAAGTGCTAGTCAAATGTTTGCTAGTATTTTTTAAGCACCAAGGAAAGCACTTCACAAAGCATGCTGGGTGGCTTCACCTGGCCGGCAGGTCTCATTTAGAGACGGCATCCACTCTGTGCTTTGCTCATTAAGCAGGAGCCCCAACATTGGCAATGAAAAGCGGGATGTGGGGAGCACCAGCTATTGAGTGACTGGTTATAAGGTGACTTGGAATATGCTTATGTTTCTGCTTTTTCGACGACCGCCAAAAGAACAAAATGGGTTTAAATTTTGGCAGAAAATTCAGATCCCAGAACAATATTCACTGACTCCAGTTTACGAGGCCCTGGTGAAAAATGCTCATCCTGCAGCCTCCCATCCAGCAAAGACCACCCTAGGGTGCTCACCCTTCCTTGGGCTCCTACACCCATCAACCCTGTGGCCCTGGAGGGGGGAGGCCAGGCAGGCAGGTGAGGGCTGCAGGGTCACCTGAGAGAAGAGCAGGCACTAAAAGGACAGCAGACTGACTACAGCAGCTCAGGCTGCTGGCCATGGAGCCCACGTGGGGACCCCCTGCCTGGTTGGGGCAGCAGCTGCGAGGTAGACCGGGAGGGGGTGCTCCGAGAGTAAGGAGCCTGTCCACTGACCCAAAGAGGGAGACACACTTAGACTGACTCTGAGCAGTGACTTTCCACCCTGGCCCGCTGTTTGCAGCTCTTTTGTTCTCCAAGCATGCACAGAACACCGGAAGTTCATTCACTTCTCGGGCTGGCGCCTGGAAAAAAAGGGTGCTCGAACCTGGCGCCCTCTGCACCATTCCAGCTTTCCTGCCTTGAATTCCCTCCCTCCGGTCAAGGGCACTAACTGCCTCTGGCCCCGGGGGTCTAATAATCACCCTGCACCACAGAAGTGAAAGCTGCCTTTCACTTTCCCTGCATGCCCACAGTGAGAAACAAGACCAACACCCAAGAAGGGGTGAGCAGTAACATACAGCAGCCTCCAGTACAGGGAGCAGGACCCAGAAGCCTGAAGCTGCCCGATACTCCCAAATGCAAGTCACTGGCACTTGTGCACACGTGCAAACACACTCAAGGAACAGGTCCTTGGAGGACTTACAGTGCCAGCCATTTGTGCATTAATCTGGCCTTTCCAATTATAATTATTTCCTTATCTTTGTTTTCTCTGTACAGAATAGGTATCATTAAGCCTTTATATACACACCAAGCACCTTCCCTGCATTATCACACTGAATTCCCAGAACAGCCCTATGAGTGAAATGCAGTTAGTGTCCCCATTTTGTAGATGAGGAACCTAAGGCCCAGCTGGAGAAGTCTACTCAATGGGACCAACATCGATCACTACACTCTGCTGTTCACCAGTCTGAGTATAGATATCAAGAGTATAGCGACTTGCATCTGTCACTGTCACCATATCCACGTGTGATCAGTGAATTCTTCTCTTGACACCAGCTGCAGGAGAGGAAGCCACACAGCACAGGACCATGATGACATGGAGCTACTGCAGGCTAGCTTTCAACGTTGCAGAAAATGCATAGAAACCTGGAATCTATTGACTTCATTGAAAAAGATGAATTAAATGTGACCACAACTTCAGAGGGTAAATGTGGAAATTGGCATCTAATGAAGGATTGAAGATGAATTCTAATAAGTGGCAATACTTGCTTCACTTTGGAGGCGTGTTAAAAAGTTAGTATCATGAGTCTGCTGCAATGGGATTGAAAATCTTATTCCATTCCCATCAACAGACCTCTGTGAGGCTGGCTTCTCTCCCTGGAGTGCAATTAAAACAAAATCTAGAAAGTTTATATACATTTCCCCTGCAGGGAGCATTGTTCTCTCCAAGCTAGATTAAAATGGTTAGTTAGGAAGAAGCCCATTTACCACTTTAAAAGTGAAATTGACAAACATGGTGTCTGTTAAATGTGTGCTGATGGGTACATTCTCTGGGAAATCTCTATTTCACTTACAACTTCTGTGTCTGATTACAATGACTAAATGACAAAAAGTTACTGGGATTAATAATGATCGTCTATATTAATTGCTTTTACATGCATTTTCAATAAATATACTTTTTTGTACTTCTCCCACTATGTTTATTCTAACTATATTTATTAAATGTCATTTTAGCCCATAATTCTATGATAAAAAAATCAGGGCTTGTACTTTGGTATCTTTGGTTTATTTTTTTTTTTTACCTTATTTCCCTAGTAATTTGTTTTTATTATACTTCACAAAATTACTAGTTCACAATGTGTTGGAGGATTTAAAAATGGGTCCTTTCACAGCACTGGATTGAGAAACGTTTTTCTGGGACGTTGACTTGGTGAGCACAGCCCTTTGTTTCGCTCCTGATTATCATCTCCAACTCTTAGATGGGTGCCAGGTCACAGTAGGTGCCCAATAAACATTTGCCAAGCAAATGAAAGAACAAACTGAGGTGAACACATGGCACAGCCTCACCAGGCTGTAATCCTGCCTCCCACCACATGCATGGAACTTGCACTATTAGGCTGGTTGGAGAAGGTTTCCTTAAGCTGGGTCAAATCTGAGAAGGATGAGCAAGCAGGCAGGGCAGGCATGGGGAGAGCAATGGCAGAGACCAAAGCAAAACCAGCATGAGGACCTGGATCGAATGGACCTGCACTTTTCCCAGAGGACAACTTGGCTCTGAAGAACAGAAAATCACCCAAGACAGGGGTTACTGTATTCCTTCAAGCTTCATCAAGCCTCCAGCAGCTGCCAGGCTGCCTGGGGGTGGGAAGGTGAGGTCTACTCCAGGGCAGCCAGTATCCTCTTGTCCCTGGAACCTGTACCCCCAAGACAGACTCACAGAGAAGCTAATGCCTCAGAGGCCATCATTTTGCACGAGCCTGTGGACCCTAGTAAGTCTGCATTTTTAACAATAGGGATTTGGGGTATATAGACCGTTACTCCAAACTGTTTAAACTTCAAGCCCCATAAAATCTGCTCTGCCACTCAGAATGCCCCTTCCCTTGATGCCTCTTTACTCCCCTCTTAGTCTCCTTATTCTCCTCTTGGAGAGGGCATTCTTTCTGTCTACCACAAGGTGGCACCAGACGTCCTATTGTGAGTTGAGGCTGCACAGACTATGCAAAACATGAGGTTTTTGCTTCCATTCTTAGAAGTCGAAATACCCACCTATTTGTTCTTTTTTCTATTGATGGCAACCCAACACTTCTCTCTGCATGTTCCTGGCTTCATTTTTAAAATTACACTGAGGAGGAAGTTAGGGGCAGAATGATCCTTGGTTTTCTCAAGTTTGTATATTGTGGGAACTTAAGAAAGTATCCACCTTAAAACAAACATTAGAAATGAGAGCCCAACGAAAGGAAAAAACCCTACATAAGAAATAAACAAAGTAGGTGCTCAGTAACTACATGTCTTTTTGCTTATTTTTGCATGGTTCAAGAGATGAGGATAATCTACATACTTCATCCTGAAAATTCTCTGAAACTTCTTTGTAGAACAGCATCTACTAATATGTATGTGCCATTATATTATTATGTCCAAGAGAAAGGACAGAAATCATGTTACCATACAAAACAAACGCTGTGCTGAAGTCAAGGAATTGGGAAACAACACTTCATATTATTTGAGGTCTGTAATAAATCAGCACAGAATAATGTTAAGGCATTAAAAGAACAACATTTGATAATTAACTGTTCAACCCCTACAAATTCCTAAGTCTTTTTAAAATTGTTTTTGGAAAGTGGAATTAAGATTAGTGATATTTATTCTCAAGAGATTTTAATTATTGTTAACCATTGCATGTGAAAAATGCTAATCTGTGCTGCAGAGTTCAAGTCCCTCAAAATTCTTTATCTATTAATAAAGGTTTGTGTTCTCATTCACACTCTGAGTGTCTACAGATTATTCATTTTTCTAAAGAGCAAAGCACACAGGAAAAGAGAGGGAAAGTAGGTATGGCTCAGCCTACTTGTTTATCCTTTACAATTTGTAATGTTTTGTAACAATCCTTCCATGCCCAGGAGAAAGAAAGATAGGGGGGTAGGGGTAGGGAATCACCAATAACCACTCTAGCGACAACATATGTTTTCATTGCATGTGTGATCCAGCCCTCCCCCAATCCCTTCCTCCTAAAACCCCTATTGTCTCTGGATAAATGAGAAGTAATTCATTGGTGACTTTCACATGGGCGAGTTTCCTTCAGAAAAATAAGTGGATGGCTTCAGTGACCCCGGCTGGGAAAGTCTCTTTGGGTCGTTTGACTCCCTCCTCCATCCTACTTCCCACACCACCCTCCACTGCCAAGCCGGCCTTATCTCACCCCCATTTTCAAACCAGGCCCACACCTGGATGGAAAGGAGCTGATGATGCCCAGTGGGATGCCTCACACCAGTACTTCTTCCATCCCTGATTTGGCCAGTCCCCAAACGTCCTGGGACAGAGATGGTTCTTCCTGGGCTTGGAGAAGAAGCGGCAATCAATCGACAGGTAAGCAAATAATCAATTGGATGGCCCAGAAGCACACACCTGTTTCTCTGTCTCTGAGAGAGACAAGTCAACTTAAATAAGATGGAGTGTGGAAAAGCTCAGTGTCCTGTATGCATTAAGCTTCAACAGGGCTTCTGACTGGCCTCCTAGGAGGCCTTCAGCGGTTTCCACAAACAGACCTATTTATTATTAGTCTTTGTTTAATTGGTGTCACCCAGCAATTACAATGCAGCACCCAGCAAACCACAGACATCCAACAAAAAGGGGTATGGTATTGGCTCTCAATTTCTTTACCCATAAAGTAGAGCTTGATCTATCTGATCTCAGAGACTCTTCTCTTGGGGGCTAAATAGCCCAGACAGAATCAGTTTCTTTTCCTCTTTTCCTCCCCAGGAGAGAGATGAGCTGTTGACTCCTCTAGGCCTGCATCTCCCCACATGGCTCCTCAGGTAGCCCCACAAATCAAGGGTCCCATCTGTGGTCTCCAATATTCACATCTCCATTTAATCTCTTCTTTGAAAACATCAGACAAAATTTTATTGGGCAGTTAAAGGAACACAAGCCTGCTAGATCAAAGCAGCCAACTGGTCACCCAGCTATCCCAAGCAAGGCTGTTGTTCATTACAGGCCCTCGGTTAGCCACATCCACCTCCCTCGTATATCAACGTGCCCAGGAAATAGGCTGAGAAGTCAGGCGCTGCTGGGGAACCTCGTCAGGTAACCAACTGTATTACAAAAGCAGACCCCATCTTGAAAGATGAGTGGGGCTGCAAACATCAGAGGTTCTAAAACCGAGACAGTCCCCAAGTCCCCCCCACCTGCCACTCCCCGAGTCTCCGCGTAACTGATCCTCTGCTGACAGTGATTTTTTTCTTTAAACAGAGGGGTTGTTCCTTCCCAGACATTTCTGGGCTAGCACCCTAGCACTCGCTTTCTTTGTCATTGTTTTGTTGTCCGTGCTGTTTGCGCCGAGCTTGACTCTGGCTGGAAGCACGTTGCCCTTCAGTTCTCAGACTCAGTAACATGTGGCTTCCTCTCCTGCAGGTTGCAGGCAGGAAACTGGAAAATGGGCCAGGAAACCTGGCCTCCTACATCTGCCCCACTTTGTAATTGCAGCTCTGGTTTCATTGTGCCTGTGTGTCAGCTCTGGTTAACCCTCCCCGCGACCGCGAGCTCTGCTTGCGGAGAGAACACTGCTGTTCTGATTGCCCGAGAAAACACGTCCAGGCGTTTCCTCCTCCCCAGAGCGATGCACTCAATGAATTCAACGTGGAATAAATACTAAGCAGATAATCCCAGCAGCAGCCCCTTGGATCACAAGAGGACCAGAGAAATGATTCTTAGCCTCCAGGAAGTCCCCAGCGAAAATTCAAGACGATTCCATAATACCGTCCGCAGCATTAACATCATTACTTGTGGTCCAAGGATGCCTGGCGAGTTGTAGCGTGCTAGGCGTTGATAAATAACATAGGAAAATAAGCTATCGTCAGTACGATCACTATAATTTTTCTCGTAATGATATGGTTATGTTTCTTAACAGTGTCACCAACTATTAGCTTGAACTATATGATCGGAATTTGTTTTATGGGTCAAAACCAGTCAAATACCAGCCATCTCATCTAGTTACCCTAAGGCATATCATATACACAAAGAACAGTCATGTGTGCTTATACACAGAAACACACACATACCCGCCCATGTGTGTGTGCGCGCGCACACACACACACACACACACGGGGAGACATCTCCAGGCAGTAGTTTCTTCCTCTTGGCCTATGAGCCCCTTTTGAGAATCAAAAATTCTCCAGAGGATAAAAGATATATTCATACAAAATACACATAATGGGGCCTCCCTGGTGGCACAGGGGTTAAGTCTCAGAGCTGTCAAGCTATCACCAGCCAATGAGGAAATGAGTTCGATCCCCGGCCAGGGAGATAACCCACACGGTGCAGCAGACCTCTCCTGTCTTGCCTTCTGCTCCCCTCAGCAGTGTATTTCAGTAGATCCACCTGTTCTGCTCCCCACTCTGTCTCTGGTGAATCCTCTCACCCCTTGCCCGTCCCCCCCCTCCACCGCTGGCCTACACCCCAGCTTTTGCATGCATAAATAAAATAATTTTTTTTAAAAATACACATAACAGAGTTTGTAAAGCCATGGAGATAATTTGCAAATCCCCAGTAAAGAGTTGCATTCTAAAGGAAATATTAGCCCATATCTGCCTCTACCAAGAACAGAACATACATTAAAAAAAAATTTTACCTTCTTTAAATAGGGGCTTTTTTTAATGATAACATTGGATGAGCATTTACTATGTGCCAGGCATTATGCTGATGCTTTAGACACGCTGTCTAAATGTAATATTCATGAGAAAGTAGAGACACTATTGAAAAGGTGAAATAAGACACTCGTGGCCACAGGAGAAGTGTAGACACAGGACCTGGTAGCCAGGAGCACCTGGCTCCAAAGTCCATGTTCTCAACCACCATATACATTCCCCAGCAGCGGCTTCACTCCTTCCACACACACCCACTGCTGCTAAGAGGAAACTCTCAGAGGCCGATACAACATCCCCACCAGGAGTGAAATCAGGAAATGTCCTTGTTTGTTTCTGCCTCCGCTATAACCACTTGTTCCAAGTGGATAGACTCAAAGGTTTGAGTCCATCCCAGCACCATCACTTTTAAAGCAATTTCTCTTTTAAAAAGATCACATGTTGGTTTAACTATGCTGCAGGTTCATGCAACACTACGTGATCAATGACTGAGACAGGATGGGAGAAGCCGTACCTTCTAGAATTAGCTCCTCCTCAGCAGAAGAGATTCGTCCTTCACTCGCTGTGCATACACAGGATAGTGGGACGAGAGGATGAAAGTCAGAAATGAAAGGTCAGTGACCTAGCCCGAGAGGGGCGTTTCATGTAACCACGACTCTCGAGAAACCCGCACATGTGAAGGGGGCAGATGGGAAACCCCAATCATCAAATGGCCTCGTAGTAGCTGGCATGACACCCAGCACCCAGGACCCAGCACGGGCTCAAAATTTGTCTTTTAAAATCAAACACCTCTGGGGAAGCCCTGTTTTGGATTCTAAGAAAGCAAGCCTTGTGATTTCATGGAGGCTCACAACATGCACAAAATGCTGTTTTGCAATCAGCAAAATTTACTTAAAATCCTACTAAAAAGCCTTTAAATGTGAGCTTCAATGTCATGGGTTCCCTCATTTCCAGTGGGTAATTTTTCTCCCATGCCACCCTTGATCCTTCTATTCCATCTATGCTTTTGAATGGAAAATCTCTCGCCCATATTTTTGTACTATTACCATTAATAAATTTGATCATTTGATCATTGGAAGGCAGCACACATCAGTTCACCCTGCAGGCCCAGCTAAAGCAGGGATGTCCACATGTCTGTTTCAACCCCTTTATCTGTAAAACAGGAAGAGGTTCAGCCTACTCTTGCCTACACGAGAGTTTGGTGAAATGAAAAGACTTTACAATGAAAAGTATTTTGAAACTAAAAATTCATAAGCGATTCTCTTGATCAATATGTTGTGTAAATGATCTCTAAAATAAGAGTGGGGTGATGCATTCAGTTTCAAATAAAGCCTTTACAGAGAGATGTTTAAAGAGCTGTGGTTGCCTTAACATCAGAAAATGTTTACTTGCTCTGGTACTTTGTGGAGAGAGTTCTATGAAACTCGAACATAAAGGGATGCTTACAAGACACTTCCACTAGGATGAAACCATAATCTTTCATAGAAACTGGAAAGGTTCTGCAAGCTAAATAACAAGTCAGGGAAGGCCAAAAGAATATACCCGGTGTCCTAAGAACATGTTTGCATGATATGAAATGATGGTGGTTTTTCCACATCCAGAAACTGAAACATTTCCTGCCAGAGCATCCTCCAAACCCTCCTATTGTGTTGAAACTGTAAAATCATTCTAAATCAGGACTTCCTCCTATTATGCTCAAGGGGCGTCTTTCTGGGAAGGGTAGAGCCAAGGCAAAAGGTAGGAATTCCTGCAGCACCACCCAGTGGAAACATCAGAAAAAAAAAAAAAAGCAAGATAAAATAGGTTTAATAAAAGAAAATTCATGTCTTAGCATCTCTTTTTTCCATCAATAGCAACTGGCAATGTGTTTGGCCTCACAAGCCGCCACCCACACCAGTGACAGTCAACACTGCATCCGGCCGACTCTGCTGCACATGCACACACACTGCGCTGACACCAGGGCCAGGGAGATGGTGCAACCCCAGGGAGAAAGGCTCCAGCAGGGCAGGTGCAGGCTGTGACACCATCCCTTCCTCTCTGTAGCATCCCCAAGGGAGCCTGGGGACCCAGACAGCTGCACAGCTGTGCTCTGCAGCATTCTGAGCCTGGATGCTGAGCCTGGCAGGCAGTTCTGGACAGAAAGGTACCATCTGTGCACCATCCTAGCCCTGGGCCTGGCCACCTCCAACACCTGCACAGCAATTCTACTTCCTTGTAGCCCAGGGAAAGAGTGGGAGCTTCTTCCTGCCCTCATGACCCATCCCCCCAGCATACCCCAGTTCCCTCCTGTGGGTACTGCTTCTGCTCCCCTGCCCCCAGAGCCACTGGGGGAGCCTCTTCACAGGTTGATTCTGCTGTTCTCGATTTCATTCACTGTCATCATCAAAACATGTCTTCCCCTTAATATCCTACCACACACACCCATCCACAACTGCTTCTCACGGGTGCAGGCATTTGGACCACTGACCTCGGGAACGGGATGGAGCCACAGGAAGGCCCGACCCTGAGTCCAGCTTTCCTTCACAGAAAGCCCTGGCAGTGGTCTGCAAGAGGGAGAGAAACTGGAACTCCCATCATGGACAGAACTTAATAATAAAGCATCATTTCTTCAATCCTTTCTGGAAGGTTAAGTCACTAATGAAAATTGTCCCGGGTGTCAGCACTTCTGGGAAAGTTGTATTTCCCTCTTGCTGAAGTAAATCCACCTAACCATTTTACATGTCTTCCTAAAATAGCAGACTAAGGCAGAAAGTGATACCAGTTAGCTGATCTTGACATTGTTTGGAAGCACAGGATGGGCGCTAAACTTTTATCATGTGTAGCCCATTTGAACTGCTGATATTTACAAATGGCTACTAATTTTATAATTTTTTTCTTTTCCTGTAATTTAACACCTGCCCAAATGTGTTGGTTCCTGGCAATGTCCAATGTTAGCTGGATAATAATGACATTAGTCTTTGGGTGTAATTATCTATTGCAAAAACGGGTATGAATTATGAGCATAGATGATCTTTTCTTAGATATTTCTGAGAAGCACAAAGAGCCACCTTCCAGGGTAAATCTCCTTACCTAAGTAAGGAACTGGACTCTGTCAGGTTCCCAATGACCTGTGGTCACCTGAGCTTCCCTGCTTTTCTTTGGTGCTCTTCTTAGCAAGTTTTTCATGGAGATTCTAGGTGTAAACACCTATACATAAATCTGGTATGATAATATATTCTCCTTGGAAGGGATCTATAAAGAAACAGTGACTCTGTAGTCGTCAAAATATCATCACCTGCTCATGTGGTGGACATCTGTGGGAGGCTTGAGCTGAGCCGAGAGTCACAAAGTTAGGACCAGATCCTTCTGGAACTTTGCTCTGTTCTGATGCCTGTGTTCCATGCACATGTTGGTCCATATTAAATCTAACTACACATGATGACTACGGTGTCAGATGCAGTGTATACTCAATTTCCATGACTTCTAATGAAGTCCTGTTGAACATGAAGCAAAAATAAAATGGCAAGTGAATGGTGTCTCATTTTTCACTGACAGGTCTACTTGAAATCAAGCCTCCTGACTTGTAGACAAATACGGTCAGTGGGACATATTCAAATATCTTCAGTGGAATACTCAAGTGGAACACTCTGGTTTCTAAGACAGCTGATGCAAAAATAGACAGTGAGTGACTTCAAAACCAAATTATCTTCTCCCTTGGCTTCCTATGAGAACACCTGTTTTTCATTACAGTGAACACCTATTTTTAATTTAACCCCCAAAATGCATGAAAGAAATGAACAACATTGAAACTGTCATCGAGTGAATGGAAAATTTAGTCTTCATGTCTCCTTCCACAGCCCCCCAACAGCCTCTGAAGAGGTTGGCTGCTGGTGGTGTTTGTATCAGACATCAGATACACACCCCAGAGTGTCCCCACGAGCCTTAGTTCCCATTCAGGAATCTGCCCTCCACGATGTTGACTTGGTTCCTTCTCAAATGTCACATGCAACTTGTTGTTCTACTTACTCGTCTAATAATTGCTCAATGTGACTAGATTCACTGTACACAGCTACAGCCAGGTCCTGCTTTTTAAATGCCCTCTGCCCCTTGCCAAAGAAAATCTCCCTTTCTCTATTTAAATCATCTGGGACATGTAAGATCTTCTAGGTCGAGGTCTCAAAGTTTCTACTTTTCTAAAGACAAATTAGTGGTTCTTAATATTTAGGTTAAAAAAAAAAAGCAAAGGATGTGGCAAAGGCTGGAGGAGGTTGCTGTTCTTGTGGTTCAGCTCTGATTTAAATCAAAGCAGGACAAGGTTCTCACTGGGAGCGGCAACTCTGAGCTTTGAGGATTCACTACATTCAGGTCATTTTCTTTGATTCAGAGGCTCTTCTAACAGCATATGCTTCTGTCATGAAAATAATTCACTTTGTTTTAAAGAAAGGTTTAACACTCTTCAAAACTGCTCTATTAATTCAAGCATCATAAATGGAGAATTAGGAGTGAGGCCACTGAAGTGACTATGGAAGTGAATTAAGGGAGGCAGGGAATGCCCAGTGGCTGAGTTAACTACCCAAGAGGGAATCAGCCCATCCACAGACATGTCTGCCCTTCGCTAGAAGCTCAGCTGGGATGTGACCCTGATCTCGGCCTGGAGTTTAATCAGTTCCAATTCTGATTCAATGTCCCTGGAGAATCTGGAGCTGTTTGTTCTAAAATACATTAAAAGGAAAAAAAAAAAAGCCATGTTCCCATCCAACATCCCCGGTCTACAATAACCAGTACCTAGGGCTTAGGAGAGGTGCAGGGACATCAGCAGAGTGACATCCCGAAGAAAGCTCATGAGTCCTAGAGTCCAGAGGATTTCAAATGCCTCCTATAAATATCTGGGTTCCTTCTTCAAATGTTCATCATGGGGCTTACTGAAATGAGCAGTAATCACAGCTCTCTCCTTTCCTGAAAATCATATTAGTAAGCCCAGGTCCTCTCCTGAGATCTCACCATGAGACCCTGATTTTTGGGATAGAGAAGTTCTGCAAACACTGCCATATGCTCCCACCTCCTGCACAGAGCTGCAGTTCAAACCCTACATGAGAACAGTGACTCTGCAAAAGGAGCAAAAACTGGAGTCATAAATTGTCCTGGTCTCTTAGTTTCATGCATCCCTCTGGTAGTCTACATGGCATGCGCGCGTGAGCGCGCACGCGCACACACACACACACACACACACACACACACACACACACACTCCTCACCCTCCAATGCTCATTTCTCATTTCAAATCAACACCAACAACAAAAGCTTGTATTTTAGCCTCTAAAGGTAAGCCTTCCATTTTTGGGCATTTGGGTTGTTTCCATAGCTTAGCTATTGTAAATAGTGCTGCTGTAAACATAGGGGTCCAGGTGCCCAAAAATAGATGACTGGATCAAGATGTGGTATATATACAGAATGGAATATTACTCAGCAATCAAAAAAGATAAACTCATGCAATTTGCAGCAACATGGATGGAACTGGAAGGGATCATGCTCAGTGAAATAAGACAGAAAAGAGAAAGAAAAATACCGATGGTCTCACTCATAGCAGGAATTTCAAGGTAAGCCTTCCAAACTCCAATAAGGGAACACTGGGGATGTCACATTTCCAGTTTGCTGAGTATTAACCAGGGAAGTGACTTTAATTATTAGTGTTAGAAAATTGTTCTAACACCTCCATTTCCTGCTTAAAAGGGCATTTTAATCTTTCTGATAGGTAACATCCTTCTGAGGAGAGTGAGAACTTACAGGTGCAGATGGTATAGAAGAATGCCAGCAGTTAATTCCCTAGAGAGAATTCCTGCCATTACCCAGAAGTACATCTGCAGTGAATTCCAGAGCTTGTTCTGTTATTCTTGTTATGGTGGCAGTAATCTCTTTCCTGACAATTAAGTGTAGCAAGAAAAATCTGCTTACTCATACATACTGGTTAATCAAAGTTTAACGATCCACAAACTACTCCTTGGCAAAACCCAGGTGAAATTAACAGCAGCTCTTGCCCTCCTTCACCAAACACAAACTAGTTCAGTCATTCATCTTTTCATTATTACAAGGCAGCATCTTTTATTATTTTAAAACTCAATTAAAAATGTCATTTATTAATTACAAAATTATGGACAAAAGCTATACACACCCACATTTTAGGGTAAGTGAAGAAGGATTTCACTTACAATGTCAAATTCTTTTTTGTGTTTTATGGCATTTGACCCAAGGGAACTATGAAAACTTGAGCAGTTGAAGTCTTGAGAAAGGACTAATGATGGTTGCTATAGATTGGTTCGTTTGATTTTGGAAAGAACTTCATATTGAGATTCTTTCATACTGTCCTATGAATTACCTGTTACTCAACCATTCTTAGTATAACTCTGATAACGACAATAGGGCTAAAACTTTGTCCTCTGGGATACAAGCAAACCAACCTGATTTCTATATATTTATGGTTTTGCAAGTCTGGAGGACAAAAACTCTGGAAAAAGATAGACCCTCTAGAGAGGATCTTCTTGGCTATCTTTAATTTAACCAAGATGATTGCTTGTTATTAACAAGCAATTTACCGTGTAGGAAAGAGTTGGCTTTGTGCATAGAACAAAGTGCTTTATCGAGTCCAGTGGTGACTATATTGATAGGTTTTTTCCCCCTTCAAATAGTTTTAAATCCAGTGAGTGCCAGGCATTGTATAACATGATGGGATAAATACGTGAATGAGAAAACCAGATGCAGGTCCAGAGGAAGCTTCCAGACTGAAGTGCACCACAGATGTGAAACACATCACAATATATACATGTGCAGGTACCCCTCACTATCTGAAACTAATGGATTCAAGGTTTTGGACAGAGACTTTGGATAATGAGGGCTATGGTGCTATTGAATCTCCTTGGTTCCTAAGTTTTGGCTAACAAATATTAATGAATGGACACCATCCCTACCTCTGAAGATGAATATCTGGAAAACTATTCGGTACCTGTGTTTGGATAGTAAGAATTTGGAGCGCAAGAATTCGGGTAATGGAAAAACCTGTGGCAAGAACGCTGAAGGCCTGGGAAGGATGAATGTGAGAGAGCCTTCCTTAGGCCACAGCTGGCTGAGCTGGGATCGAAGGATGACTACAACTTGGTTAGAAAAAATGAGGCAAAAAAAACAAGGGAGTGGAAAAGACAATTCCCAGGAGGAAAACCGGCAATTTGGAAAGACCCAGCGGTCAGAGGGCTCACTAAGCACTGGAGGAATTGGGGAAAGCCAGGTTGCAAGTCACATCAAGGACTTTGGTCTTTATCCTAAGCGAAGCCACTGGTTGATTTTAAGCAGAAGAATGACAAGGTGGGATATGAGTGGACAAAAGGGAACGTAAGATCCCTGAGCTATGGTGGACGTGGATGGGGAGCATTTTCAAAGACTAGCCAAAGAAACGAGTAGGAAAGTAACTTGAAGATCAAAATCCTATCTGGGACTGCTTAGCACCCACCCGGAGACTGTCACTGGTACCCCCCGAGAATAAGGTGGCTGTGGGTCATTAGACAAGATGGTGCTTGCACAAACATCACAAGAGGAGGAAAGGAGGCCTCCCTGGTGGCGCAAGGGGTTAAGACGCAATCTATGAAGCTATCTGCAGCCACTGCAGCACAAGTTCGATCCCCCACCAGGGAGATACCCACATGGCGCAGCAGACCTCTCCTGACTCGCCCGCTGCTCCCCTCAGCAGTGTATTTCAGTCAGTCTGCCTGTTCTGTTCCCCACTCTGTCTCTGGTGAATCCGCTCACCCCCCCATACCTCTGGCCTGTACCCCAGTTCTTGTATGCATAAATAAATAAATCTTTTTTTAAAAAAGGGGGGGAGGGAAGGAAGCACACAGCTAATACTGACCATCTCTGAGTGTTCCTTATTCAATAAGGAGCCAAGACAGGATGGAAAGGGACATTTAAGAGGAACCACACAGTCACTTTTGCCATCACAAAACAGCAATTTGTTTAAACTTTCGTGTGTGTCTAAAAGTTGGCTGCTTGAAGGTGACAGTAAAAATTCACATTTTCACAACTATTAGAATTCAAGTGCTTTATTTCAAAGTAGTATATCTGACTGAAAAGGCATTGTTCAGCTTCTCTGAACAATCACTTTATCATCCAGACAGAGAAACTGAGGCCCAGAAAGATTAAGGGATATCCTCTCAATGCAATCAGTTTAAAAAAAATGGACTTTTTTCTTGCAGCACTTTTGGTTAGCTTAAGTGATAGTAAATAACAGAGAAGTTTTTTTCTCATCATCAGGAGGAGATCCACATAGTCTAGTGATTTATTTTTAATCAAGCAGATTAAATTAAAATACTGTAGTATTTTATCAAACTGTTCTGGGGTTTAATAATCTACAAGGGAGAATCATAAAATTTCCATAATGGAGTTATATTTTCCACACAATAACATTTAGGATCAGTTTCATGCCTCAAATTAAGGAACAAAAAGACACCCAGAGCCTTGGATTCTTTATCTAGTTGCTTGGAATAAAGAGCCTCTAACCTGATCAAACAGTCTGAGGCATCAGATAAATGAGTTTATGCCTACTCCATCAGTTCCACCTTTATACTCAGAAAATTAGGAATTGTGTTTAGATAGAGTAGCTTTAAAAATACTTATGAAACTAGTTGTTTAAAACTTTTTAGAGCATGTATGCGAATAAACTCACCTTAGTCCAATCTGAATTAGAATACATTAGTATAACCATCATCTTAATTTCTTTAAAATACACAAATAAATCTCACAGTCAAGTTATAAAATAATACCATTTAACTCTCAGAATAATTTAATAATACTCTCTCCAGGAAATGTAAATGAAAAATGTGCATATAAAGCAGTCACTGAGTTCATGCCTACTGGTAATTCAAACCAAAAATACAATATTTGAAAGGACCTTAGTTCAAAGTTTATTTTAAAACTGCTGGCATATATGTAAGTTTCCAGTAATGGATGAAAGGTCATTTTTATTTTGGCTAAGGATGGGAATCATGGAGAGTTAGATTTCTGCATGAAATAGTTAAAAAACTAAATGATAGACCACTTTTGAAGGACTTTAGGATTGCTGACAAAAGGCCACACACACACACACACACTCTTCAGTGTACTGGGGCTGAATTTTCCTAGTCTCACTGCCATGGTTTCAACCAAAAAGCTGAATGCTCACAGTTAAAACTGGCCATGGGCAACTGTAATCCTGAGCTAAAAATCTCCTTAAAACAGCAATTCAAAGTGTGGAAACTCCACTGGTAGGAAATACAACAGTAACAAATAAGAGTTATCAAAGTGAGTGAGAGGCACCTTCCACCCCCTTATAATTAGCTAGGTTCAGGGTATATTTTTGGTTTAACTTAGTTTCTCTTTTTTCATCACTTCACATTCTATTTTGATGTGTAGTGCCCTGGCTTCCTGTTACTACATCTCGATATTCTACTGCAAATTATGACTCATTCTTAAATCATACAGAAACTCATCAAAATCCCAAATTTCACAGCACATATGAATTCAGGCTTTCAAGACGGCAGCATTCTTAGAACATTACTTGGAGCCACAGAGACAAAAACACTGAACAAGTCCACGTAGAAATGATGTCAATCTATTGTTGAGTCAACACATTTATTAGATCAATAAATACAAGCTCTCTGTGTGGTCATTTTGATTTTAGTACTAGTTATTAAAATGTGTTACATGATAGGTTAAGTGAAAATAAGTTACAAAATAGAAAGCACAATGAAATTCCAATCAAAAATTTAATGTGTGCACGTGTGTGTGTGTATATATATATATATATGTATACACACATTGGCATGTTAAAAGTCTAAACTTACATATATCAAAACATTAACAATGGGATCATGGCAGATGTGTCATTTTTTTTCTTTGTGGTTTTCTGACTCTTCCTAAGGTGATTCACAACTATTTTTAATAACAGGGAAAAAAAAATCTAACCTTTAGAAAATACTGTTATGCTAGTGTGATCTCAAGTATGTTTTAAATCCATCTACAAAGGCTAAGGGGAATAATCGATAATGACATTAAAAAAAAAAAAAAACTCTTGCCTGAAATAGACAGACAAATCTGACAGGAACTGAATCCTATATTCAAAAGACCATACCCACATCACTCCTGTGTGTGTGTGTGTGTGTGTGTGTGTGTGTGTAGGCGTGGGCATGGGTGTGTATGTGTACATAGGAGTGCATATTGCTACAAAAGGACCAGAAACCAGCTGTCTGCAGCCAGGGCACAGCCAACTGACGGAGAACCCATTTCTTTTAAAGTTTAATGAGGAACCCTAGGTCTGGGAAACAAGGCATAAATGGCTGAATCATTCCCTAGAAATGGAAAGGAGCAAAGCCATTAATTAGTAAGCAGTACCTTAATATTAGTGGGGGGTGGGGGAAGAGTCTACTCCAGAAAGTCACATTCTTGGACAATATTTTTACAAGTGTTTTGGGTTTGTCAATAGGTAATGTTTTGGAACATTTCACAGCACCATATTGGCTTCTGAATCAAAAATATAATTGGGTAGCACAGAACACAGAAAATTCAATATTTGACAGCTAAGAAAGAAATCTTTTAATTTATGTACACTGCCTGGAAGTCCTTTAAAACCAATTTCAGGAAGAGATTTAAGTTCCAAAAAGTTATTACAAATATAAATTTCAATAGATGATCTCAGAATTACATTTACTGTTTATGAGCAATTTTGAATTATTGAACTTTTTAAATATGAAAAAGAGTTCTTCAGTGAATGTTTAGAAAACTTTAAAATTCAAATGGGGTGCTGGGGTGGGGGGGAGTGGAATCACTTCTCTCCCCCATATGGGCTGCAGTCATTCTGGTCTAAAAAGCATTAGTACCAAGTAAGAGAGATTCAGAAATGGTTTAACTCAGCTCACAAAGGGGCCACCAGCACAAAGTCATCCACATCTCATTCTATTGCACACTGCTGACCAAAGAGAGAAAATCCATGCATATTGTGTTACATAGGGCAGAAAAGGACAGCTGATCACATGTATGCACCCTATTCTATTTGTTGAATGAACATATGAAAGAACTATCATCATCATCATTAATGTAAATAAGTTTCTCAAGCTGGGCACGAATGACATTCTGCCCTGAAGAATTCTCCATAGGGGTCTATCCTGTGCACTGTGGATTGTTGAGCAGCTTCCCTGGCCCCTTGGCCACTAGACACACCAGCGCCCCCTATAGCCATGACAACCAAAATGTCTGCAGTTCCCTGGGGGGCAAAATTAACTGCAGGCTGAGGGCTCTTGATCCAAATGAATCTTATGCATTCCAAATAGTAACTTACTGGAATGAGGAATTCTAATTATCTCCTTTTTATTTTGAAGGAGATGCCAACTGAGAGGAGACTATTTACAA
This sequence comes from Talpa occidentalis, assembly GCF_014898055.3. Classification (NCBI taxonomy): domain Eukaryota; kingdom Metazoa; phylum Chordata; class Mammalia; order Eulipotyphla; family Talpidae; genus Talpa; species Talpa occidentalis. Next base: position 16,718,586 of record NW_023601653.1, read on the forward strand.
CCCCCATGCTCAAGGAATGCTCACACAGGATAAGGTCAGCTTCTTCGGAAAGCTTTTTCCCCCATATCTATTGTAAAGTTTGTTATCCTACTCACAGCTTTCAATGCAATAATTTATTGAGCACCTATCCTGTGCCAGGCACAGTATTAGGGACATCCTGTACTCCTGTCCACTGACTCACACCCTGGTGGGGTTGGCTGGGCTGTTTTTAGGACATGCTTTGCCACCATAAAAGAAATGCCACGACCTTAAAAACCCTCAAGAGAGCACCAAGGCCTCGTTAATACAGGAGCCCCACAGTTCCAGTTGGGTTCTTTAAAATTCTTTACCCTTTTTAGTAACTCTACACATGTCTAACATTTAAAAGTTGAAAAAGAAGGGGGGGGGGAATACCAGAAGACCTTGGATATATTTAGCATAGAAAGCCCATCAGGGGTTTCTGCGGGCTGGGTCATTACTGGAAGCTCTAAAAACACTTATGACAGTCTTCTTCTCTGGATGACCCACGTGTCCTCCCAAAACAATTGGTGATCTTACAATCTCCACAAATTGCAACTCATCACTGACCTTTCCCAAACAGATGTGTGTCACAGAGCTAGAAAGAGAGAGAGATCAGAGGGTTTTGTGTTTGGCAATATGGCAATAAGGTTCAGGAATCGATTTGAGGTCATCATAAACAGAAGCCTCCAGCAGTCTGACCAACTCCTGTCTCCTGCTTCACTGCCTGACAGAGACTGAAGCACAGATAGGAGTTGGGTGAGTTTGAGACTGAAGCACAGATAGGAGTTGGGTGAGTTTGAGCCTCTTGGGCAATAGAAACTTCACACACACACACACACACACACACACACACACACACACAAAGACACACAATTGGGCAAGAAAAACCTGCAAGTCCAAAATCCAAAATGGCCCAAGTGACTTCAAAGTCTACAAGCTGCGGCCCTGAAAAGGTTCCTAGGGAGGCTGCACCTCTAAGTAAATAAAGCCGTAACTGGTACCCCTCACCAGCCCAGCGCAGGGCTCCGGGGCTGACAGTGGCTGCACAAAACCCCTCCTGTGCAGAGCAGCGGAAACTCCTAATGAGATTAGTTGGTGTGTGTGCAGACATTACTTAGCAATGACTAAAGGGGCTCTCTCTTCCTGCAGCAGCCAGTGGAAAATTCAGGGAACTTTTTTCCCCCGTAGCAGCAGAATCCCTTTAACCCTCTCCCCAGCCAACTCCAAAAACAACTCAGCTCCCCCCAACCCCTCCTCCCCGGGCTGGGGTGCTGGGGGGCGTTAAAGACCCGCCCGGGGGCTTCCAGAACAGGCGGGTGGGAGCCGGTCGGCGGGGCAGGGGCGGGGGACCCCTCCAGCACTACAAAGGAGACTGTAAAAGGCACAAATACATAAACCTGAGAAGGAGCAAACCACAGTTTCTTTGTGAGCTCCTCCAGTGAGTCATTTTCAAGATGCTGTCTGCTGCCAGTTTCAAAGCGGAAGCGCATGGCAATTAGTCTTGCCGTTTCCAGACAAGCCAGAAACTCTCCCGACACTCGTTGTTTTTTTTTTTTCTTTTCTAAAAAGCCCCTTTTGCAGTTTCTGAAATAACATTTCTTGCTCCCACCCCCACCCCAGCCGAACTGCAGCTTGTCCTGAGGACGATTTGGGTCAGAAAGCGCCCCCAAACCGGGACCTCTTACTTTTCTTTTTGAACCCCCCCAACATTGCAATGTTCCCCCTCCCCAAAAAGTTACAGTAGCAGCACTGCAGGCCAGCAGCCCGGCCCCCAGTGGAGAACCCCTGCCTGCAGAGCTGGGGGCGCCAGGACCGGTCCCTGCCCGGTGCCTCTCCCCAGCCCTGTCCACGGAGCTCGGCGGCTTTTAAAGGTCCGGCTGGGCGCGCGTCTGGGGCGAGGACCCGGGCGGGGGTCACCTGCCGAGCGCAGTGGGCGCAGCCCCCCGGCCGGTGACTTGGCCCGCTCGGCTCCCCGCCTCCCTCTCCATCCCTGCGCCCCTCCCAGAATCCGAGCACCGGCGCCCTCGGCCACCCCGAGGGGAGCCCCCACGGGCAGGTCAGCGGTGGTCCAGCAGCCAGGCACGCAGCTGCTCCCGCCGCGGGTCCTCCCGGGGACCCCAAGTCTCGCCGGCCCTCACCCCCAGCCCCCCGCAGCCTGCAACCGCCCCCTCCTCGGGCTCTCCGACCAGCCCCGGGCGGGGTGCCGCGGGCGCGGGGTCTCCGCCGCCCCCGAGGGCGCGCGGGCGCACGGCTCCGTCCGGCCCGGCTGGCGGGCGCGCGGGCGCGGGAGCATCCCGGCTGCGCCCCCTCCCGCGGGCGGCCCCCACCCCTGCCCGCAGCGCACCCCGCGGCGCCCACCGCCCCACCCCCACCAAACCCAAGAAAAGAAAGAAAAACACCCAAAAACCAGCCCCCTCCAAACTTTGCAACTGTCCGAGCAACAGGCAGAAACCCAGCAACCTACCCAGATGTGGGGGAGCCTTCAAGAGCCTTCTTCGGGGGAATTTCTAGGAGGAACCGGGCGAAAGCCCCGACTTTCCATGCTGACAGGCGTCTGCAGACGGTCTGTTGCTCTTGTAATGAGATCCTGATTTTTCCCCTTTTTTTTTCTTTCTCTCGCTCCTCTTTTTTTTTTTTCCTCCTGTGTGTGTGAGAGCAGGAAGTTGGAGCAGTCAGGCCGAGCCGGCTCACTTCCTTTACTGCATTATTCCCCAGGCGGTGTGCAGTCTGTGTAAACAGGCTTTTCCGCCCCGCGCCGCGCGCCCCGGCCGCGGCTGTGCGCCGGGACTGGCCGCCGAGGCCCGCGCATACTCCGCCGCCCCGGGCCCCCGCGCTCGCCCCGCACCGCCCGCGCGCCCCGCGCCCGCTGCGCGCCCCGCTTCCTGCTCGGCCACCCCAGGGGAGGAGCCTCGGGACCCGCTGCGGCTCAGCCGGGCGGCCGCTCCCCTCCCGGGAGGGGGAGCGAGGGGGGCCCCTCGGCTCCAAACCCAGACCAGCCCCCCCCACACCACCCCAGGCTGCGGCTGGAACGGGGATCCCTGCTCTCCCTCCACCCCAGCCTCTCCGGGGTCCCCGCGCTGGGGACCGCGCTGGCCACTGCGGTGGGATCGGGCCCTGCTGCTCAGCTGGCCTGGACGCAGAGGCCCGAAGTGGGGAGACCACGTTGGACTTGCTGTTTTGTATCCGTTGAGGGACAGCAGGAGTGGGGTTCAGGGGGTAGTTGCTCTGGGCGAAGAAGTTTTATGGTGGGAGGGCGTGAGGAGGATGAGATGGTGGATGTGCAAGAAGGGAGGCAGGGTTTCTGTCTGGGAATGGACACAGTTCCTGTCTGGGATTAAAAAAAAAAGCCAGCTCGAGTTGGGGGCCCACTTTGGGGAAAGGGATGAGCGCCATGCTGGAAGGCAGGATTCTCCAGCAAGAGATCTGGCTGGCCCTTCACGACCACAGGCACAATGACCATGCCTGCCTGCTAAGGGGGGCTGCTAAGGGAGGGAAACTGGCCGCTACCGTAGCGCCCAGGGGCTGAGGCTTGCCGGGGAGATTCAACCCCAGCTGCCCACCTTGGGGAACTCTTGGATTCCCCGCCTTCACCCCCAGAGCAGCCACGGTGGCTCAGACTTGAGCGTGCACTGGCATCCCGTGAGGGGGCTCCTTAAGACATTGGTTGCCTGGCCTCCTAATGCAGTAGGCCTGGGGTGGTTCTCGGGCCTGGCTCATGTTAGAATCACCTGGGGGGATTTGCAAACTGGCCCTCCACTCATAACCCCAAGCCATGAAGTCAGGTTCCCTGGGGAAGGGCATGTGTGGCTCTCAGGAGGACAACATTCTAAGAATTCCTCCACTTTGTCTTTTATTTTTGCAATCTTGCTCAAAGAAATCTCTCACTATTATTAACTGTGGACTTCAAAAGGGCCGGCTGTGTTTCACTCCTGGTAGTGCTAGCCTGGCACCCCCAAGTGCCTGTCAGAGCCCCTAGGCCTAAGACATTTCAGTTCCTGCAGTATTTGCTTCCTGTCTGGTGTGGGTCCTTTCACTGAGAGGTGGGACAAACCCCACCAGATCTCTGTGGGAAAACTGGAGGTGTGAGAGGTGAGGGCCAGGTAGTGGAGTAGAGCAGGAGGAGAAGGTATGGGGAAGAGGGCTGTTGATCAGCCCCTGATTTTCCACAGCTAATTTTCCACTTTAAGGATTATCGTTTTAATCCCTAGTTAGCGCCTCCTGTCACTCAGCGGAGCTCACCGGGTGTCCCTGCTCCTCACAGGTTGGCTGTGGAGTGGGAGACTGTAAACTTATTTTGTTATCCTCAGGGAGAAAAAAATCTCACACACACATACAATTAAAAACACCTTGTTGCTTTATTTTTTTAAGTTGGATACCCAAGCCAAACAAGTATCTTTTAAACCAGTAGCTTTCATGCTTTTTTTTTTTTTTTTTTTTTTGTGGTATATTTTCACAACAAATCTTTGTAGAATCCGAGTGATCAGAGAAAAGGTATACATGTTATCCTCCGGCAATTTATTCTGAAGAAATGTCTCCTGTGAAGCATTGCCTGAATGCTATGGACACCCAGTGTTTCCCACATGAAGAGCTCTTACATTTTCCCCAACTCTTCCTTTAAAGGAGTCCCTGTCCCTCAAGACACAGGGAATAACTTTTCCTTTTAGGTATCCAGAGTTTCTTCTTCTTTTTTTTTTTTTTGTATTATAGAAAACCGGCTGTCTCAGCTCAGGCTGCTAGAACAAATACCATAGATTGGGTGGTTTAAACAATAGACAGTCATCATTTATTTCTCACCATTCTGGAAGCTGGGAAATCCAAAATTAAGTGGCACCAGATTTGGTTCTTGGAGAGGGTTCTCTTCTTGGCTTGTAGATGGCTCTCTCTGTGTCCCCACAGGCCTTTCCTCTGCACACATGCAGGTAGAGGGAGAGAGGAGGCAGTCTCTTGGGTAAGGGCACTAATGCCACCTGTGGAAGTCCACCCTCATGGCCCCATCTGAGTCTCCACCTCCTCTTACCTTCACGTTGGGGGTTACAGCTTGGACATGAATTGGGGTTCTTGCATTCTCTCTCTTGTGTTGTTAAAGAGGTCTTTCATGGGGGATGTTTTAGAAGCATTGATTTGTTCCACTTTTTTTTACCTTCACACTGGCCACCCATAGACCAGAGGTTGGTCAACTTTAGCCCACAGGGCTGCTATCTATTTCTGTATGACTTTCAAGCAAAAAATGAACATTTTTTTTTTTAAATTTTGGTCAAGACACAAAACAAAATTAACCATCTTAACCATTTTAAGGGTAGAGTATAGTGGTGTATATTCACCTTGTTGAGCAACAAATCTCTAGAACGTCTTCATCTTATAAAACTGAAACTCTAGTTCCCATTCCCTCTTAACTCAGGTCCCAGCAAACAGCATTCTACTTTCTGTTTCTCTAAATAGACTGCATAAGATACCTCATAGAAATGGAATCATACTCTATCTATCTTCTTGTGACTAGCTTATATTATTTAGTATAATGTCTTCAAGATTTATACATGCCGCGACAGGATTTATACATGTGACAGGATTTCCTTCCTTTTTAAAGCTAAATAATATTCCATTGTATGTATATAGAACATTTTTTAAAACCATTCATCTGTTGATGGACATTTGGGCTATTTCCGCTTATTGGCTTTTGTGAATAATAAGAATTTACATTTTTAGGGCCTCCCTGGTGGCACAGGCGGTTGAGCACTGCACGGTGAAGCTGTCCACAGCCTCTGCAGTGCGCGTTCAATCCCCGCTGGCCTCAGAAATGTCACATGGTGAGCAGACCTCTCCTGACTCGCCCGCTGCTCCCCTCAGCAGTGTATTTCGTCAGTCTGCCGGTTCTGTTCCCTGCTCTGTCTCTGGTGGATCCTCTCACCCTCCCGCGCATCTGGCCTGTACCCCGGTTCTTATATAAAAATAAATAAATCTTTATTTAAAAAAAGAATTTACATTTTTAAGTGGTTGAAGGCAAATCAAAGGGAGGCCGAAAATTTGTGACATGTGAAAATGAAATTCAAAGTTCACTGAAATTCAAATTTCGGTGTCCATAAGGTTTGTCAGAATGCAGCCTCACGCATTCGTTTCTGTATTGTCTGATGCTGCTTTTGCACTACCAGGCATGGTTGAATTGTGACAGATTGTATAGTCTATAAAATTGAAAATATTTACTTTTGGACTCTCTACAGAAATCGTTTGTCAACCCTGGTATAGGGCATCTGAGACAAATGAGATCTGCCCTGTTTGGGGCTTTAAGTTTAACTATATTTTCTTGCTTGTTCTAGAGAAGGCTCTTCCTTGCCACCTTGAGTAAAAACCTAGCCTCTTTAGCAAACGTTTTGTCCGGGAACTTCATCTTCAAAGGAAAGCAAATCGTCACGCTTCATTTAATTCCTCTTATTTGGTCTTCTGATAAAGTGGAGAATGGCTGCTTCACACTGTCTCAGCCCGGGAGACTGCCTTTCAAGCCTTTCTCTGGTCTCTGGACAGACCTGACTCTTTGTTCCTGATGGTTCCCAGCTGGTTACACATCAGAAGCCCACATGACAGGACTTCACCCCCAAGATTCTGAGGCCGAGTCCAGGAATCTGTATTTCTCCAAAGTGCCTCCCGATGACCTCTCTCCTCAGGATACCCTTATAAATATCTTCTTCATCCTTTAATTGAGCTCAAAACCTCCCCTCCTCTGAGAAGTCTTCCAGGATCCACCAGATGAAGTCCTTGGCCCATTTCTCCAGTACCCCTAAAACATAGCGTTAGAACTTTACTGCTTATCCTTTTTTATGTGCTCATCATTCCTCCTCACATTCCATCCATAACATTAGACTGCCTGAAAAAGTGCTATTTTTTAATCCATTATTTTGTAACCAAAGGAATGGTATGCAGTGAAGTTTCCTAAATGGTACTATACGTGATGTTATACAGTATGTACTGACACATGTGAGCAATCACCAGGAAGGAGAAAATGGCTGTTATTTGGGGAACATTAAAAGTGAGTGCAAGCTTCAGATTTTTGAATTTCAAAATTGATTTAAAATATACTACATTTTTCTCACATCCCAAATCCACACCATACCACTAGAAAGCAAGGGAGATTAAACCACAGCGATGGGGTATCACAACTCTAAAAGTTGTGAGTCATTGCTGTAACGTCCAGGATGAATACAATCAAGAAACTGTCCTGAACCAGCTGCTGGTCAGAATTACTTCCTACATAATAGGGATTAGTCCAGAAAGGTACAGATGGTCTTGGGCCTTCCCCCTTTCGGTGATCCTGGGTTCCTGCTTTGGATTTTAAACGGGTAGATCAAGAAAATAGGGCAGTTTCTCTCTTGTTTTGATCCTAGAGGGTGTTGGACAGGCTTTGTAGGAAATTGGTCTTTCTTTATCGGGCAATATCAGATGGTGTCAGGAGCCCAGGACATGTGCAATGGGCATGCTGTGTGTTTTGGGCAGAGGTGGGCAGGGGGTAGTTGAGAGGCTTAAGATCAAGTCATGAATGGTGGAAAAATCCAAGGGACTTGAGATTGAGTCTCAATTCTTGAGAATGCCTGAAACTCAAATGAGAACAGCAATTGGAGAGCAGCAAAGGGGCCCTTGACTGGGCCGTGACTGCTGGCAGGGAGATGGTAGAGTAGGCGTCTGCAGCGTGAGAAGCTCCCAGGAAGCAGCACACGATTCACCCCTTTCTCAAGGGTCTGTTTGCAGGAGTTGATGGGCTTTGTTTAGGGGGTGGAGCCAAGGGGGAGTGGTGATGCAGTGTCAGAATGAAATTGTTTCATGCAAAGCTTTGGGATATTCTAAACCCAGATATTCTAAACCCATACCCTCCCTACACTGGGGGCCCAGCACCAACAAGGGGAGAGGGCATTTTTCTCCTCAGTTGCATGGAAGCTGGTATTTGTTGAAGACTCGGGGAAGCCCCTGAACAAGGAAGTTGAAGAACAAAGGATGTGAGCAGACATATTCCCGAGACAGGGGTTCACCCTTTTTCCCCATGCTTCTGTCTGGAAGCATCTCCTGTAGGAAAAGGAAGGGGGAAGTTTTCTAAACTGGAACCCTTGTTTCAAGGGCTATCCCCTCCTGCCTCACCTGGAGCCTGCTTATCCTGGGAACATACCCACTCTGTCTCTACCCTGGGGAAAGGCCTGCTGAAATGTCAGCCCACCCACTGTGGCTTTTGATGGAGGGGTCATCCTCCCATTTAGCATTTATCACAAAGACCGCCATTTTGATCTCTGTCAGTCAGAATCCTCAGCTAGTTCTGAAACTGGTCTGGGAAGAGAGGTGTTATTTACAGGGCTGGGGATTTACCCAGCCCACTCAAATGAGACACCACTCTTGGAATTCTGAGAAATAACCACAGCAGCCTGTGCTGGGGGAGTGGAGTAGATGTGCAGTATTGCATAAGGGAAGAGTAGTATAGCAGTCACACAAAGTCCAAAGTGGGACCTCCACAGTCACAGGCCCTTGTGTACCTACAGACTGATGAAGTTACAAATGTAACCCAAGATGGAGACACACCATTCTCTAGGCTGCTTTCAGGAACCATCCACTGGGTCTTGGCGCTAAAGCAAGTCAGCACCAAGTCATACAACTGAACTAGCCTTAAATTAGGCAACCTCTGTAGGCCCCATGGAAGGTTCTGAGGATAGAAGCAGGTGTGGCGTGAAATGAAGGGGAGAAGCATCTTCTCCCTGGAAAGTGGCCGTGAACATACTTAAGAGGGGTAAGACTTGATAATATTACATTCACTCCTTTCATCCCCATGGCAATACACATTTCTTTAATCAATGTTGCAGATACTCCAGAAGCAAAAAGAATTAAAATTAGAAAATATGTCCAATGCCTCCCAGTCTAAAAGTTCCATCAGGGGCCTCTCTGGTGGAGCAGGGGTTAAAGACAACATTTATCTATCAAGCTATAAGCAGCCACTGCAGTATGAGTTCAATGCCCGGCCAGGGAGCTACCCACATGGTGCAGCAGACCTCTCCTGACTGGCCCGCTGCTCCCCTCAACAGTGTACTTCAGTGAGTCTGCCTGTTCTGTTCCCCACTCTGTCTCTGGTGAATCCTCTCAGCCCCCACACTTCTGGCCTGTACCCCAGTTCTTGTATGCATAAATAAATAAATCTTAAAATGAATGAATGAATATGACATCTGATAGATGAACACAATTGATCCCTAGTGGGGTGAATCCTGCTTTATATTTGATACAATTGAGAGTTGAGCTATTAAGCAGGTTATAAACTCAAGGTTATGCAGCTAATAAGGGATGGGATTGTGACTAAAATCCAGGTTTGGCACTGAAATCCACATGCTTTCTGCTATTCTTTGCTGTCTGACAAAAAGGACTACAAGAAGGAAGGAGAAAGAGCCCGGAAGGAAAGACAGGCACATTGCTGGGATTGCAAGCCTATGACTTGTCCTGTCCTCCTTGTTGGATTCAGCCCTTTCCCTCCCTAAAACTGTAAATTGAGACCATTGCACCAGCATCTCTAAGCTCTTGTCCTGCTTCACAGCGTTAGCTCACCTCCCACCACAGTCATTCATGCAGTTCAGCCTAGGAAGCCACGGTCCCAGAATCCGTTCAGCAGAAGGTTGGGACATTTCAATCTGCCTCTAGAATAGCTGATTGAAAATGTTAACTCCAGTCCACAGCAGGATATGAAGTTCACACCAAAACCCAGTGTACACACAGAGGAAATCAAAATAGAATCATAAAACAATCATTTTTTACTTTTTTTTTTAACATTTACTATGTGTGATCTATTCTGATATTTTCCATCCTGTTTTGTTTAGAAATCATTGTTTGCAGCCCACCAATGTGATTTCTTGAAACATGACTGTTTGGAGATGCACAGATCAGAGAATTAAGGGGACAGAGAGTGGGCAGAAGCCAGATGAGGCTAAAGGAGGAGAGCTGGCATCATAGAAAAGGGAGAGTCTCTTGCTGTGTAATTATGAGTCATTGTCCTTCTAAACATCCTCCCACACTTTCACATTGTCTACCATGTCACCAAGCGCATTCCCACCTCTCATAATGTGCTCTTCCCCAAATGGAACGTAGAAAAGATACTTTTGAATGTTTTAGTTTTATTTGTCACAGGCCAACCAGTTTCACAAGGAGCTCTTACTATACACACAGCGGACTGGTGTTTTGACCACAGTGAAACAAGTGATATTTTAAGTGGGGGCTGGGGACACATGACAAGTTTCAGGTGTCACCAGGGGAAGGCTGGTGTCGCTGGTGGTCTACAGTATCAGTTTGTGATGGCCTGAGTTGGAGTTGACTGTTTCAGAAATGAATATCACCATTTGGCCTGGGACTTCACCCTATAAAGCCTCATATTTAGCTTTGATCTGATCACCAAATAATCTTATTGATGCACTTAGAGATAACTTGAAAAAATTACAGCCATTATGTGTCTTTAATTAATGTCTTTAAATTTCCCGCTAATTCTCCAGCTACAACTGCTTTAAGTGCACCATGCAGTAATATTTCTGTAGGTCCTCAATTTATATTGTCACTAGCACAATAGTAACACACTGTGTTTTATACACCAAACACATCAATTTGCTCAAAGTAGACAATGAAAATATACCACCACTGTTATAACTGCTTTTAAGCATTTGTTCAATTGTTAACCTACACAGAGCCTCACAAAATGGAGGTAGCTGGGGACTTTGTCAACTTGGAGAAGTTCCACCCCCAAGGAAGACCAGATTTTTGGTGACACAATTTTCTTGAAACATTTCCAAATGAAATCACTTACAGTGAAGAAAAATCCCTTTCCTAAAGTGACTGACTAAAGGACTTCCCAGGTAATCAGAAGCTGGAAAACATATAGGAATGTTTTACCTGAATGTTGGTGAAGGTGCAGTGAAAAAGGAGTCCTTGTACACTGTTAGGGGAATGTCTAGCCCAGCCTATGGGAAACAGTATGGAGGTTTCTCAAAATATTAAAAGTAGATCTACCATATGACCCAGCAATTCCACTCCTGGGTATTTCTCCAAAGAAAGCAAAACCACTAATTTGAAGGGAATATCTGCACTCCTTTGTTCATTGCAGCACTACTGACAATAGCCAGGTATGAAAACAACCTAAGTGCCCAACAACAGAGCAGTGGGTTAAGACTATATGGTACATATACACAATGGAATACTTCTCAGATACATATTTTAAAAAAGATGAAATCTTGCCATCGGGAGAACATGGATGGAACTGGAGGGGATAATGCTAAATGAGAGAAGTAGAAGGAAAAAAGACAAATTCCAAATAATTTTACTTATATGTGGAATATAGAGAAAGAAAACAAAGGAAATAACAAAACAAATCTGAGAAATATCACTGCGGAATTGAGGTTATTAGAAGGTGGTGAGAGGTGGAAACAAAAGCAGGAGAGAGTCCCACGGGCTAGGATAGAAGACTATGGATGCCTTAGTGGTGAGTGTGGCAAGGTAACATACACCCGAGGAGGTGTAAACCCTAAATCACGTGTAGCATTGTAAACCAATGTTACCTCAAAAATAAAAAGAATGTGTTGCCTAGAGATCAACAATCAAAGCACCGTGAGGTGAATATCCCATCAGAGAGGGTCCTTCTGGAAGCCAGAAAGCACCCATTCCCCACAGACAGTGCCCCCTACTCTACATTCCCCTGGGTATGTTCCCCTGGGAACATTCCCCTGGGCAATGTAGTCAAAGATGGCCGATCTCTTTGTGCTTCATTCCTGGTCACGCCCTGTTCTGTCCAAACATTCTTTCTTCAGATATTAAGCTCCAGTCAAGTAGCTGTTCCAAGAGGCCTCAAAGACGTCTGTTTTTTCCCATCACATGTGGATTTAATTTGTTCGATTTAATTTTCCAAACGAAAGCTGACTTCCAAGCCCCAGGTAGAAACTCCCTGTAGGCTCCATGTACTGCGAATGTGACATAGTATGAAATAGACACTCGGCCTGACTTTGAGGATTGACCAGACTAAAATCGTAGGTTAAACCACAAAAATTTGTCCTAAATGGATACATTGGAGGCAGCATGGGTTAGTAAGGAGAATCACAGATTCAACAGTCTTGTTCCAGCCCTGTTGTGTGATTTTTGGGACAGATATTCAACCTCCTATCTTGAAAATGGTAGGCCTGAGGTGGCAGGTGGTTCATGAAGGTCTTGTCACTGGAACCCACTTGTTTGATGATTCATTGATTGAATCATTTGTTCATAAGTTACAAATTAGCACCTCTTAAGTATCAGAGTCTATGTCCCAAATACAAGGCAAGATGAGTAAGATGTGATTTCTGCCTTCAAGGAACTTCGAATCTTTAGCCTCCAGCTATAAAACTTCAAAATGTGATAATAATCAGAAAACTTTATTAGCATAAGGGTGGATCAACCATCTTAAATAAGGCTCCTCAATGGAGTCAGATGGATCTAAGTTTGAATTTGGTTCTGTGACCTTGGACAAGTTCCTTTAGCACTTCCAGAAAATGGGCACAATAAGATCTACTTTGAGAGGTTGGGAGGATTCAAGTTAATATACACAGAGTACCCTACACAGGGTTAGCAATCTTCATCTTTATCCTCAACATTCCTTCTCCATTCGAGCAGCCAGATTAGTCTTTAAAAGATGTAAATTGTGTCACATCACTTAGAATCCTCCCACGTGCCCACTCAAGACAGTTCCTGATTCCACATTGTGACTCACAGCTCAGCAAGACCTGAACCCTGGCTCCCTTGCTGCTCTGTCTCTGTCATCTTTACTCACAGCTTCCTTCAGTAGACAGAGACCTCCTCTTTGTTTTCTCGAATGGGATAAGTTTGTGTCCAAATGGAGGGAGTGTCAGCATATAATAGGTGCTTGGTAAATATATAGTAAATATATTTTGAATTATATTGTTTTTGTTGCCATTATCATTTGGTTGTTGGAATTTATTGGAGAAAAGACTTCACAGGTAATGTCTGAATCTTTTTTATTAAAGATTTATTTATTTATGCATGTAAGAGCTGGGGTACAGGCCAGAGGTGTGGTGGGTGAGAGGATTCACCAGAGACAGAGTGGGGAACAGAACAGGCAGATTGACTGAAATACATTGCTAAGGGGAGCAGCAGGTGAATCAGGAGAGGTCTGCTGCACCATGTGGGTATCTCCCTGGCTGGGGATCGAACTCATGCTGCAGTGGCTGCAGATAGCTTCATAGGTTGTGTCTTAACCCCTTGCACCACCAGGGAGGCCCTAATGTCTGAATCTTGACCTACAGGGAGAAATTAGTTTTGTATCTGAAACATGGAGCTGAGGATGAATAAAAAACTCAGCAATGGGAAGAAGAAGGGTGTGTGCCCCAAGAAACCTTATAAAGCAATATAAGGAGTTCTGGATTTGGAGCTAAAAGGTCTGAATTCTAGGCCTAATTTTACCACACGCTGCCTGTATTCCTTGAGTCCTCAGATCTTAGTTTCTTAGTATGTACAATTAAAATAGGCTGAATTAAATGGCCTTAGACGTTCCCTTGTCTCTGTAATTCTATGCCTTTAGCACAGACCCCTCTGGGGAAGCCTCAGACGCAGTGAGTGAGATGCCCCAGGAACGCTCCTGAGAAGGAACCATGGGTGAGCCCCTGTCCGTGCAGAACCATTCGTCCCTGCCATGGCCAGTCCCTCCCTCCCCACATCTCTTCCTGGAAGGGCCTGGCACATGTCAGCTGCTCACAAGATAGCAGCTAAATGAATGAATGAAGGAAGGAAGATCTTATGGAATCACAGAGAGAGGAACTGACAGCTCAGTGACTCAGAAGGAAGGACCACTCAGTCACCGGGCCACTTCCTGTCTTGCCCAGTGTTTCTCAAGTCAAGTCTTCACAGGGTGGGAAGGTGACAAAGAGTGTAAGTTCTATGGGTCCACACACAACAGGGCAACAGAGAGGAGGCCATCAGGGCTGAGGGAGGAGGCAGGGGAAGGAAAGGAAACAGTGCCTTAACCTGTGTGCAAGTCCTCTGCAGTGAACCCGAACACATAACTAAAAGATCGTCCTGTCTGATTCTTTTTTTTCAGAGCAGTGAAATCGGTTTCTAGGATGTCAGCTTTAAAAAGGGGGTGGATCAGCTATCTCGTCCTGAGTAACAAACTACCACTTAGTTGGTTAAAGCATTTTATTTGCTCATACTTCTGTGGGTCAGCAATTTTGACTGGGTACAGAGGAGAGCTTCCTCTTCTGGTCTTGCCGACACTCTCTCATATGACTGTGCTCATCTGGGGATTTGACTGGGGTTGGATGGTTTCAAGATGTCCACACTCATGTGTCTGGCTGTCAGTGCTGGGTGCTGGCTGAGCCTCTTTCTCTGAAAATCTTTCATCCACAAGGAGGCTAGCTGAGGCCTGTTCCCAGGGACACAGCATCATTCCAAGAGAGTGGCAAGACCTCTGAAAGCTTATACTCAAATATAATGTCACCTTGTACTGAGCTCTGTCACTCAAAGCAAGTCACAGGGCTAACCCCGATTCAAGGGAAGAGGAAAGAGATTCTACCACTTGACAGGAGAAAAGAACAAAATTACGGGCCTCCCCAGTGGCACAGAAGTTGAGCACTGGGTTGCAAAGCTGCCTGCAGCCTCTGCAGTGCCAGTTCGATCCCCGGCTCTGCCGCCCGCTGCTCCCCTCAGCAGTGTACTTCGGTCCTTCTGCCTGCTCTGCTCCCCGCTCTGGCTCTGATGAATTCTCTCACCCTCCCGCGCTTCTGACTGTACCCAGTGCTTGTATAAACAAACAAACAAATAAATAAATAAATCTTTAAAAAAAAATAAAAAAGAACAAAATTACATTGCAAAGGAGATAAGAAGGTAGGTATGGGACTAAAGGTGGCCATGTCTGCAATCTACTGCAGAGGCCTTGGGGCACTTATAGTTCTTTCATTGTCCAAATGAGAAGTCCCAGGCGCACACAGGTCAAGTGACTGGATCAAGTTCAGAGAGTTTAGTAGCACACTGGGAAGCCAGGTCTTCCGCACCTCAGGCCAATATTTTCAAACTTTCAGGGGCCTTTTTCACTCTGTAGCTTTATCTTCTTTATCCAAACCTAAAGACAAATCCAGTCTTTGGAGCCACCCCACTTCTCAGCCTCCCTCCTTTGGATTAGCTGACCAGGAGGAGCACAGATTTAGGAACAGAACTCTGTTTCCAAGGCTGGCTGCTGCTGCTTTGGACTGATGACTCTCCTTAACAGGACAGGAGATTCCATTCCATGTTTTGGTCCCTTGGAAGCCTTCCGGCCTCCAAGGCCATAGCTAGATTTGACACTAAAAGCTCGTTTCATTGGGTTCTGTTATAGTTGCTGAATAAAATAGCTGTGTATTGTGCTAGATTTTAATGTGGTATGTTGGAAGGATGGCAAAGCAACATAACAGACACAATCTGATTGTCAACAATCGGTTCACCAGAACAGCTTCTGAAAGGGAAGGCTGGAGGAAATAATCTTTGTCATTTAATACTTATTGAACTTTAGCTATATCCAGCACTGGGCTCAGCATTTGTACATATTAGATCATTTAATTCTCATAACTGCCATCTGACATACATTTGCCATCCCCATTCCTCAAATGGTTCTTTCAAATGTCACCTTTGAGTGCATTTGTTGCATCTAAGCTCTTATTTCCAATCTTCAGCCTTTACAACTCTACGTCATTTGAAAATACTTATTCAGTCATCCACCTTAACAGTCATTCTTTTAGGTAACAAGATCTGGTCTAGATGCAGGCAATAGGAAAATAAACAAGTCAGAAATTTTGCTTGTCCTCATGGGCCTTCCTGTCTAGTGGGATGAACAGGCATTGACTCAGGAGCGGCCAACAGGGCGGGCACTAGCAGGAGTGTGTTGGGGAGCCCTCTGTAAGCTGTCACTCATCCTTTAGCTTCTGGGAGCTAATACTCATCAGATTATAGTCTCCTATTTCTCTGACTTCTCTTTTGCCCATTCCTTTTTCCTCTGAATGCCCCTTAACTCTGACATTCACCCAGAATTTGTCTTCTTTCCTCTCTACCCATCAATCCTTCTTCAGTCAGGAGTGCTGGCTCCTCCCAGGGTTTGGACTTTGGCTACTTCTCTGCTGCCTTGATCTGCTTCACCTCAAGCCCTCCTAAATCTACCTGGCTCCCACCTCTGCTGAGGATTCCCACATTTGCCCTCCAAATCCGTCACATTTCCAGCTCTCTACAGAGTGTAATCAGCGCATACAGAGTCACAAGTTGGTCATTCATACCTCCTTGCTGATAATTTTAATTCTGTCTTTTCTACCTGCAGAATCCCATTCATTGTCAGGGCACAGCTCTCGGCCAGCTCCTCCAGAAAGTCTGCCCCCACCCTCTGAACATTCCTTGTCTTTCCTCTGGTTCACCCCTACTGTCATCTTATAGAATGCAACCAGTCTGGACTTAGGATGGCTGGAGTTGACAGTTTTCGGTCTGACAATGGTGAGAGAATGATTGGCAATCACAAGAGGAAACAACTCATACTCTAGAGACTGTTTTTCACTTTCAGTACAGTATTCAATAAATTGCGTGAGATCTTCAGCACTTATTTCTAATACAGGCTTTGTGTTAGATGATTTATGCAACTGTAGACAATAGTAAGTGTTCCGAGCACGTTTAAGGAGGACCGGGCTAAATACAGATGGCCGGTAGGTTAGGAGGATCAAATGCATTTGCTTTTTTCTCCCTCTCTCCCTCCCCTACCCCTTCCCTTTTTGCATGAGAGGAAAAGGGCATGTGAATTGGCAGGGACAGTTACACTGTGAAGGGTCCTGCCCTCTCTGCTCTGGCACTTGCCATCAGCATCCCCATACACCAAGAAGAGGCCCAAAAGTTATTAGGGTACAGGTGATGACCACCTACCTCTGCATGCCCCAGCTCTGGTATCACCCCTCACACCCTCCCTGAGCATACCATTGGCTCTCTGGCAGCACCCCTCTGGTTTCAAGCAAATTTCCAAAAGCATTTTCAAGCAATAACTGGGGTACTTTTTAAAAAATAAAATAAAATTTTGCTGATTTACCATCGGATTGCAATACTGTATAAATGTCGGGGCACAGCCTACCCCTCTACAAGTGTATCCTCGCTCATCCACCACCAACATTCCAGGGCCATGTCCACGGTCAGACACTCCCCCCACCCTCTCCTCCCACCCCTCTGGTAACCACCATGTTATTTTTACAGCCTAAGAATTATTTTTGTTGTGATTTTCTAGTTTGTTTGCTTTGGTTACTTCTCATCCACATGTAGGAGAGATTATCTGGTAGATTCTTTCACTTTCTGAATTATTTTGCAGAGCACAATCACCTCAAATTCCATCCATGTTGCCACGAAAGACAAGACTTCATCTGCTTTAAATAGCTGAGTAGCAGCAACTTAGCATACATGCCACACCTGCCTCCTTCCGGCCATCCACAGGCTGCCTCTGGGTCTTGGCTGTTGTGAATAACTCCGCTGGGAACACAGGGTGGCACGTATATTTTCAAATAAGTGTTTTTGTGTTCTCAGATACACAGCAAGAGTGGTATTGCTGCATCACATGCTATTTCAATCTTTAGTTTATGAAGAAACTCCCCTACCATGTTCCATCGAGGCAGCAGCAATTGACACGCCCCCAACAGTAGGTGTGGATGAGGGATGCTTCTTCTCTACATCCTCGCCAACATTTGTTGTTTGCAGCCTTTCTGATCTAGGCCATCCCCACAGCAGTGAGGTGATATTACATGGTGGTTTTGGGCTGCCTTTTCCCAAGGATAGGTGAGCTTGAGCATCAAATGCAATTTCGACTCACGCCACTGACAACTTACAAGTATGGTAACCCCACCACAGCCGAGGAAGATGGCTGTCTCCTCTGCGAGCCAGCGGATCCTGAAGGCAGGGGCTAGGGCTTGTTCTCCACATGACCTGTGTTTTGTACAGATTTAAATGCTCAATACTGCTTACTGAGCTGTTGAACTCAATCTGGATCTAGGAAACATTTTAATTGCCCAGTCAAAAGCAAGACTTCTTAATGAGATGACACTTCCAATAGCATTTCTATTAGGGTTAACTGAGTATTCTTGCCTCAGTTGCCAGATCATAGGGGAATAATCTCTCTTTTTTTTTATTTAAATCAGTACCTTGCAGGAGTAATATTTAATTAGGAATTATAATAACATAATAACATTTTCAATAGCCGAATATGTAGCAAACATATATGAACACACATAGTACAGATATGCAAATTCTGTATTAACATATAACATGATGCAAGGAGATAAACAGATATGAATAACATAATACATCAAGAATGGATTCAGAAAATTTTAAAACTAATAGGGAATAATCTCTTTGCAGACTAAACCCCTCCTATTTTGTCTTTTGTCCACTAATACCCTCCAGAAACAGTCATAGAATGAAAATGTTTGTGTTTGAGACTCCATTATCTTGACCAAGAGTTCATTCATTCACATATTCATCACTCATTCATTCATAAGTTCATGTACTTATTTCACAGGCATTGACTCAGTAGCACCCAAAAGGACCGGGATCGACAAGAGGGCGGTGGGGAAGCAGCCACCCTCAGCATCCCCATGCACTAAGAAGAGGCCTGAAAGTAGTGTTGTCTCATTAAGAAGTCTCGCTTTTGGCTAGGGAATTAAAAATGTCTCCTAGATCCAGATTGAGTTCAACAGCTCAATCAACATGGGAAGATAGGGAAATAACCTCGGATTAGGGGAATCCCCAAATAGGAGGGGGTTTTGTCTGCAAAGAGATTATTCTCCTGTCTTCTTTGTGCCAGGCATTATTCAAGGCAAAGACATTACCCTCGAGGAATTTAAACTCAATGGCAGGACAAGGAGATAAACAAGAAATAAATGAATAAGCAAGAAAATACCTGCTTGATAAGTGCTACAAAAGGAATAGACAGGGCGATAAGATAGAATGAGAGTAGATAAAAGGAGCCAGCACAAAGAGGTCCAGCGGGTCCTCCCCAGGAGAAGATCAGGCAGGACCACAGCCCTGATGCAGAAAGAAACGAACATATTTGAGAAGCCTACGGAACTTAATATGCACAGCGTGGAACAAACATGGAACAAGATGACAGTGGAGAGGTAAGCAGGGGTCTGATCACGAGGAGCTCCTGCCAGCAAGGAAGGCCCCTTGATTTTATTAATGGGAGCCATCAATGGACCTTCTGCCGAGGAGAGACACAACCTGATTTATTTTGTAAAAACAGCTGTCTAGAAAGACAGACCAGCTATAAGATGACTACTGTGATCCAGGCAAGCTTACCCATGGCTAAAAGGGGAGCACTCACTGACTAGAAGAAGATGAATCCAGTACATTCTAAGCTCAATTCTGTCTGCTCTCACTACCATCCAGAGACATCACCCCACCCAGGCTGGTTTTCAGTGATGCCACCTTCGCCCTGTGCCCATGGGAACTTCTAGGAGAGGCACCCAGAGGTGGCCGGCAGCATAGTCCTCTCCTCTCTTCTCTCACTGTCTCCTCGGCCCTTTTTCTTCGGGTTCAAGCCCACAGCAAGGAGAGGCCTGCTTATGTGCCAGCCCTGCTGAGGTTTAGAGATCGTGGCAGGGCACAGGGATGCCTGAAAGGTGAGGTGGCTGCAGGATTTGGCAGTGGGGGCGGCAGAGGTGCTGAGGTCTTGTATGCACTGCTTAGCCGGAGCTCCCACCCCATCAGTCCCAACCATCACTGTTCTCAGTCTACCCCAAATGCTTCCTAAACGTGGCCCCAACTGCTCAAACACAGTTTGCTGTTTTCCCCCACCAAACAGAGGAGGATCTTAAATCACTGAAACCGAGTACAAGAGACCTAGACAACAGACAAAGGAAGCTAAGAGCTCCCTGTAGGCTCCCCTGCCTCTTTACCCGCAGCCACTCAACCGCCCTCCTCCAGGCCACCAGCCTCCTTCCTGCTGGGGACCTGACGCTCTCCCCTGCTTACCTAAGGCCTCCTTGGCTCTGCTCTAATATCACTTCCTTCTAGAGGCTGTCCCCGAGGGCTGCCTGCCAGTGTGTTAGGGGCCCTGATTAAATGCATTCAAAGCACTAGGGGCTTTTTCACAGACTCGTGGTACTTTTAATTACATACTTACCCAGCAGGGTGGAAATACATCCACTGCAGTTCAGGTTTTCTTTTTAAAAGGTAGCTTAATTTTTTTTTTAATTTTTATTTTTATAACTGGTCTCATCTGCTTCTACTTCTGCTGATGGTGAGAAAAAAGAAAAAGAAAAATCTTCAACTTGCCAATGAAAGGTAACAGCCTTTCCGCTTCACACAATCTGTTTCCCCCAAATAATCAGTTAATTCGAGGTTAGGACTTCCTATCAGGGTTGCTTCCTTCTTTCTCAAGCATTTTCCCTGCCTGCTGGTCCTCCCCAGCATGGGGTCTGGGGGCAGATGGGACAGCAAGGGGTCCTCAGGGCTTTGGCAGGGTCCAGGTGTGCTGCCCTGGGCTGAGGAAACCAACGCCCCCCCCCCCAAATCTGGGTGCCAGCCTCTGAAGTCAGGGGACAGACCATGCTCCAGGAGAGTCTGGCAATCTCCTCAGCTCACTGCACATATGGCTCAGCCCTCGCTGGCCCAGGACCCCCCAGGACCACTGGGGCGATTGCTGCCTCTGGGCCTGCAATGTGGGGGTCAGCTCTACCTGCCAGATATTGGCTACAGGTCATGTCTTAGCGTGCTGTGGTGAGCTCATAAGCTGGCACTCTCAGCTGTCTTAGGATAGGTCTCAAGGAACTTCTATATCCTTTTCATGCCTCACACAGGCCAAGAGGAAGTGGGAGCCATTGCAGGCCCCTCTCTGCAGGAACCCATTGCCATTTTGACTCCACTGTGGCTGCCCCCTGGTTTATGGGTTACCCAGAAAGAGAATTTCTTCTGAGCTCCAAGAAGACAGCCCAGTCTCCTCTGACTAGTCCCCTTCAATCCCCTGGACAATTCCTATCCCTTCCCTGATGTTTGCTCTGGATGGAGGGTCCAGAAAGCCAAGATGCTCTTCTCACTCCCCTGCCTTTCTCTCCATCCTCTTCCTAGCAGAGGAGGGCTTTTTCTTATCCTTCCAGCTTGCCAGAAAAGACCCTGCAATTCTACCCCCTGCTCCCCACCCCTAACCCCCCCCGGTCACCAATGATCTCTGCAACTATGACTGATGCCACATGAAGCCCATAGTCCACGTTTGATTCTCTGCATGTAAAGGTAAGTTTTGGAAACTAACCCCCACTTCCTGTCCCCTCAACCTCCCATTCTCTTATGTACTCTTGGTCTTTCCCCCCAAAGCCTCCCTTTTAAGGTTATCATCGTGGATTTAAAAATCCAGTCTGACCTTCAAGGCTGAGCAGTGACTTAGCTGACACCCACCTTCTCCAAATTCATTTGTACATGGGCAGGAGCAGCATAGCTTCCAGGAAACAGAAGCACCTCAACTTCCTATTACAGTCATTTCTGTGATTCTTTGCCGAAGCTCTATCTCTCTATCTCTTTTGGTCAGCACTGTTTTCTTTGTGACTAACACACGTAGATGTGACTGACACATTTTGTCACATGATTTAAGTGAACGATTAATCTTTATAATAAGTGTCAAAATTGTCAGAGACTACAGAGATCATTTAGTCTAATCCCTTTATTTTACGGGCTTATTGTTTAGTGTCACACAAATAATGGCAGGTGTGCATCTTGAAACTAGTTTTTCTACCCCATATTAACTTTCCAGTTCACCTGGCTGCCTCTGCATGGGAATTCATTTGTCTGTGCTGTGTCTCCTAGACCAAAATTATGTAATTCCTTAAATGGATTAAGACTTGGATGTAAGACTTTAAGAGCATAAAATGCATAGAACAATCAATAACATCAGCTTTGACATTGTCTTTGGCTTTGACTCAACTTTAGTGGCCAGGGAAACAAAAGCAAAAATAAGCAAAAAGACTACATCAAACTAAAAAGCTTCTGCACAGTGAAAGAAACTATCACTAAGGTAAAAAGACACCCTACCAAATGGGAGAAAAGTATTTGCATATCATAAACCTATTGGGGGCTAATGTCCATGATCTACAAAGAATTCATACAACTCAACAGAAGGAAAATAAATAGCCCAATTTAAAAAATGGGCAGAAGATCTATACAGACACTCTTCAAAGAAGAGATACAGATGGCCAACAGGCAAGTGAAAAAATGCTCATCATCAATTCCCATTACGAAATACAAATCAAAATCACAATGAGATATGATCTCATAGCTGTGAGAATAGCCCATATTAAAAAGACCTGAAAGAACTAGAGTGGCAAGGAGGTGGAGAAAAAGGTGTGCACTGTTGGTGAGAATATAGACTGGTCCAGTCCGTGGAAAACAGTCTGGAGATTCCTCAAAATATTAAAATTAGATCTATGATATGATCCAGCAATTCTACTCCTAGGTATCCTCTTGAAAAATGCAAACCACTCATTCAAAAGGGAATGTGCACTCCTATGTTTGTTAGTACTGTTTACAAAGGCCAAGTTATGGAAACAACCTATGTGCCCAACAACAGAAGTGTGGTATAAGAAGATGTGCTATATATACTATTCAGCTATAAAAAATGAATTATTGCCATTTGTAACAACATGGAAGTAAAGGGGATAATGCTATGTGAAATGAGTCAGAAGACAAATACTGTATGGTTTCACTTGTATGGAGAATATCGATAAACAAAATAGAGGAACTGACAAAATTTAACCAAAACAAGCTCCAGAAATATGACTGCAGAATTGAGGTTACTAGAGGGGTAGGGTGGGTGGAAGTGGGAACAAAGGGGAGAGAGGGCACAGTGGAGTATGGTAAAAGGCTATGAGTGCTTGGGTGTTGGGTGTAGCGTGATGACACACATCAGAGGAGGTATGAGCCAATTCCCCTGAATTATATACAATGTTGTAAATCAAATTTACCTTCATAAAAAACTAACAGACAAAAAAGATGTGGCATAAACAAACAATGGAATACCACTCAGCTATAAAAAATATGAATGCTTGACTTTTGTGGCAGCGTGGAAGGAACTGGAAGGGATTATGCTAAGAGGAGTAAGTCAAAAGAGAAAGACAAATACTAGATAATTTCTCTCATAAGTGGAATAGAAATATGACCATGGAATTGAGGCTACCAACAGGGAGAAGGAAAAGAAACAAAGAGAAGGGGTCTCTGGACTGCAATGGAGTCATGTGTGTTCTGGTGGTAGGTGTGGTGTGGTAGCATATCTGAAGAGGTATGAACCTATACTTGTGAATCATATATAGTTATTCAAACCAATGTTACCTCATGGAAAAAATGATGTAATTGCATAGAGAACATGTTGTCTTGATAGATTGGTTTGTAGAGACAGACTCTCTTTCCCCATCTCATTTTCTTCATCTGGCACCTATAGGTATGTAGGTATAGTTTTATGAATGGAGATGGTTTCATTTTTATAATTACAAAAAGTTCTAATCACTTCAATATAAAACTATAAAGAAATCTTTACACCGTAGCCCTAGCATTTAACATAATACTGATGAGCACTGAATGCCTGTTGAATGAATATTCATGAAGAAAATAAAAATTATGTTTAATTTTGCTACCCAGAAAAAAAGAGTATTCAGTGTATAGGCTCTCTATTTGTGTCCATATACATGTGCTAGCATTAGATATTTAGTTTTCTCTTACCAGATTCCTCATCAAAACATGTGAACAAAGACTGGTCCATTCAAGAAAGGTGTCTTGGGAAACTATATACTCATTTCAATGATGTTATTGATTCTAGTGCACTTTGGGAATTACCTTCCAAGATTCTTGCTAACTATTTTATTCTCAGTATGAATAAATTTTCATCCTTTGAAGGATTTCACCTGTAGCCAGACCATTACTTGAATAGAGGTGAAAAAGGTGGGTGTTACTATTTGGGATCAAAAAAAAACAAGATGTGATGATAACATGAAATTGACTCTTACTGCATGACTCATAAATTGCTTTGAAGAGTAGTCCCCACAAGGAGTCCCCAATTTTTCTTGCATATCATATGAAAAGGTCTATATCTTCCCAGGGAACCACTTAGAAGGTGATGGTTTGCATATGAGTGTGAACATTCCTACTCAAAAGACAATGTTGCAAAAGACAATCATATTGGTTTACAGTAAAATTTTGTATGATATTGGACTTTCATAGAAAACAATTTGTAACTCTAGGGAATTTACCTTGACAATCTGACTGTTTTGCTTCTATGTAGGAACCTCACATGATTTGGGTTTGAAGGGATCAAGGATTTTCTTCCCATCTGGTACAAGAGTTCTCCTGTAGTTACTTTGTTACTCTCCTCATTATTTTCCTCTAATTCTCTAGTAGTTACAGTTCATAAAAGAAGTGAATCTCTCATACACGTCTGCATTTCCTAACATATGTGTTATCTAAGCAAAAATGCATCTTGTCTCTAGGAAGTGTACAGTTGAGTAGTCACAAATGTCTAGAGGAGCCAGGTAGGTAACATAAACGAGTGAAGAGGACTGTCTGTAAGGAAAGAACAAAGCCAATCTAATGACACTATCAGCCTCAGTGTTACAAGGCAACTGGGGAAATTCAAAGAACATATCGTCATGAAAAGGAAGCTAACTTTTACCACAGAGGAATGTAAACTTATGAATAGTAGAACTTGGCAAGTGGGGGAGGAGTTGGTAGTGGGGGTTCTTGCAGCAGAATGTCCCTCAAAGTCTCTAAGAGCCAACACCTTACCATGAGCTATCTTGAAAACTGACTGTCATTAAAATGTAACCCAATGCCTGGAAACTTATTCTACAAATGAATGAATATCTGAATAGATGAATACATTAATGAATGAGTGAATAAATGAAAGGATATGTGCAAAAATTGTTGCACATAATTTGTTAAATGAATGAGCTCTCCAGCAATTGTTTTCTGAAAATAGGAGTATCTCTTACCCGCAGCAGAGCATTCTGAATGCATCTTAACCAGCATTGCAAACTGATTTCAGAACTCAAGGTCACCCTCTCACTTGTACCTGGGCCTTTATATAACATGCTTCAATCCCGCACCTGGGCAACTGTCAGAGAAGCTTTCTGTCATGAGTAACCCATACAGAACACAAGCCACATTTTGCTTTACATACTTATATGAAGAATGGTCCTTGGCTGAACGTAATGGAAGTCATTTGTTCTGGAAAAAAAGTAATTCAGAAAAAAATAATAACTCCTCAAACACTAGAACAATTCACTCAGAGCACTCTTCTGATGAGCAGTTAAAGATACTCGAGCTTCAGAGGTATTTTGGGGTGGGGGGGGGCGGTAGGTGCTGTAATTCCCTGTAATGCATCACCCAGGATGTCTGTCTCTTCACTGCAACCCTTTGACCCTGCCATGTGTGATTGGCCCCATCTGAAAAGTAATGGATGTTCCTTTTAGTGTCCAGAAGCCCCTATTAGAGTCAGTTTGGAAGTGGTTCCCACAATTTCTAGCCAGAGTTGAAGGCATTTCAATCAATGGGAAA
Source organism: Talpa occidentalis (assembly GCF_014898055.3). Lineage (NCBI taxonomy): Eukaryota > Metazoa > Chordata > Mammalia > Eulipotyphla > Talpidae > Talpa > Talpa occidentalis. The sequence continues at coordinate 16,744,134 of NW_023601653.1, forward strand.
GTGGAGAGAAACTTCTTACACTTCTGAGCTTGCCCTTGAGAAGACCCTTTCCCGCAAGTCCCCAGTCAGGGAATTAGGAACATGTTCCTCTGTTCTTTGTCATCCAACTCTGTAGCTTGAGGCTAAGGGGGGGGTAAGGGGAGGCATTTTGGCTTAATACCCAAGGACTAGAAATAGGGGGAGGGGACCCCCCCAAGGCTGCTCTATTTTTTTTTTTTCATCTTGGCCCCTTTCTTTCAGATTTAACCATGGAAATACTTGTCCCTGTTAGAACTGTGGTTTTCATAACTCAACCCTACAACCCTCAGAGCCGTGTGACCTCAGGGTGGGCAGCAGAGATTCTTGTGGCAGCCTCTTCTGAGCTCTGGTGGGTAGAGGAACAGCAGGAGGGAGGGCAGGGAAATTCCAGCCCTCACTAGAGTGTGGATGAGACTCTTCTCACGTCCCCTGTGAATGACTTTCTTCAGGCGCATCTCTGGTCAAATCTGGGGGGAGCTGAATACAAGAAGCCCTTGCCTTGTTGTGGGAAGCAGTGATTTAGCCCTGTTCAGCTTTTGTTCAAAGCCTCTTAAAAGGGAACCGCCCTGTCCCACACGGGACTTCAGGGAAACTGTGCCCTCCCCAGAAATGACAAATGGAAAAGACAGAACAGACTGCAGCCAGGCCAGGATACAGTCTCTGGAAAGAGGTTGTTTTTGTCTCCAGTGCCATAGAAAACACATCCTCTTAACGTATTAAGTAGGGAAACAGCACAATCACACACGCTGGAGGTTACCAAGGTGAACAGAACCCAAAAATCTGCCAGCCCTGAAGTGCATGGAAGCATGGAAACCCAGAGAGGAAATCTAGCTCACTGTTGGTAAATTTTTTTGGATGCTGTTTATGTTTGAACTTTTCTCTGTTTTCCTGTAGAAGCTTCCGTACCCTCTTCCTGTGTCCCCACAAAAGGCCTGGACAATGCCGTCCCAGCACTGCTGTAGGACATGGGTAGGGCCCCACCTTCCTCCTTCCTGCAGGGATATCCTTTCCTATAGAAGAGGTAAGAATGTAAGGTTCATGTGAAAATGTTATTATATTCCTTATCTCAGTCATTTCGTGATTTGCTGTTTGGTGACAATAACTCAGCCTGGCCACATTCACAATAGAGGTGGTCCCAGTTCCTAGTTTTGGCTTATGCTGTTTTCTCAGCTGAAGAGGGCAAATGGCTGTTAAAAATGCTGCTTGTTTTCCAGGATCTTATCAAGAGTTCATGTCTGAGGCCAGAGAGAGAAGGGAGGGCTCCATTTTTTTTTTTCCTCTCTCCTCATTGTTTCCAACTGAATTGGCAGGAAATGGGAGTCCTCTACCTGTCCCTCTTGGGAGCAACATAGATTCTATTCCATTTTTCAGATGTATCCGCTACCATCAGAAGTTGGGGGGACATTTCCGCTTACCCCAAAATGAATGTGTCCTGTAGGAACACAAATGACAGCTTTCAAAATTGGAAACGAAACAACTTTAGATGGAGAGCTTTGGGATTGGCGATTGCTGTAAACCAACTCAGTCTTCAGTTTATTTTACCTTCTCTTTCAGCCCTTAGTAAAGTGCCTTTGGAGACTGTGGACCCTGATTCAACTCCACGTCGTCAATGAGGCCCTCAGAATTGAAGTCCTTCATACATGGCTTCACATCAATTAAGGCAGTTCACGTTAACAACTGCCTGAGAGCTTGTGTTAGAGATGGACAATGTAGAGTTCAGTCAGAAGGTAAGTCACTTGCTCAAGAATTTCATAGAGTGGCTGTGGTTGACCCAGTATTTTCCATTTAACCCAGTTTAGCCAGTTTGATTTGGGTAAGAATCAAGGCTCATCTAGAGGCTCCATTTCATATAAAATCAACCTCGGATGATTATATTTTGAGGGACTTGGTTGTTTTACTGCCTACAAATAACATTTAAACATAGGAATTAGATAAACCACAGGATTCCATAAACAGAAGAACCTTTACTTTCAACATCAACACTTCACCTTGTGGTTTAGACTCAGAACCTGGACAGTCACTAGACGGAATCACTAAACAATCCATTTTTAACTACCCTCAAGAGCACAAAAATCCGAAAAAGCAATTTGATGCCACTTTCTAACGGGATCTTGGTTTTCTCAGGCCACATCATTCTCAATCCAAGGCCCTGGCTTCTGACCCAAGAGGCTCTGCCTTCACCCAGGTTGTTTTAGTCCCAACCCCTCATCCCACTGCCCCCCCCCCCAGCTCCAGCTACTTAAGTGTCTTCTGCTAGGTGAGGATATTTACAAGCCAAGAGAAACTCTCCAGATTCCCTCTTCTTATGGGTCCTAAGGGGCTCACGGGGCTGCTGCTCTCCATTCCTGTGACTCTGCTTGATGAGAACCATATACTCTGCCTGTGCTCACTGGGGAGTGCCCAATTGATATCTCAGATCCAGAAGTCCAATCTGCCAAGAGCCACCCCAGATCGTATTTCCACCCAAGTGAGACAACCAACTTTAGGTGGTCCTCCAAAGAATTAGATCTGTGGGAGAAAATTTTTTAACATCCTTATATTGAATTAGCCAATGGTTTCCCCCAATCCCAATATTTCCTTTCTCTCCTTGGTGCTTTCCTCATGTCCCTACTCCCTTTGAAGCAGTTGGGCTCTCTGACTGCTGCAGAGAAAGGATGTTACAATGGAAAACAGCCGGGAAAGGACTCTTCCTGACTTTTGAGTTTCAAAAGCTTGGGCCATTAGGGAAATGGAAAAGACCCACAGAAAGTACAAAACATTTGGCAGAAATATCAAGAGTGAAAACAAAAATCCTCACCAGCCCCATCCCATAGCTTCTAGAATTGGGAAGAGCCAGAGGGGAAAGAGAAATTGATGGGATCTGGGACATGAGAGCCAGATCTAAAGGGGCTACGGGTGCATGAGCAGAAACAGCATCCTCAGACCACCCACTGCCCACTCACTTGACCTTATGCACCACCCACGCCCACAGGGGATTTCCTTGTTTGGCATCACAGAAGACTTCTCACTGGCTGTTTAGTAGGAACCACAATTCCCTGTGCCCCCAACCTTGGGCTATGCTTTTACAGTTTGACTCACATCACTGATGAACACCACATACACTACCTCAGGACACTTTTAAACCCCCAATAAGGAGGGTAGGCCCATAAGTATCTAGCAAGATAGTGCTGTGCAAGGAAAGTCCCCTGTCTCTACAACTGAAACATAAGTGGAACTACCTCAAAATTCCCCCCCAAAACAAAAACAGTGATTAAGCCCCACTTGCCCCCAAGCCTTCCAATTTGATGACTTTCTGTTCTAATAGGTGCCATAATGCTCTTCTGTGGTAAAGAATGTTGAACTGTTTCCCACAGAGCTGGGTTGGATTTGGGTCATATTTATGTAGGTGATTTTACTCAATGTTCCATTCCTAAGCCTTTGACCTTAACCTTGACATTGACCTTGATTGGGGGAACTGCCTGCTTTTCCAAGTTCTCATGACCTCATCATTAAACCCTGCCCTCCCCAGCTCCCAGGTCAGGGTTTGTAGCTGCCATCATCTCGCCAACCTCAATCAATGTTAGCCCCAATACCCCAGTCACCCTCCTCCTCGTGTGCACATAAATAAATCACACACCTAGAGGTTTCCTAGCTTCTAAGACCCTCAAATCCCCTCAAATAAGTTGCAGATACAAAATGTGTACCAAAGTACCAGAAGGTGGAGGAGTGAAGGTTTTATCTGATAAAACCAGGTTGGGCCAGTGGCTGGCCAGGCTCCCTTCTCGTCAGCATGGAGTCATTTCTCTACTTTCTCCTCCCATGTGACTGGGGTGGTGAGGTCACCCTGAAGACAAGTCCACTCTCCTCACCAGAAAAATAGTAGCGGGACGGCTCCAGACCCTAGGAAAAATCCTTTCCTGTAGTCTAGAGATAAGATCCAGAGCTCTGAATATATCTGAAGGCTAATGCTAGTAGCTGAGGCTTTTGACTCGAGAAGAACAGATGCAGGGAACCTGAAAAATCTTTGGTGCTAAAGTTCCCTGAGCACATCTACACTGAAAATATGAAAATGGAAATCAGAAAGCAGAAGTATCGCTTCTGGCTTATGTCACACACTTGGCTTATTCATTTTCATCTTTGCACTTACCCCCTGCACTTCCTTGCTTCCTGGAGGTGTTGTAAGGCTTAATTGATGCTTGCAAAGTGTTCTGCAGGTCTCAGAGGAACGTTGACATGCGTGCAAGAATGAGCACCACAACTGCCCCTACCTAGCCTGAGTGCGAACTAGATTTAAAGCTGTTTCAAAGGCGACCACAACCTCAGGAGAAGTGCGTCATGAAAGGGGGCTTTTCATGGTGAAATTATAAAACTCTTCAGAATTTTTTTAGAAAGGGAAAGAAGCAGACATCAAGGGATGATGAGCGAGCACAAAGCAGACTAGTTAGCAGGCACAAAGCAGGTGCTCCATCAAGGTGGCAGCTGGACTGATTTTTACGCAGGTTTCATATCAAGTCTATGGAAAGATCTGTCCATGAACTTTGATTGTGGTGCCATTTCTGTGGATCGAATACTGGCTGAAATTAACACAGCGTTGGTTGGCACTGGAAGCATTTTATCAAAATACAAAGATGTTTTTTGTGGTAAATTATGGTAGCTAGGGGTTTACAGTTGGGGGAGGGGGAATGTTCTAGAACATTTCTTTTACCAATTGCCCCTAGCAATCATATCTACCTTTGGAATGTCAGTTGTCTGTCTGGCAGTTGACAGTCCTTCTTGAACCCAGGGATGAAGTTATTTCAACTCTTTGTGTCTCAGTTTCCTCATTTGTACAAAGAAAAAGAAAAAAGTAATGAACTACTGGATGGGCAACACTGGCATGTGGAAAGTCCTACTGCTTCTGGAGGGTTTGCTGTCATTATTATGATCATCTTTGCCTTCACTATACTCTACCCTTGGAAACATCTTGAATAGAGAAGTGATTGGAGGCCAAATGCACCCCATATTAGTCCCCATGGGAGGTCTAAGGACCAGGGAGGAGAAAATTGAGAAGAGGAAAAGATATCAGGTAGAAAGAGAGTGAATCTGTTATACATTTTCTTGGACAGGTTTTTCAGCTGGTCCCAGTTTTCCCCCGCCTTATTTCACCTTATCTGAAGCTATCATCAAAACAAGATTTGACCTGTAGAATCAGACTGTCTCCAAGCATCTTCCCTTCTTTAGTCCAGCATTTGGAAGTTACATTGGCTACAACAGCATCTTGTGGCTCTCTTAGTTGTCATGAGATTTTCTTAGCATATTTCACATAATGGAAAGGAGCTGGATAGCAGTGATGTTTGTCAGTTTCCAGCTCTCCTCCTGCTGGTCACGTGATGGATTATACTTCTGTCCCCTTTGAGACATTGAATGGGGTCACATGGCTAGTTCTAAACAATGAGTTGTGATAGGCTCTGACATCACTTCCAGGTTTAAGCATTTAAGCAATGCAAAATCCACCCATGCTCCCCTTCCCTCTGGATGGAAGTCAGCAACATCAGAGGTGGTGATGGTTCATCAGCCTACATCCCTCCATGATGATAAATGATAGCAGAACCACCACATTCTCACCCCTTCTACCCAGGCCCTAGTGGACAGGTAGCATGAGTGAGAAATAAATTCTATTGTTTAAAGCTATGGTGGGGAGAGGGGGTGTTTGTTTTTGCAGCATAACACAATCTCTTGTGACTGGCACAGGTATCTTTAGTATAAGAAGCTACTTGCATACTGAAGTGGTGAAATACAAGAGTGAAAGTCCATCCTGACTTTTCTCCGGTGTCAATCTTGGTAAAATTCCTCTTGTGTCATGGATTCGTTCTACAGCCTGGTCTAGCATCCCAGTTCCTGGGCTTGGTCCTCAGCCTCTACTTTGGCTTTCTGTACCACAATTCAGTAAAGAAACTTCATTCTCAAGATAGGCTGGACTCTTCATCATGAACCCCTGATAAGCCTTATTCCACCAACCCACCCCCCAGTACTCAAACAGTTTCTCTAACAATAACAGCCCTATTTTAAGTCCTATTCTTGAGTGTAATTGTTATTATCTTTCCATAGGGTAACTTTGGAACTGACTATGAAACTTTAGAACATGATCATTGCGTTCATTAGTGATCAAATACAGATCAACAAATAAAAGACATTAGCCCACACAAGGGCCAGTAATGACAACATGAGGTACTGAGGATTGTGATGTGCGTCAGAGATCCTTCCACCTCATGTGGGGATTTTTCACAGCCACAGTGTCACAGCCAGGACTTTATCCTGCAGCTGCACTATCACAACTGAATAAGGTTGCACATTTGAAATATTCACCATAAAGTATTTTTAATGGTGAGAAGTTGAGAATGCCTCAGTGGCCATGACACTGAAACTAAATTAATTATCACAGAAGCATAAACTGAAATGTTAGGCGTGTGTTAAGGAGAAAGTGGAGTAATGTGTATTGACATTGACAGATAAACATGAAATGGCTGCATGAAAAAGGAACTTGCGGGGCAATTGTGTGGTGTGATTTTCATATTGTTAAATATATTTTATATTACTAAAGTGTTTAGAAGGATAGCTACTAAGTCCATAGTAGTAGCTACATCAGTGGGGTCAGATTGCCTGGGGTGGAATGGGAAATGTTTACACTTGTTACTGTATTGCTGGACTTGTTACTGTATTACTGTATTTGCTGAGCATATACTATGTGCTGGGGATGCCATTAAGTTTATATGAGAATACTCAAAACATAGCACCATGAAGAAAGCATTTTTTTAACCCTTAATCAATGAATGAGAAAACTGAGGGACAGAGAGGCCAAATATCACCCAGAGCTAATAAGCTTCAATATCAAAATTTGAACCCCGGTATCAATAGTTCAACTACATGATGTGTGCTCTCAATCACTGCACTACAGTTAAATCATAAAAATTTATTAAAGTCTGTTCTCCCTTCAAGACACAGTAGAAGTCTTACTTCCTTGATGCCACTCTGATCACATCAGGTTGTTGATTTATTCAACAAACATTTACTAAATACCTAGTATGGTGAATGGACCTGTTTGGGATATTGCTGTGTATACAAGTCAAATGAATTGTAGTCCTCGCCATTCAAGAGCTTACAGTCTAGCAGGGGAAGATAAACCGCCCTCAAAAAAGTAGAACAGAAAGTGCCAAATATTTATATCAAAAAGTATGCTAAGTACCTTTACATAAACGAAGATACTTTCTCAGTTTTACAGAGAGCTGAAATCACTGGCTAGTTAGGCAGCACAGCTGGGATTTGAAGCCAAGCAATCTGTGCCCAAAATCTGCATCTTTAACCACTTTTTGTAACTATGCTTTGTGAGAAAAATATCCTCAGTGCCTCTAAGTGGAGTGGGTAGGAACAGAGAGTCTCAAGGGGCAAGAAGGCTGGTTAGGGGCCTGTTACAGTACCACTGTCCCAAAATCCCAAAGCACTTTGTCCAAAGTACTCATTTGATGCTTATTCTATTGTTAGCTTTTCAAAAGCACATTAGTATTCTCTTCTCAAGTAGAAGGAAAATAGCCAAGATAGTTTCTATAACCCATGTAACATATAAACACACACGCATACACATGTCATGTCAAAGAGCTTTGAATTAGCAATAATAATTTCTAATAATATCTAATTCTCTGATTCCATAGTGAGTAGATCTTGATAACAATTCCATGCTTGGCACTTTCCAGTCTCATATTTTCCTACAGAGAGTCATTCCACTTCTGACATTCTGAGCAAGATAGAGCAAGTATTACATTTTCCAGAAGAGAAAATTGACTAGGTGAGGTTAAGAGAGCTGCCCAAAGTCGCAGAGCTCCAAAGCACTAACATCTGGGCTCAAAACTACACATTCAATCCCAAGTCTGGTGCTGTTTTTTAAAGCTGAAGAAAATTCTGTGATCCTATGGCAGTGTTCTCTTAAAAGCACAATCAAACCTTCATTATTAAGCTCTGCTTCCAAGAAACTCAGTGTTTCAGAAATTGCATTCATCTCTTCAGCATCCAAAGGGTTGGAAACCTGCTCTTAAGATTGAATAACATCAGCACAGTTTATTGGTGCATCAGAGCTGGAGCGATCAGAGCTGAAGCTCAGACCTGGGGGGGCTTCCTCCTGCTGTTACCCACACTCTCATTTTAAGTTGCAGCTTCCTGTGCCTTCCATTTCAAGGTCACATTAATTGTACTGCCCTTGCATTCATCCATAAATACTTTGGTATGGATGGACTTGGGTATGAAGTCACACTCACTGACTCACCTCTATTTCAAAGAAACCAATGATGAATGACCTCACCCCCAGGTATATCAAAATACCGGAAATCATCTACAGTTCCTTCTAATTTTTACAAGAAACCCTCCTGCACATAATTACATGAGATGAGGTTTGTGGATGTGTTTACACAGTGCTAGGCATTCAATAGCCGGTCATTTCTGAGCACCAGCCAACCCAGGCTTTATTCAAGGTGTCAGGAGGAGAGCAATGAATAAAAGAGGTAAGGCCCCTATCCTCAAGGAGCCCAGCCAGGGGAAACAGCTTTCTCCCATCTGATGCTCCTTCTACTCATTTCAATTGAATTCAATCATGGGCCGTGATCGGTGGTTATGAACCAGGCACCAAGACTGGTTCTGGAAGTTCAGATGAAAAAGATACGGACATAACCCTCAACAATCTCACAGTCCAATTGTGGAGAGAGACTAAGAGAGGCAAGAGGAGAAGATACAATGGGAGGGAGGTGGTGAAACACACGAACGATGTGAGATCGAGGGCCCAGTATCAGGGCCAGGGAGAAGGTAACTCAGAGAGAAGAAGTGTAGAAAGCTTCCTGAAGCAGGTGTCTGGAAGGCTCCCTGGTGGACAAGAGGGCGTTCTGGGTGGGAAACTGCAGAAGCAAAAAGCAGGAGCAAAACAGCAGGGGTTATTTGAGGCACTGCAGGCCACTGGGCATTGCTGGAGCTAATGCAACTGCAGAGATGAGGCCACAGACGTGAGCAGGCCACAGATCACAGAAGCCTCAGGTACGATGATCAGCGAGCTTGTCCTCATTCTGTAAATGACAGCAGTCAGGGAAGTGATTCTCACAGAGCAGCAGCCCTGCATATCAGTGGTCTCTACACACTCACCCAGTGTGCCTTTAAAACGCACAGACACACACATTATTTCAGAGCATCTGCAAAGGTGTGTGGAGGAGAGGCTTTAAAAGTATGTGGCCCCAAGCAAATTATATAATTTGGAGAACGAGGAGAGGAAAAATTTCAGCGGCTCAAGGAGAGATTCTCGGCCCCTTTCCAGCCCCTGGGAAAAGTCCGATGCGGGGAAAAGCAGCCGGTCTGTTTTGTCTGCAGGCGTCTGAGGCGAGCCCTGCTCCTCCACAGAACAGGGCGATTCATGCAGAATGTAAAGATTAGCGGTGCCCATTTTCCAGGGGCTGCAGTGCCAACTCCAGTTGCAGTAAGAAGGTGACAGGAGCCTGGAGGCCCGGTTGTGCCAAGGTACACATTTCCAGTGGGCATGCCATTAAGGCATCTAGTAAAAAATCCTAATCGTGCTCGGAGGACTTTCATAGAGCTTGGCAGCCTGGACGTGGGTGTGGAATGCGCGGCTCCGAGGCCTGGCTGAGCCAAGGCTTCCAGGCATCCCGGAGGGTCTCAGGAGAGGGCGTGAAAGTCTGCACCATGCACAAAGCCAAAATTCATTTAAGTCCACTTTGATACATATATATTTAACATGCCACATTAAACTTGGGAAAAGACTTGTGAATTGAAGTCATGAAAGAATAGCATCCCCACAGTGTGGAACGAAGTGGGAACCCCCTTCCCTGGCCTCCGACTGCCATTGGCTTTTTGACTTGCTTGTAGAAACTGCAGCCCTGGTCTTCGCAGTGGGCAGAGAAGCAAAACCAGGCTGACAGTACAGCTAGGTAATAACTGGGAATTGTTATATTCCTTGGAATGGAAATGCTCAAATATTCTCTATTGTCTGTTGCTACAAAAATCTTACAAGTCTGCACTGCCCAGAGTAGCAGCTAGTTCCATTGCTCTTTAAACTTAAACTTGCATGGATCACATTTTAAGTGCGCAAAGGCCACGTGTGGCTAATGGCTACTCTATTGGACCGTGCAGATTGGAAACATTTCCATCATGGCAGAAAGTTCTATTGGACTATGCTGTCCCATATACCCGTTTCTCAGTGCTTTTTTTCCCTCAAACCATAGACTCTCGAGAGCTGCTTCATAGATGGATGCAATGGGAATAATAATGGCATTAATAATGATGCTGCTGGTTCACATTGCTGAGTGCTCACTCTCCCCGGCACAGTGCTAAAATCATTCCATGTTTTCTTTTCCTCCTTGCTTATCTCCTCAAGAGTTCAAGAGTGGAAGGACCATTGGCCTTTGTGTCAGGGGCGGCTGATGGTGCAGAGCCAAAGCCAGAGGGACTGAAGAGCACTTATCTGCTTGTCTTTGGCAAAAAAACCAAACTCTCAGAGGAGATGGGAATGAGGACAGAGATCAGAAAGTCATTTTTAGCAGAAATAAAGCCCCACTCCCTGGCAGCTGGGGTGCTGGAGGGCAATGGCTTTCCCTGCACCTAGGGAGACTGGACCCAGGCTTGGCCTCCTAGCCCTTGCAAAAACGTCTACACCTCCAGCATGACACAGAGCCTTGGCAGTCCTGTTAAGGGGGACTACCAGCTGCGCCACCACTTGTCAATGTGGTGCCACTGTGCCAATCAGTAAAAGGCACCCTCTTCTTCATATAAAATTGTTGACCAGGCCTCCCCTGGTGGCGCAGTGGTTGGGCGCTGGGCTGCGAGGCTGCCCGCGGCCTCCACTGCGCTGGTTCGATTCCCGGCCGCTGGCGGGGGTCCCACATTGTGCTCAGGCCTCTCCTGCCGCAAAGGCTGCTCCCCTCAGCAGTGTTAAAAAAAAAAACAAAACAAACAAACAAACAAAAAAAAAAAACAGTTGACCATTAAGTTAATATATTACTGATGTGGGCTAAGGTGTATACCCCTATTCTCCCACCATATTTACATTTTGAAGCCCTAACTCAAAATGTGACTGTATTTGGAGATAGGTTATTTTAAAAGGTGACTAAATTAAAATGAAGCCATTGGTGGGACCTAATGCAATTTGACTGATGTCCTTAGAAGAAAAGGAAATTTGGACATGTAATGAGATGGAACCCACAGGTATGGAAAGACTGTGTGAAGCAGCAGTGAGAGGGTGACCCATTTGCAAGTCAAGGAGAAAGACCTCAGAGGAAACCAATCCTCTCAGCACTTTGATCTCGACTTCCAGCCTCCAGAACTGCAAGAAAATTAATTTCTGTTGTCGAAATCACCCCATCTGCTGAGCTTTGTAATGGCAGCCCCAGCAAACTGACATAATTCCTGTGCAGCCTGACTCGCCCGCCTGCTTTTCTTCCCAGAGTCCAGTATGCAAGCTCACACAGCCAGGCCCCCCTGCTCACATTCACCTGCACACCTAGCAGGTGCTTTTGGAAGAGGAGACCCTCTCAGGTTTGGAGGGAGGACACATAAGGATGGGCCTCCAAGGTCTGTGGGTGAAAAAAGAAGCAACTGCTAGAATGAGACGGGGCTAGCATGGCCCAGTATGCCAGCACATGTCTGTGTGTGCGTATGTATGTGCATGACTACTGAGTGTGTGCATGACTATGCATACTCAATGGTGCAGGACTCAGTCAAAATTGGGATCTCCAGGCCCACCCAGACCGCCATCATAAACCTTAGTACCCATTTCTGATGTGGAGGGAGTCCCTTTGGAGGAAACACTATTGTGTCATGCGCAGTCCAGCCTGCACGTGAGCTTAGACAATGACAAAAACAGCAGCTTTTAAAAAGCTCGTTACCCTCTAAGTCATTATTAATAGGTGACAAGGATTACTCCTACCATCTGTGGTAAAGTCACGCTATTATAACCAACAGAAACATTCCCTAATGTTTCTGTCTAAAGTAATGTCTAAAAATTTCCTCAACTCTGTATGATATGTGGACTATTTGTTATTAACAATAAGTGCTAACTTGTGAAGCCAACAGTTCAGTTAGCATTGGAATTTAATGTCTCTTCCCACTGAAAAGTATTCCTGTGTGAGTAGAAGATTATATCTGCAGAGTGTTCTATAGTCAGATGGCTAAAGCTTGTGGCGGACTGCAGGAGCTCAGCTGGACATAGCAAGGAGCTGGGGCTGTTCTTGCTATTCTAACCCCCCTGTAGTGATTCTCCAAAACACCAGCAACTCATCCAGGCTGATGGACAGTATTATGGGTTAGCGCTGCAGACAGAAGCATTTAAGGACACAATCCCTTATAGGTGTGTAGTGCTTCCAAGCCCACAAAGAAAATTCACACAAGTCAATTCGTATAGACTATTCAGGGGAATTTCTCTCAATTTAGGCTTGAAGAAACTGACTCTCAAAAAGGCAAATAGTTGTGGGGGTTTTGAGCCTGGATATTTGCAGTGACTCTGTATCTAGTGCTCCTTTTTACTATTCTATTGCTTCTTCTGGTCTGATACATGGACTCCTGAGAGGCTATCGTGTGCTTTCAAATGTGTCTTTATCAGTATATGCTTGAGCTTCTGGCAATGTAAACTCCATAAGGACAGGGATTCACCAAATGGTTAAGAACAAGGGCTCTGGACCCAGATCACTGGATTCAAATCTGAGCTCCTGGGCTAACAAGCTGTGTGAGTTGGAGCAAGTATCTTAACCTCTCTGTGCTCTCATTTCCTCATTTAAAAACTTACATTAATATGTCAGATGTAATAATTTATATTACTAGCCCCCACTCTGCAGTCTCTTAGAAGCAAATTAATGAATATACTAAAACCTTTAACATAACACTTAACACAAGAAGGGCATAGAAGGTACTCAATAAATACAAACTATTATTATTATTATTTATGCCTGAGTTATTCAGCATGTCTATTAGTGCCTGTTACACAGTGCACCTTTCAAATGCTCATTGAAAAATTAAATAATTCCAAAAATAATATCACAGAGAAGGAATCCTTACAATACTTTTACTTTAAAAAGTAATTATCCTGTCCTGAGACAGTAACATCTAAACTTTTTACATTTCTGGGCAACTTTGAATACAAGGAGAAACTAATTTCAAATCATTGTAGTTTCTGAAAATAATTTAGTACCAGTGGCTGCCACAATTGGGTGGCATCCAACAGGCACTCCTTAAACATTTGTTGTTCATGTGAAACACAATATTTTTTTTTTCTTTTTGGGACAGAAGATCAGTTTCGGGACAATAATTTCTAGTGATTTGACCAAAGGAGCAGAGTGGGCTGGTCTCAACATGACAGATGCTGTGTGACTGTTTCTCCCTGCACGTCAGCCCCTATACTAGCAGAGGTAAATATCCTGAGAATATAATTTCAAGAGATGTCTTTTTTCTCCTTTCTTAGATACAGGACCTCTACTTTTCTTCAGTCATTTGAGAATCAGGAGAGTGGTTATAGAGATGCTTTTTTTTTTTTTTTCCCAGGCAAGAGGCACAGTCTGGGCACGCAGTGTATCTGCACGACACCTATGTCAGCTTACCCAGAAAGTTCTTTGAACGGCAGTTTCATAAATCAGAGGAGATGGCTACTCAGGGCAGCCAGTGATCCTGGGTGCAAATTGTCACTTTAGTATGTTGCCAGGATGTGAGCAACTCTTCTGGCCTCAAGAAATATTACTGCTCAGAGAGTTTTTGTTTTGTGGAATGTTATTTCTCTCTTTGAATCAACTTTGCTTCTCTTTTCTTTTTAGACATGTTTGGCTGTTATGAATTCACTTAAAAAATTACATTCTCAGAGCAACTGGAGTTCCTCCTTCCAAGATAGACTGGGCTCTTCCCCTGGGAGTTCTCCCTGAGACAGGTTTGCAAAAAAGTGCTCGGGGTTTTTTCAACACACATGACTGTTCACAAGGCTCGATTGTTTGTCTTCAACTTGGAATTCATCTCCATTGAGCCAGGAACAAAATCAAGGCGACACAGGCTTTAAAATTCAGACAGGAAGTTCTGCCCTTTTGACCCGGGGAACCAAGAGGAAGGTGAGGAGGAAGATGATAAAGAAAAATACCAGGAGGAACACTGATATCTGGCACTCTTCAATACCGCCCATATTTTCCCAATGCATTTGTTAAGGTAGAAGTGGTGTTTTTATTTTTTTTTTTTTTAAAGATTTACTTATTTATACACACAAGAGCTGGGGTACAAGCCAGAGTTCTGGGGGGTGAGAGGATTCACCAGAGACAGAGTGGGGAACAGAACAGGCAGATCGACTGAAATACACTTAGCAGGCGAGACAGGAGAGACAGGAGAGGTCTGCTGCGCCATGTGGGTCACCTCCCTGGCCAGGGATCGAACATGTGCTGTAGTGGCTGCAGTCAGTTCATAGGTTGTGTCATAACCCTTTGCGCCACCAGGGAGACCCCAGAAGGGGTATTTTTAAAGACTGTTGATAAACACTAAGTGAACCATGACATCCCCGGGTCCCATCCGGGAAGTCTCCTTGTCATAAAATCCTTTTTGCACAAATAGAACTAAGACAGGTAGTTCTAATAGAGAGAAGGGAAAGAAACTTTGAGAAGAATTGCATCCTGCAGTCTTTCCAATAGAGATGGACTTTCCATGCTGAGATCTTGCATTACTCACCTTTTTCTCTCCATCCACATTTCTACATCTTTCCCCTTCCTATTTGGTTATTGAAACCCCTTATCTGTTTCTGACTTGCTCTATCCTGCCCCCTCCCTACTGCGCTCTACCCCAGTCACCACGCTCTATTCAGTATTTCTTTATTTAAGCCACTTTTGTTACACTTCATTTTTACCATTAGTCCTCAATACAATTTTGAGAAATAGCATCTCCCCTTGTGTGAAGTATCAGAGACCTCTTTACAAATTGTGGGTGACTACATCCACCAGTTACACATCCACATAAAGTATTTCACTGATTCTGGGTCTATATTAGGCTAAAGTTAAACCCATCACCAGCATCCCTAATTCCTCTCACTTCCATTATGCCATCTAGTCCTGCTCCTCATCTATCTGGACACCCCCAAAGGCTTATTTCGTCTTCATTTCAGATCAACCAAAGCTCACATTAACAAACTCGTCTCTCATCTCAAGAAGACAAAAAAGAGCTGAAGGGCCTCCCCAGTTGTCACAGCAGGTTGAGTGCAGCGCTGTGAAGCTGTCCACAGCCTCTGCAGTGCGGGTTCGATTCCCGGCCAGCCAGGGAGGTCTGCCCACATGGCACAGCAAACCTCTCCTGTCTTGCCTGCTGCTCCCCTCAGCAGTGTTTTCGGTCACCTGCTTGTTCTGCTCCCCACTCTGGGTCTCTGGTGAATCCCCTCACCCTCCCACACATCTGACCTATACTTCAATTCTTGTATAAATAAATAAATTTAAAAAACACACAAAAAAAGATGTGAAACTATAAACACTATATAGAAGAAACCATAGGTAAAATACTCCATGACATAAATTTCAGAAAAATCTTTGAGGACACATCTCCAGCAGCAAAGAAAATGAAGAACAGAAACAACTGGGACTACATCAAACTGAAAAACTTCTATAGAGTGAGACAGTAACCAAAATGAAAAGCCACCCTCCTGAATAAAGGAAAATATTTGCACACCATGCATCTGACATGGGACTGATATGGAAGGTCTAAAAAGAGCTCATAAAACTCAACAAAAACAAACCAAACAACCCAATCAAAAATGAGAAGAGCTAAATAGGCACGTCTCCAAAGAAGACATGCAGGCCTAACAGACATGAAAAAATGTTCATCATCACTTGTCATCAGGGAAATGCAAATCAAAACCACAATGAGATACCACCTCGCTCCAGTGACAATGGCCCATATCAAAAAAACTACAAACAAGAGCGCTGGCAAAAGCTGACCATAGACCAGGAGGCAAAAGGGAGCAGGGAAGGATGAAAACAAAAGGAGGAGGGCCTCCCTGGTGGTGCAAGGGGTTAAGACGCAACCTATGAAGCTATCCACAGCCACTTGTAGCACGAGTTTGATCCCTGGCCAGGGAGCTACCCACATGGCTCAGCAGACCTCTCCTGACTCGCCTGCTGCTCCCCTCAGCAGTGTATTTCAGTCAGTCTGCCTGTTCTGCTCCCCACTCTGTCACTGGTGAATCCTCTCACCCCCTACACCTCTGGCCTGTACCCCAGTTCTTGTATGCATAAATAAATCTTTAAAGAAAACAAGAGTGGCAAGGGCACAATGGACTAAGGCCACCAGAAGGGGAGGGAAGGGGGTGGGAGCAAAGGGGAGAGGGGCACCCCGTGGAGGATTACTGGGGTTTCGGTGGTGGGTGTAGTGAAATAACATACATTATAGAGCTGTAAACCTACACCCATAAGACATATACTATGTTGTAAGTCAGCATTAATTCAATATAAATATAACTTTAAAACCAGTCTACGAGGATTTGAAGAAACAACTCATAAAGCTGAAAGATATTGTGTAATAAGTTATCTTAGAAAATGTGAAAAACTGAAAATATGGAGAAAAAATAATCTAGAATAGTGCTTGTAGCAAATCTCCCCATCCCTGAAGACTAGTTCACATCCTATAAGTAAGTCAACATCCTACACAAGAAGTTCAAGACTCTTCACTGTCTGACCCAAACTTATTTTTCCAGCCCCATCTCGCAGCATATACTAGGTCCTCTGTCGTCACGCACTGGATAAAAAAAATGCTTTGTCTTCATATGTTTTATTCCAAGATTGCAAGCACTAGTATTCATTGCCACCAGCATTCATTGCCCCAAATGGAAAACACTGGTTCCTGACCCAATTAAATGCTGAGGGACAGCTGTATTTGGCCCTCTGTGTTTTTGCTCCAGGTTCACATGCCTGGGATAGAGAATTCACTTGGCCCAAGTGAGAATCACACACCCACCCTAGAGGCCATGATGTTGGAATCTTGGGACTGGGTGCAGAGCAGAGCTTCACATGGAAGGTAGGAGGGCAGATCCTGAGAAATGATTACCAGGGAGAAGTCCGCTGCTCCCCACCAAAATGATCACTGTTCTTAGAAACATGTCAGTTGGGATATTGCAATTTTCTACAGAGATATCTCCCTAAAAGCTCATTTGCAATTGTCACTTCTTGTTTCCATGGGTTCTACTAAAGTGAATCTTATCCACTCAAAACTATCACCTACTCAAAGACAGACACACTCAGACATGATTTATGTCCTTCCTGCCTAGCATATCCCAGTACATCTTTTGTACATTTGTTTCTTATTTCCAAGCTCATGAATAAAACATATATCTACTTTACATTTGAAAAATGTGTGCTTTCACTTAACCCAAATTCCTTGTTTTCTGTAAACCCACATTTGGATTACTTTGTTGCGGCTAACACTGTTCATTGTCTACCCAACAGCCACTCAGGGCTGCAATTCATCCAGTCCCAGCATGAATCACGATGGAAGACTCTTACTCTTTTGACCATGATTGGACTATCAGTGACATGTATCCAAATCTGGGTTATGAGAAATAAAAAGTCTACTGAGGACTTCTAGAGGATGCTCCTCCCTGGTGAGAGTTACATGGACAAAAGGGGGTTTTGTATCTTAACCTTCTTTGTTGAGGGAAATGCTGTCATGTAGGGATATGATACCTAGATATGGCAGCCATCTTGCAACTATGAGGCAATAAATGTAGGGACCAGATACAGAAGACATCTGATTGGGCCCTTGATTTCATTGTTGAAGCACAGAAACCCAGCCTGAATTTCTTAAGTAAATAAGTGTCCACATGGCTTAAATCACTGCTTATTGGGCTTATTGTAACTTGCAATCTAATGCATTCCTACCTGGTAGGCCTATGACAGACAGCTACTTTTTGTTGCTTAATCTTTGGCTTTATCACACTAGATGCTTCTATTGTCCAGTAATAGGGGTTCTACTGAGCATTAGTTTGAAAGTAAATCTGAGTAAGAGCTAAAAAATTCTTCACTATAGGGCCTCCCCGGTGGCGCAGCGGTTGAGCGCTGGGTTGCGAAGCTGCCCGCAGTCTACGCGGCGCCAGTTCCATCCCCGGTTGCTCCCCGGCCACCAGAGGAGGGTCCCACATGGCGTGCAGACCTTCCCTGCCGCCCGCTGCTCCCCTCAGCAGTGTACTTCAGTCCTTCTGCCTGCTCTACTCCCCGCTCTGGCTCTGGTGAATTCTCCCACCCTCCCGCGCTTCTGACTGTACCCAGTGCTTGTATGTATAAACAAACAAATAAATAAATAAATCTTTAAAAAAAAAAAAGAGTTTTAAAAAAAAAAAAAATTCTTCACTATATGTACATCTTATAAAGTGATAATTATGAATATATACTTGAAAGAATACTATGACTATCCGTACATATATCTCATATATATAAATATTTATTATCAAAATTTTTGTTTAACTTCATATATAATTTAATATTCTGATCATTATGATTTTAGAATTTCTATACAGAAGTGAGTTAAAAGTGACAATTAGATAGGAAGTGGGGCTGGGGTCTTGAAACTGCTTTTGCATTGGACTTTTGAGATTGAAAAGCATGCAATTATCCAAATCATGAAATGGAGGGACTAAGGCAATCCCAAGCACCCCCACCTGCACCTTGTCGCTCCTACAACTTATACCTTTAAAACCAACTGCCTAAGGCTTTTAACTTCCCTCCTGAATATCAAGGTATCAGTTTTGAAGATTGGAAACTTGATGGCATAATCTGACTTTACACCTGCATTGTCACTAATGCTGTCTAAATCACTTTACCTTGCAACACTATAAGGATTATCACTGGCATTTAACATAAAAAGAGAGGCATACTCACAAGGTTTAAGTGACCAGTCCAGACACACCAACAGAACCAGATCTAGGTCCTTGGTCTCCTAAGCATTGCCCTTCTCACTGCATCGAGTTGTTCTCAGTTTAGGGGTGGGGTCTAGGATCTAGAACAGTGTAACTAACAAGGAATGTTTCTAGCCCATAAAAAAGAGTCGTTTAAAAAGCATACCTTTTCCTACCAAAAAGAAGGAACAGAAAATTGGGAGAAAAATGGGTCACTTAATTGCACAGTGGATCTGGAAGGTGACCACCCACTGAGTAGTCTACTCCATGTCATCACTGCATATTTTTCCAGAATATGAACCGCCTTCTGTCCCATATTTGCCTAAATGGTACTGACCCATCTTAATTAGAACAAGCACACCAGGAGGGACTTGACATCTTTGATGGAAAGGAGAAGGCCCCACACGTCTCCCTGCACGGTGATTTGGAGGGTATTTCCAGTCTCTCTTCCAGTCTCTTCTGCTATGAGAAGCTTTCTGTGTCCCTGAGAGGGGTAAGTGTGTCCTCAGGACAGGCTGGTGGCTCAAGTGAGTGGAGGGTTTCAAGTCTAAGACAGCCCTGGGTTTTCCTAGCCCAAAGGGGAAACCAAGCTCCAGAAAAGACTTGGAAAGTCAGAACAGGGCCAGGATGGGAGTGAAAGGGAAAGAAAGCAAAAGGAAAACTCATGTTGACAGACTGGCTGAAAAGGTTTATACATAAATGTGGAGACAAGGAGATTTTGACTTCTCAGCTCAGGACCAGGGTAATGATGTAATCAGCATAAGTGAGCCATAGAGGCCTGGCAAACATGCCAAGAATGTGGGCCAAAGGGGCCTGGGTTATTCCAGGTTGCCATGGTTTTTAGCCAAATGTAATAGAGCCAGGCAGGGAAAGCAGGCAGCCTTATGCCTCAAGGATGCCCACATGCACCCTGAGGACCAGAACAAAGGAGTCTTGTTCATTCCCTTACTCTGTGAGCCCCTGAGCAGAGCTAGCAGGAAAGTGTAGCATATGAAGGCATCAAATCTGGAATCAGACAAACTGGAGTTCAAATGTTGGCTTTACCATTTAGTTACTAGGTGGCTCTGGGAAAGTGGCTGATCCTCCTATAGGCTAATCAGAGCACATGACTGACAAGGCTGAGAGAATTAGGTAAGTTGTGGTTGAAAGATTCTTAGTATGGTGCCTGATACATAGTCATAGGACCTGGCATATTTTAATCTATTCTTTTTATAAGAAAATATATATATATTGAGATAAACAGAATTGGATGAATGAATGAGAAGGGAGGAAAAAGTAAGAACGAGATCTGGACCATCAGTGACTGAAAAGAAAGTGACAGAAAAGGAAGGTGGAGTTATCTTGAATACTTTCACCGTGGAGACTTTTGGTTTGTATTAGGTTAGGATCAGGTGACACATTCTGAACCCCTAAAATTACTACCTGAAAGAAAATAATAACCCACTGTATCTCCCAGATTTAATAACGGTCACTTTATGCAGACACATGGAGATAATTTCTTTTTCTTTTCTTTTCTTTTTAAAGATTTACTTATTTACACATGAGCTGCACCTCCCCCTGCAGTGACCTTTAGGGGTACAGGCCAGAGGTCTGGGGGTTGAGAGGCTTCACCAGGGACAGAGTGGGGTGCAGAACAGACAGAGCTACTGAAATACACTGCTGAGGGCCCTGACAGGAGAGGTCTGCTGTGCCATGTGGGTCACCTCCCTGGCCAGAGATCGAACTTGTGCTGCAGTGGCTGAGGATAATTTCATAGTGCTGCGTCTTAACCCCTTGCGCCACCAGGGAGGCCCCAGAGATAATTTCTTTTTCAAAAACATGTGTAAAAATGCTTTTAAAATCTTGTTTAAAAACATTTATACAAAAGTTTTTTAAAATAAAAGTTACACAAAACATTTCTAACATTTGAACCCTAGAACCTAGGGCAAGTTATTAAACTTCGTTACACCTTTCTGCCCTCATTAGTAATAAAATGGGGATAATAATAGTGGCGACTTCATACAACAGTAGTGAGAACACCTGAACACAAGTAAAGCAATTATCAAAGAAGGGCAGATGCTGTATCAGCCCCACCTTACTCTATGACAAAAGCCCTGCAGCAGCGTACCAACACTGCCAGCTCACCACCATCCTGCCTTCTAGTAACAGCCACTTTTAATTTTTTGTGTGATTCTTCCACTTTCTTCCATGCACACAGCCATATGCATATTCATTTGTTTTTCCCCAAAGGGATCATTCTGCAATGTTTTCTTCTGATCTGCTTTTCCACCTAGCAACATATGGTGAAGAACTTTCTATTTGTCAGCCTGCAACAACTTCGGGAATCATCGTCATCCTCTGGGAATTTGGTCTGGGTCTCTGCAGGGTCAATGTGGGTTTCAGCTGTTTCTTCTCATTTCCTGTGCCTTCTCACTCTCCCTGCCTCCCGGCCCCTCTGCTGGCCCCTCTGCTCCATGCTCACCTGCTGTTACCTTCCCGGCTCTCCAGACCTGTGGCACCCCCAGTGCAGGGCAGCGACCCCAGAGGGGGACTCCACAGGGCAGCTTGACTCCCTTTTATTGCTTCCCTCTGAAGGTTCCAAAACTAGCACCAACCAAGGAGCTGCGTGTGGGTAACAGCCTTGTCTTAAGGCTTAAAAATAAGATTTAAAGTATCGAGAGAAAAAAATACTTCAAATTTATTGTCAACTCTGTTTTAGTCCAAGTTGGGAAAAGGGGGGATTAAAGTCTTCATAGGAAATCCCAGCACTGGCATACTCCAGCTCCACTCCCCACTGCCTCCCCTACCCCCATTTCCAGACTGGAAAATAAGCTTTTGCCCAGTTCCCCTCCAATATGTGCGCACCGCTATCCGGGCAAACTGTGCACCCCTCGGGCAGAATTCAACCATCAGAGGAGGTTTGGCCAACAAAGCACTTAAAAGTTTCTTTTCAATGAGCTGTATTTTGCAAACCGGGAGATTTTACATACAAACCTCTGTGGAATGATGAAAAGCTTCTGGCAACCTGATTCTGCTTTCCTACATGGCAACAATTTGGGAACTGAGTATTTATTCTTGCTCCACATAGATGAACATGTGCCTACCAGGTGGCTTTGCGCCCCGCTAGTTTCTATCCTATGATGCCGGTGGCATCACTGTCCGGCTCCTGTAGGAATCACAGTCCAAGTAGGGACCAGTATTTTATGCAATCAGCAACCCACCTCCCGGAACGTCTGGGTGAGAGTCTCCCTCCCCTCTCAGAAGGCTGCCATCTTCTGGGTGAGTGCAATGTCCTATCCACATCCCACCCAAGCCCAATGCCAGCCGGGTGAAAGCAATTCACTCCGGGGTGGTATCCAAGGAGGAGGGTCCTGCTGGGGGAGAGGAGACGCCTGAGGGAATCTGCAGACCAGGGTAAAAATGCAGGACTGCTCTGGTTGGCAGCCGTCAAAGCCATTACTTGAAAGTGGAATAAAACATACGCAGGAAAACTGAGAGAGGCAAAGGCAAAGGTGAAGTTGCTGAAATCAAGGCTGGGAGGGACAGTGCGCCCAGCATGGGGTGGCCCATTCCTGGGACAGGGACCATCAGGTTCTTCTCATGTTACGTGCCGCTGGCAATGCTGTTGGAGCAGAAGCAGGTCCACACGGTCGGTTGTGTAGGGGGCCCCCCACCCTACCGTCCTTGGGCAGCCTCCCTGTGGGACTACATCCTGGGTGCTGGCATCACCTAGAAGGGTTTTCTGTCAGAACTCTTCAACTCTAATCTTGAGGCTTCGGGATGCTAACGTCGAGCCTTCGCTGTCCTGTTGAGGACTCAGTCCAAGGTTGCTAACCCTCTTTCCTCCACTTCCTTCCCACCCAGCCTGGATTCTTCTAGTTATCAGTGTCAGCTTCTGCATTCTGCTCCTTCACAACATTCTTTCCAATACC
Source organism: Talpa occidentalis (assembly GCF_014898055.3). NCBI lineage: Eukaryota > Metazoa > Chordata > Mammalia > Eulipotyphla > Talpidae > Talpa > Talpa occidentalis. The sequence goes on from NW_023601653.1 coordinate 16,766,952, forward strand.
AGCCCCACAAACGGCCTCTTTCACCCAACCCCAACCCCGTCACCTACTCTGGGCCACAGAGAGCTCCCCCAGGACCCAAGTTTCCCAAGCCCCTGACTGCTTCCTGTGCCCGGCCTCCCACTTGGCTGGACCCACATCCCTCTTATTTCTGTCCCTCTTCTCTTGGCAAGACTGTGCTTCTCTTCTTGAGGCCCTCTCTTCTCTATCTCCTCTCAGACTTTGTTCTTTCAAGAACCTTTTCTGTCTCCCATGTCTTCAGCTTCTCCCTCTCTCCTGAGTCCTGCTCAGCCCTCGACATAGCCACATTGTTCCCATCTTTGAAGAACAGTGGCCGGGACCTTAGGTGGAAATGACTACAAAATGATAACATTCAGGGTTCTAAGGAAGGAAGGAGAGAAATCAGCAAGATAAAAAGAACAAGCTGCAGGAAGGTGCATTTCTTCGTGCTCAAGGTTTTGGCAAGAAAAAGCCAATGGGAACGAAATCTGAGGGACAAAAGGTCTGGGCGAACAGGATGCCCTTTTCACATCATATACTAAATTGGTCATCAGACCCTTCTTAGATGTAGGGCTCTGCGGGGCTCATGGCCACGTTGCATCCAGTTCTCACTCAGACCAGTGACACAGGCCTCGGGGAGAGGTGGGCTGCGCGGGCCAGGAGTGGGTCAGGAGCTCCAGGAGGTGCTAGAGCTGGATGGTGCCAGATATGCACCCCAAGAAAGAGGGGAGGGCCTCCCCGGTGGTGCAGTGGTTGAGCGCTGGGCTGCGAAGCTGCCCGCAGCCTCTGTAGTGCCGGTTCGATCCCCGGCCACCGGCGAGGGTCCCACATGGTGCGCAGACCTCTCCTGCCGCGCCTGCTGCTCCCCTCAGCAGTGTACTTCGTCAGTCTGCCTGTTCTCCTCCCCGCTCTGGCTCTGGTGAATTCTTTCACCCTCCCGTGATTCTGACTGTACCCAGTGCTTGTATAAATAAATAAATAAATCTTTAAAAAAAAAAAAAAAGAGGGGAAAGGAAATTTCTAGCAGCCAAAATCAGAAGGGTGAAACAGGGAGGTGCCAGTGCTGGTGATAAAGAGATCATTTACATGGAAAGATGCAGATGAAGTAAGTTTCCTTGGACCTGGGAGTGCCTGGGCCACTGGAGGGAGAAAATGATGTCATCAGTAAAAGGTTTGTGTGACAACAGGGGCCTCCCTGGTGGTGCAAGGGCTTAAGACGTAGCACTATGAAGGTATCCACAGCCACTGCAGCATGAGTTTGATCCCCAGGCAGGGAGGTGACCCACATGGTGCAGCAGACCTCTCATGGCTCACCCACTACTCCCCTCAGCAGTGTATTTCATCAGTCTGCCTGTTCTGCTCCCCACTCTCTCTCTCTGGTGAATCCTCTTACCCCCTGCATCTCTGGCCTGCACCCCAGCTCTTGTATGCATAAATAAATCTTTGAGAAAAAAAAAAGGTTTGTGTGACAACAAAGGAAACAAAATAGTTCTCAGTCTTTAGATAAAAAGTGAATTCGGGGAGCCAGCCCTCTTGGGGATAGGTTGAAACAAAAGTGCAGTGTGAACAGCTAGGAAAGCATAGATTTTCTAAAAGGAATAATACCACCACCTAACCAAACAGAGGTCCCTCTTGAGTGAGCTCCAGAGGTGTGGCCAGAGGCTTTACTTCCAGGCCTTTACCCCTTACCTATCAGCTACGTCATCTAGAATCTTCCACAGCCTCCATTTTCTTAATCATCATAACCCTATCATCCAGTTCCCTTGGACATATGGCAGCGTCCCTTGTGAAAACACACAGCAAGATGCTTTGGGAATTACAAAATCTTCTGCAAAACTAAGAGCCTCTGACAGTAGTGACACCTGGTGAAGGGACACCATCCACCCATGGTACTCAACCACCAGGGCAAAACAGGGCTGGAATGAGCAGAGTGTGAGTAGAGATGATGCTAAGGGAAATGAAACTAAAGGAATAGCTTTTTAAAGATGCAGGTGGGAACTGCCATCTCCATTAATGGAATAAACCCAGGTCTTTCAAGTCAACCCTAGCAGAGGATTCTCCACTGGACTTTCCTTCTGGGTGACCTCAGAGAACCAGTGTTAGATTTTATAGCACCAAGAAAATTAGTAAACTATGGATATCTTACAAGATCAAGTCTCCATCTTGTGCAAGGAGAATGGATGAGTTCAGTAATCAGAAATCATCTAGCCATCTAGATGATTTGTATTAGATGAAAGAAGGAAGTGGGGGGAGCAAGGAAGGTGGCTTTGGATCCTGGCTGAGCTGAAGTGGAGGTCATAACTTTGATCTCAAAGGATGAAATTAAAGAGTAGGGAAATGCTCATCATAGTGAAGCGTGCTCAGTCCCTGCGGGGAATGCTGGGTAGTGAAGAATGAACCTCTATTGTGAGCAAATTTTTTTTTTTTTTTGTGGTATGGAGGCTTGAGGCTAACATTTTATTATATCATTTATTTAAACTCTCATCATTTAGTCTCTAATAGGACAAAGTCAAAGTCAAGGTAATTGGGTGCCCTTAACTGAGGGTAGTTTTATTTATTTTTTTTTAAATAATAAATTTTATTTTTATATTCCCCCATACAATTGCAAAAGCCCCATTCTGACCCCAATACTTCCCTTCCCGCCCCCCACCCCCCAAAAAGTGTCTCTGGTTCATAGTTTTTTGTTGATTTTGATTTTCACTTTCTTATATTCATTTTCCTGGTCCCTTATTTAAGTTTTCTAGATTCCTGCTATGAGTGAGACCATCCGGTATTTTTCTTTTTCTTTTTGGCTTATTTCACTGAGCATGATCCCTTCCAGCGCCATCCATGTTGCTGCAAATTGCATGTGTTTATCTTTTTTGAATGCTGAGTAATATTCCATGGTATATATGTACCACATCTTCTTGATCCAGTCATCTATTTTTGGGCATTTGGGTTGTTTCCAAAGCTTAGCTATTGTAAACAGTGCTGCTATAAACATAGGGGTGCAGGTGTTCTTTGGAATTGATGTTTCTGTGTCCTTTGGGTAAATACCTAGGAGTGGAATTGCTGGATCATATGGAAGCTCTATGTTTAGTAGGTCCAGAAATCTCCACACAGCTCTCCATAGTGGTTGGACCAGTTTGCACTCCCACCAACAGTGCAGGAGAGTTCCTTTTTCTCCACATCCTCGCCAACATTTGTTGTTGCTAGTTTTTTTAATATGTGCCATTCTCACTGGTGTGAGATGGTATCTCATGGTAGTTTTGATTTGCATTTCCCTGATTACAAGTGATGTTGAACATTTTTTCATATGTCTGTTGGCCATTTGCATTTCCTCTTCAGAGAAGTTTCTTTTTAGCTCTTCTGCCCATTTTTTGACTGGATTATTTTCTTTGTTGTTGCTGAGTCTCATCAGCTCTTTGCAGATTTTTGTGATCAGTCCTTTATCATTAGTGTTGGGTGCAACTCTTTGTTTTTGTTATTGTCTCTTTTGCTGTGCAGAAGCTCTTTAATTTGATGTAGTCCCAGCTGTCTATCTTTGCCTTCACTATCACTGCTTTGGGTGATGTGTCTGTAAAGATGTCTTTGATGTGCAAATCCTGTAGTGTTTCGCCTATATTTCCTTCTATGTATTTTATGGTTTCAGGTCTTATGTCTAGTTCTTTAATCCATTTTGAGTTGATTTTTGTGTATGGTGTGAGGTAGTGGTCAAGCTTCATTCTTTTGCATGTAGCGACCCAGTTTTCCCAGCACCATTTATTGAACAAACTTTCTTTGCTCCAATGCATAGTCTTTGCTCCTTTGTCAAAGATTAGTTGACCATAAATCTGTGGGTTTATTTCTGGATTTTCTATTCGATTCCATTGGTCTGTATGTCTGTTCTTGTTCCAATACCATGCAGTTTTGATGATTATGGCTTTGTAGTAGAGTTTGAAGTCTGGGAGTGTGATGCATCCAATTTCCTTCTTTTTTTTTTTCAGTAGAGCTTTGGCTATTCGGGGTTTTTGGTGATTCCATATGAATTTCATCAATAATTGTTCTATTTCTTTGAAGAATGACATTGAAATTTTGATTGGAATAGCATTGAATCTGTATATTGCTTTTGGTAGGATGGCCATTTTAATAATGTTTATTCTTCCAATCCATGAGCAGGGGATGTCTTTCCATTTCTTTGTGTCTTCTTCTATTTCTTTTAACAGTGTTTTATAGTTTTCTTTGTATAGGTCCTTTACCTCTTTCGTTAGATTTATTCCCAAATATTTGATTTTTTTTGTTTCGATAATAAAAGGGATGGTTTTTTTTGATTTCTTCTTCTTCAGATTTGTTGTTTGTGTATAGGAAGGCTACTGACTTTTGCGTGTTGATTTTGTATCCTGCCACTTTACTGAATTGATTGATGAGTTGAATTAGTTTTTCTGTGGAGATTTTGGGGTTCTCTATGTATATTATCATATCATCTGCAAATAGTGATAGTTTGACTTCTTCTTTTCCTATTTGGATTCCTTGGATGTCTTTCTCTTGTCTTATTGTGAGCAAATTTTCTTGCACCAATTCCTTGGGTATGTCATAGATCCCTTGTGAAGGCAGCAAAATGCTAGAATCCAGATGACCTAGCTGGTAGATGACCTAGCTGGTGAAGGATCAGAAGGATGTCATACATCTTAAACCTGGCGGGTAGGGGTGGAGGGGGCAGTCATTGTGTCCCTCAGGGGATATTTGGCAATGCCTGGAGACATTTTTTGATTTTCACAATTGGGGTGGGTTGAGGGTTAGGGATTGCTCTGGAAATTTAGTGGGTAAAGTCCAAGGAGACAGCTAAACATCCTAAATGCATAGGACGACTTCTTAGCATAAAGAATTCTCTGGCTCCACCTATCAATAGGTCAAGTTTGAGAAACCCTGGTTCTGGCCTTGTTGCATCTTTATTGTTCCTCCTACAGTATAAATAAGCCCTGAGAACCCAAGGGCGTTTGAGGAACTGTTCATGCTCTGAAGCAGCCACTGAGAGAAAGTCACTGGTGACCGAAATATGCTGGTTTAGGGTTGTTAATAATCTTTGACTGAAGCAGGAGTAATTCATTCAGAATGTGTTTATTGGTCACAGGGGACGCCATATTTGGTGGACAAGTTAACTTTTTGGAGAAGGGAAATCAAGCCCTAAGTCACCTTGACAAACAAGAGAAGTCGTTTTCCAAAAGCAGAATGGGATCCTTATTGGGGAAAACTTGTGAAGCTCGTGGGTCATGGAAATGACCTGGAGGCCACTGAGGACTAAAATTTAAACATGCCCTGGGGCCAGGACTTGGAGATGTAAAAGCTGAGACAGAGTTCTTCAGTGTTCCTCAGACCCATGGCCATTTGAGAGATGGAAAAGAGAGAGAGAGAAATATCCACAGAAATGTCACAGCAATCTCTGGAAAATTAAAAATGTGTTCTGAGAACAGGCAAAAGGAGTTTGGGTTTTTTAACGTGGAAAAGAGAATAGGGAATGTGCCTGGGTTTGAACATAAGAGATTATCGCAGGGGAAAATGGCCAGCTGTTTTCTATCTCCATGGATGAGCAAATTATAGGAAATGGGCTGAGATTGCAGCACAATGGTGGTTATGAAGACGAAAGCACTTCCTAATTGGACCCTGGAACAGACTTCAGAGGAAGGCAGTTCAATTCCCGTTACTCAAGTTTGCTAAAAATAGTCTAAATATTGACCTTGAGCACAGACAGGGGACTGTACGTGATAGCTTCTAGAGGCCCCCGGTTTTATCATTCTTTTTGCCACACTGCGTGTCTTCACAAAGCCCAGATAATCCCCTATGTGCAAAACACCCAGCTGGCTCACTGGATGGCCTATAAAAGTTTCCTAAACTGCCCATTTGATGGATTTTAATTGATTGGATTTTTAAATTGACTGGGGGTTTTAGAGTCATTTTGACATTGCCTGTAATTTTATAACATTTGTTTTATTCCCTTGAGCCTGGACATGAGCCTTTAAATTATACTATGCTTGTGAGTCATCAGGTCTGTCTTATATCCATCATAATGTCCAGTAACTTAGTTCCAGGAGCCACCGGGTTCTTTAACGCTGATATCCTTACACACTTTGCTGGAACCTGAACCGGTCATTCAGTCCACAGTATCACTGTATTTTTGTAAATTGTTTCTCAAGGAGGATTTAACAATAGCAGTAGAAGTTGAGGTACAGCTGCTGTCTTGTGTCTCTCTGCTTAGAGCCATTTTATCCAGGTTCTCTTTCTGTGGACAAGGTGGTAATTACCTTCCCCACCAGGGTCACAGTCACCTCTGCTGGTAACAACTGGGGCTTGGAAAATGGACTTACTGAGAAATGAAAGGGGTTTAACCTTCAGGGGCCCTCATTTGGTTGGGCCTCTTCTAACACTCCAGAGACTTCTGTCCAGGCTTGCAGGAGCCAATTCAGGGGACATGTGGCTGATTGCAGACGACAGGTCATCCTCTTGCCTTGGCTTTGGTGCTGGAGCTGCAGGCAGGGTGAGCAGGATGCTCGCCCCCTATTCAAATCCACGCAGCCTCCAGCACCCACTTGGCCCTGGTAGATTCTCTGGAGCATTCCAGTGCTGTGTGATCCTAAGAAGAAAGGTCTGAATGAAATGCTGTGCTGCTCTCTGCTTAGAGGATATAGTGACCAGACTTCATGGCCACCCAGGACTGGAGAGCACAGAGTGACAGGACCCAGCCAAGTCAGCCCAGCTGCTGTGGCAACTGCTGTCAAAGATGTTGTCTGAACAAGAAACTGCAGAGGATGTTGCAGGAGGAACACTGCCAACAAAGGATCCCGAAACACAAAGAAATGCCCTCCACCACTGACACTAAGAAAAATAATAACCATGAAGAATCAAAGACAGGATTCTCTTTCAATTCTTTCTTTCCATTTACAGCACTGCTGTCTTGTGGAGAGGTGAAGAGCATGCAGTCAAAACTGTAGGCAAAAGTAGTATTAACAAGGTATCGCAGGTAAGTCATGAGTAGGATATTGTTATTTTAATGGGTTTCTGTGGGGTGTGTGGTACGTGTTAGCTTTTTGAATTTTGCCAATATTCATCTCATACCCTAATGCGTATTTCGTATTCTTTTCCTGAAGCAGGGGCTCCACAACTGGGTAGGCAGGAGAGCCATGCTCCTGTTTGCACACTCTCTGGTGAGAAGGGCACTGGTTGGCACAGGTAAAGAAACTGACGGTGTTTGCATGACACTTCCTGGGAAACACCATCAATGAGCCCCCCGAAGCGGGAACTTGGAGGTCCTTGGAGAACCAGGGATGTGCAGCTTGTGGTGTGTCAATATGAATGTTAGTGAGCTCTGTGTTTCCTTCTGGCCCCTTGCAGTTATCTTTCTAACCGTCATGAGTGGGCACAGTTACTTCCTGTCTAACTGTAACTCAAAAACCTAGGGAAAAATTTTCTTTTACTTTTGGCCTTTCTGTCCTCAAAACTTTATTTGGACACATTCTAGTGGCATTGAGCTGTGGATTCCCTCCAGCATTGTCTGGGGAAAGCCACAATCCCTTTCTCCACATGCCCATTCACATTTTCCTACTCCACAGAAAGAGGTGTTGGATGGAGTACAAGATTCCATTTCTAAACCAATTATGGTGACTAGGCTGAATATCTTGTGATTGTAATTAATTGTAATTAATATCATTGTAATTCATATCATTAATTTTATCAAATTTCCTTCCCTTGGAAAAGAACTTGGAGGGGGTGTAGGAGGAAGTGGGTATGGTCAAAGGTGGAGAGAAGGAGGAAGCCTACTTGTTGCAGAGGGTGGAGTGAGTTACACGTGTGTGTGATTCCCACTACTATGACCCAGTGCAAACACAGAATCTCCCACTTGAACCTTCTTGAATACTTGAGTTCCCCATGTTCTAGTTTGCTGCCGTGTACCCAAGAAGAGCCTCCACAGAAAAGCCAGAGTTACTTTTTATAATCAGACCATATTGCTTTTTTACTTAAAATGCACCAATTTCCATTGCAATGAAAATAAAATCTGATTACACGTTGTGGCCTACAAGACCTCCGGTGAGGGAATGACGGCTTCTACGGTTGCCACAATGACCTCATCCTCTGTAACCCCCTCCCAGGCCTGCCGGTGCTTTAGCCACATCCTCTCCCTCTACCCCTTGCTCCCTTTCTACTTTCCTTCCTCCTGTTCTTCCTCTTCCTCTCTCTAACAACTCTACTGACATTTTTCGCACAGCATTCAAATCAGCTACGCAAAGTGTGATTGTTTTGTAATGTAATCATTGAAATGGTTTTCAGTATATTCATAGAATTGGGCAACCAACACCATAATTTTAGAATGTTTTTCTCACCCACAAAAGAAATTATACCTGTTAGCAATCACTTCTCACTTCCCATTTGCTCTCAGTCCTAGGCAACCACTAACCTAGTTTCTATCTTTATAGATTTGCCTATTCTGGACATTTTGTATAAACAGAACCTCACAGTCTGACTTCTCTCCCTTAACATGATATTTTTAAGGTTTTCTCATGTTGCAGTATATACCAGTGCTTTAATCCTTTTTATGGCCATATAACATTCCATTGATTGGATATACGACATTTTGTTTATCTATTACCACCTGGTGGGTATTTTGGTCATTACCACTTTTTGATTAAGAATAACATGGCATAAAAAAAAAAAAGAATAACATGGCATATATTTTTGTGCATAGAAATAACTCTTTGGTTTTCTTGGTTCAACACCTCAGGGAAGAATTTCTGGATCATTTAAATACTTTGAGGAAGTGCCAGACTCTTTTGCAAAGTGGCTGCACCTTTTACACTCTGCCAGGGTTCCAATTTCTCTACATCCAAGCCAATGCTGTCATTATCTGCTTTTTTGCTGATAGTCATCTCAGTGGATGTGAAAATACTGTGATTTTAATTTCTATGATGGCTAATAAGGTCATGCATCATTTCTTGTATCTAGTCGCCATTTTTATATCTTCCTTGGAGACATGTTTACTCAGATCCATTTTTTAATTGGGCTGCTTATCTTTCTGTTATTCAGTTATAAAATTTATTTACTGTGGATACTAGACCTATCAAATATATGATTTGAAAGATATTTTCAGTCATTCTGGGAAATGTCATTTCTTATTTTCTTGATGGTGTCCATTGAAGCACAAAAGTTTTTAATTTTTATGAAATCCAGTTTATATATATTCTTTTTTTTAAGATTTTTTTATTTTATTTATACAAAAGCTGGGGTACAGGCCAGCGGCACGGGAGGGTGAGAGGCTTCACCAGAGACAGAGCAGGGTGCAGAACTGGCAGACAGACCAAAAGCACTGCTGAGGGGAGCGGCGGGCTAGACAGGAAAGGTCTGTCTCACCATGTGGATATCTCCCTGGCCTCTGGGAATCGAATCCGCACTGCAGAGACTGCAGATAGCTTCACAGCACAACACTCAACAAGCTGCATCACCAGGGAGGCCCTATATTCTCTTTTGTTGCTTTTATTTTGGTGCTATATCTATAAAGTTTTTGCTTAATTAAGGCCATGGATATTGACTTCTATATATTTTTTGAGAGTTTAGAGTTTTGTCTCATACAATTAAGTCTATGTTTTCTTGAGTTAATTTTTAAAGATGGTATGAGATAGGGGTCTAATTGCATTCTTTTATATTGGATGTCCAGTTGCCCAGCTCCATTTGTTGAAAAGATTATTACTTTGCAGTGAGTTGTCTTGACATCCTTAGTTACACTGTTTTCTATTCCTCAGACAAGCTGATCCCTGCTTTGGAGCCTTGCTCCATTAGTTTCCTTGATATGTAACACTCTTTCCCCGTTCTCACTGGCTGGCTCCTTCTCATGAGGCAGTTCTCTAGACAATTATCCCTAGACAATCCCTTGTCTGTTATTGCTATAAAGTCATCTTTGTTCTTCCATCGTCACCATGTAACCAGAAAAGGTAATAAGAAACTGGCACTCCGCTGATGAGGTGATCTAGTGCCTAATTTTGGCATCTCTGACAATGTCGTCATATTACTTTTTTGTTTTCTAAGTAGAACAAGTCTCCATTAGGAAGTTATTTTCCTAATAATTAACAAATGGGAAGTGGATGGTAAAATCAATGATAAGAAACTGACCTTCTGGTGCATAAGAAAGTTCAGACTTGGCTATTTACCTTGTAACTTTTGTTCAAATTGCTTTAAGTTGCACAGAAATATTACAGAGTTGGAGCCAGGACTGAAAGCACATTCCTGTTGTTTATCTTCGGATAGGATTCTTGTTCCCATAATCTTGGGCCAGAAGTGAGGGATGCTTTCAAAACACCATCCCTGGTAAGAGGTATTATGAGCCTTTCTCCCTTTGTATTCAGAGGGGAAAGTTCAAAAGCCCCACAAGTGCTCAGGTGAGAAGAAGAGAAAACAATCCTTGTAGACAATAACAGGCACCACTGCTTTGAAGCTCCTGCTTGTAAACTCCATATTCCTGGGGTAGAACCCAACTTCATGAAGCTTGCAGGTGAAAGAGAAAGTTCTTTTAGAAAACAGCTGAGTTACAGTTACTGGGTAAGATTTTGTCAAGGGAAGTTAGAGAGGGGGGCAGTGGACTTAGATTTTACCTAATGTCTTTTTCAGCAGTAACATCTGTTAGTGATTTCATCCAGACCTCCCTCTGCTTTCATCTAATGACCAAGGACATCAGGTAAACTGCACTTGAGAAAGAGGAACTGACCCTAAATACACGCTTGGAGTAAACCCATACCCCATCCACCCAACCTCTCTCTATATTTTATTTTCTTCTTAGTGCTTAACACTGCCTGAACATATCTAATTTTTCAATAGAGTACAGATCCTTAAATACTTTTAATGAATAGATTTTCAAATCAAAATAGTCCAGACATAGATAGATAATGAACTTAGAAATGAAAGAGTCATTTAACTGTATTGTGTGTGTGTTTGGGGGTAGGTGAGGCAAAAGTAAAGAGAGTTCCAGTGGATGAGAGAAAAGAGTGGGTGAGTTCCAGGACAGTCTGGTTGAACATCAGATTCTTAAAGCTGTTTATTGGCTTTGGTCTTGACAATGATATTTTTATATTTAACACCAAAAACACAGGAAGCTTAAGCAAGAATAAAAGAGTCTGTATCAAATATTAAATGGTTCTGTTATTAAATGGAAATAATCAACAAAATGAAAAGACAAGTTATGAGAGAAAATATTGCAAACCATATATCCAGTATGGGGTTAATATCCAAAATAAATAATATACTCATATAACTCAGTAGCAAAAAAAAAGAAATAACCCAATTTAAAAGCAGGCAAAAGACCGGAATAAACATTTTTCTAATGAAGACAAATGAATGGCCAACATCCCTATGAAAAGATGTCCAACATCCTAATCATCGGAGAAATCTTAAATCAAGTCCATAAGATATCACCTCACATCTCTTAAGTTGGACATTTTTTTAAAAGCCAAAAGATAACAAGTATTGGGAAGGATGTGCTGAAAAGAGAGGCTCTGTACACTGGTAGAATGTAAATTGGTACAACCACTATGGAAAAAGGTATGCAGGTTACTCAAAAAAGTGAGAATAGAATTTCCATATGATCCAGCAATCCCACTTCTTGGTATATCTCCAAAGTATATAAGATCACTATTTTGAGGAGATATTTACACTCCATAGCCATTGCAGCATTATTCACAATAGCCAAGACATGGAGAAATTGTGTCTGTTGAATTGATAAAGGAAACACGGGAGACTTTATATGCACACGTGTACATGCACACAATAGAATATTATTCAACCTCAAAAAAGGAAATCCTGGGCCTCCCTGGTGGTGCAGCGGTTGAGCGCTGGGTTGCGAAGCTGCCCGCGGCCTCTGCGGCGCCGGTTCAATCCCCGGCTGCGCCCCGGCCACCGGGGGAGGGTCCCACATGGCGCGCAGACCTCTCCTGCCACCCGCTGCTCCCCTCAGCAGTGTACTTCGGTCCTTCTGCCTGCTCTGCTCCCCGCTCTGGCCCTGGTGAATTCTCTCACCCTCTCGCGCTTCTGACTGTACCCAGTGCATGTATAAACAAAACAAACAAATAAAATAAATAAATAAAAACATGCCTCTATTAAAAAAAAAAAGGAAATCCTGTAATTTTCAACATTAGTGATTCTGGAGGACATCATGCTAAGTAAAATGAGTCAGACACATAGAGGCAAATACTACATGATCTGACTTTTAGGTGGGATGTTAAAAAAAAAAAAGTCAAACTCGTAATAGAGACTAGAATGATGTGTGGGAGGTGATAGTCAAAGAGCACAAATTTTCAGCTGTGACATGAATAAGTTATCGAGATCTAATGTATAAGATTGTGACTATGGTTAATAATAATAATAATATATATTTGAAATTTGCTGAGAATAGAGTTTTATGATCTCACCATAAAACACACACACACACACACACACAGAAATGGTGAGATGACAGATATGTTAGCTTGATTGTGGCGATTTCACATTGTATATGTATAGCAAGGCATCACATTACACATTTTACATTCTAAATATTTATAATTTGTATTTGTCAATGAAACCACAATAAACTAGAAAAAAAAAGAAATAGCCATTTGTTAACCATCATAGTTAAAACAGATTGGAATCTAATCATCATTTAGATTCCAAAATTAGCCAGTAAAAGTTAAAAGAGGAAGTAACTGTACAAATTACTTATTAATGGCAAAGAGATAAGTAGTAATTTTTACTATAAAGCTGGCAGACATCCCCTTCAGGATCGAAGCTAATATTACAAAGAATGGAGCAAATTGACATATTGTGTCCCATGATGGGATGCACTGAAGAGAAACAGCCTCCTTCTGTGGTATTCCCATCAAAAATGCACAGCCATAAGCTAATTATGAGGAAACCCCAGACCAAAAAAAACTGAGGCACTTTTGGCAAAGTACGTAGTCAGTAAGTACTCTTTTTAAAAATGTCAAAAAAATAATTTAAAAAACTTAAAGTGTCAGGGTCTTGAAAAAGAACCTGAGAAATACTTAACAGATTAAAGAGACACAATAACTAAGTGCTATTTGTGATCCTTGTCTGGATCCTGGACCAGCAAAATAAATTGTCTTTGCTATAAAGAAAATTATTGAGGTAATTGGTAGAATTAGAATAAGGATTGTAAATTAGAAAATAATGTATCAATTTTCCACTTCCTGAGGTAATAATTTTACTATTATCATACTGTAAGAGAATGTCCTCTTTCTTGGGATATACACTCTGGAGTATGTAGTGGTAAAAAGGCATCTTCAATGGTTCAGAAAACACACAAACACAAAAAGAGAATGCCAAAACTAATTAGATCAATGTTAACAATAGGGAATCTGGATGAAAACTGCATAGGTGTTCTTTGCATTCTTCTTGCAAAATTTCTCTATGTTTGAAATCATTGCAAAACAAAAAGGTTCCAAACTGAACAAAATGCATAACTTACATCTCCCAAATCCCCCATAGTAATTTACATGTTGGTGGTGCCTTCCATAGTAGATTGAAGAATTATAATTACTGGGGTTGCCCTGGTGACACAATGGGTTAAGTCTCAGCACTATGAAGCTATCCACAGTCACTGAAGCACTAGTTCGATCCCCAGCCAGGGAGGTGACCCATATGGCACAGCAGACCTCTCCTGTCTTTCCCGCTGCTCCCCTCAGCTGTGTATTTCAGTCAATCTGCCTGTTCTGTTCCCCACTCTTTCTCTGATGAATCCTCTCACCCCCCACACCTCTGACCTGTACCCCAGCTCTTGTATGCATAAATAAATCTTATTTAAAAAGTATTATGATTACTTAGGCAAATGGATTGATTAGTTGGCAGAGTGCTTTGCTCATTCTCTTTTGAGTCTTATATTTTTAAAAACAGATACAATTAATTTTTTATTTATAAAGTTAGATTCTGGACAAAGATTGGCCAAAGAAAAACAAGGAAGCAAAAACTTGTCAACAGCTGACTGTAGGTTAGACGTGAAAGTTCCCCAAATCTTCCTCTTGTGGACATTATTGCAACTGGGATAAAACTGAATCAGGGTCTAGAGGCTGCTGTGAATGGGAATAAAAATGCAACTGAGAATATGGAGCATCATGAGACCCTGAAATTCAATAATAAATTAATCTGGATTCTGGGTATGGCTCACACCAAGAATGAATATGTGCTATTTTGCATAGAAAGCTATACATTTGGTTAATTTTTCTTAAAATAGTCAGATTATATGAAAAAAAAAATTTAAAGGTTGTTAAATAATGCACTTTTCCCAAATACTTCCATTTGCCTTCATTATTTTTTTTCTAAATCAATATTGATAATAGTTTTAAATTGAGGTTCATCATATATATATATACATATATACACACATATATGTAAACCTGACCATCGAATTTCTATTTCCTTCTCATGTGAAGCTTGTAATTACTTATTATATAAATTTTTTGTTGTGTAAAAGAAAAAGGATCAAGGAATTGTTCTGTGCTGCCCAAGGCTGACCTTTGACAATGTCCACAAATGAACTGTGTGGTATAACTGGTTTCATTTCCAAGTCAAATTTGTAATGCTGCAATTCTAGCTTCCATTTCCATCGAGCTCTCAAACTGCCAGAGTTCTCCTGGCTTTGACTCTCTAGGTGGTCTGGACCCCTCAGAAGCTCCTTCCCTTGCATCAAACTTTATCCTTCCGTTTAGACCCAAGCTCTTCGTGAGACCAAAACTCCCAGAGCACCTGAAGAGGCAGCCATTCACTTTCCCTGAAGGCTGGTGGCAGTCATTCTTTTTCTGCAGGAAGTTGTGAATTCCTGTTGATTCTGTAGCACCTGGGAGTTGGGGGATGGGGAAGAGACTGCCTGGCCTGCATTATTCTATCTGCTGAGCTCCTCACCACCAAGGCACAAAGACAGGACTTTTTTCTCAGGGGGCAGGAGAAAGAGTGATGACAAACAAGTTCTAAGAACACAATCCAACTATGGACATTTTGTTTTTAAGATTCCTAAGTGACAGTTTGGCTTTGAGTTCGTGCTTTCAGAGAATAACTCCTTGGAGGAGGTTTTTAAAGTCATAGACTGTGACCCACCATAGACCATAACCCAATGGAGTGGCTTGCAGCTATCAATTTTAAAATGTTATAGATTGTAGTAGAACAGACGACATCAAAGTATATTTAACCATGGACTCTGGAACCAGACCTTGTTAAATCCAAACCTCCACTGTGCGACTAATTAACAGCTTTGAGACCTTAGGCTATTCGCTTAACTTCTCTGTGCCTCAGTTTCCTTATTTGAGTAATGAATGATATGTTCTTCACTCACAAGCATTAAGTTGAGACACGCAAAGTATTAAGTTGATATATGCAAAGCCCTTAAAACACTGCCTGGCAGGTGATTCTTCATAATGTTTTGCTATAATTAACAGAAAACACTGTTTTGTGACTATGAATCACAAAGTATATTTTTTATTGAGATTTTTGTATCTATTGGCTACAATAACTGCATAACAATCACAAAAGTCACCCTAGCACACACTATGAAGGCTTCACTTTTCCTGGGTTTGGGGGTTGCTGGGGTAGCTCTGCCATCTTCCTCACCTTGGGTCAGCAAGGGTTTGGCTAATCTATGTTGGGCTCAGCTGGGCACTTTGCTTGGAGCAGTAGGTTCTGCCAAGCTTGGTTCCTCACTGCTGGCCCCAGGGCTACCCCACATGTGTTCAATTTGGGGGCCAGGTAGAAGGGGCAGCAGCTACCTGGAAGAAGTTCTCATCATAATGTTAAAGGCAGAGAAGAACCAGCCTAACCCCATAAACACTCTTGAATCCTCTACTTACCTGGTATCTGCTACATTCACTGGCTGGAAGCAAGGTGCAGGAAAGCTCACTCCCACAACCCTAGTTACCAAAGCCAGTCATGTTACAGAATGCAACATCAGTTAGAGAGGGAATGATAATCTGTTAAACTATTGAGCAGTAATCTATTCGTCATAGTCAAAAGAGTTTAAGAAGCATTGCACTGAAGCAGGGGTCAGAAAACTTCTGCCTGCCAGACAAATCTGACCCACTACCTGTTTGTTTGTTTTTCTTTTTTTTCAAAAGTATTCTTGGAACAAAGCCCTGACCATTTATTTACACATGGCAGCTTTTGTGATACAACAACAGAGTTGAGTAGTTGCAACAGAGGCCATATGACTTTAAAGACAAAAATATTTATCATCTGGCCCTTTGCACCAAAAGTTTGCATGTCCCTATTCTTAGGAATGAAAAGTTTAGGAACTGATGAAAATGCACCATCAAATCAAATGCCATAATGAGCTCCTTCTATGTGCTAGGTACTTACAAGTGCTATTCAATGGCTATAGGACTGGATCCGGTGCCCAATTCTCATCACTGTAAGAAGTGAATGATTCTTGATTTGTAGCAATCACATATGAGAGGAAAGCCCCATCCTGCTCTGGTGCTTGGGTCTATGACAGAGCCTCATCACTGGAATTTACTTTGATTTTCCTATTCCTGTCTTGTAAGGAGTTCAATATTGTCAACTTTGATGAAAAGATCCATTACCTTTGGGATAATGATTCTCAGATTTTTCCAGAAATTTAAGCTTAAAGAAAATTAGGTAATCTTCCAAGTAAAGCAAGCTATTTGAAACTTTATTGAACCCAAACCCTCAGAAACTAAAATCTTAGGTAGAAACTCAACAGAATTTGTTGCTTTAAGTGGAATTGCTGAGGCTCAGGACAGGTGGGGATGGGTCAGGGCTCAGGGTGGTGCTTACTCAGAAAGTGCCTCTACACCGAGTCCCCTCAGATACCCTAGGGCAAGTGCAAATTAGTTTCACCTTTGTGAATTTTCTAACATCCAGGGACAACTTTGTTGTACAAAAAAGATTGCTTTGGAGTTACCTTTTCTTGTAAGCCATGTTTGATTTGTTGGAGTAATGAATTAGAATCTTATAAATATTCTATGTCACCTTTACAAATCTTAATGTGCTCTTAATAGGGAAAACTTTATCAATTTTCTTTATGGCAGGCTTTGATTAAGCAATGATTCCACTTAGCTTTAATTAAATACCTTTAAATGTTTTAAGCTACATTTATACATTTATTTGATTTGTTTTTCAATGACAGTTAATACTTATAGCTCTTACTAAGTCCAGAAAATGTTCTAAGTAATTTACATCATTAACTCATTTAATTCCCAGAGCAATTCTAGCAAGCTCATGCTATTTCTTATTTCAAACACAAGAAAACTGGGATATAGAGAGTATGTCTCACATCATCATATAGATAATCATACCTGAACAATTTTGTGAACCCATAAGTTATGACTCCAGAGTTCAGGCTTTGTTCTTATCTTCTATGTTAATTGCTAACTATGAATTAGCTGACTAAAAAGAAAAATCCTAACTTCTTCAGTCATTCTTGTAAAACTAACAAAATTAAGCTTACCACTATAATGTATCAGGCACAAACTTTTTTTTAATGCTCTTCTAAAAGTCACTTAATATAGAAAATCATCCTCTGATATACCAAATTAATCTAACATTCCAAGTACTTAAAATATTGAACACACAGAGATGATTTCCAAACTTAACATTAAAAAATATAATACTATGCACTGGATGTATTTCATTATCTCTGTATTTCATTTTAAATCTTCCCTGGGCTGAAGCTATTTCACCACGGAGAGAACAATCCTGCTCTCCCAGGGTGTCCTGACTGTCAGGAAGGGAGTGAGCCATGGGACAAATGCTGCTGAATGTCTGAATAAGGACTGAAAACGAACCATTGAATTTGGCTAAGCAGAGGTCATGGTGACCTTGACAAGAGTAGTTTTGGTGTTTTAAAGGGATAAAAGCATAAATTAAGATGGTTTGGAGAAAGACAAGCTAAAGAAGCAAATCTGCACTTATTGGGAACTGAAGAATGGCATGATAATTGGAGGGAGATGTGGGATAAAAGAAAATATTTTAAAATATGGAATATATTGTAAATAAGATTTGCCATAAAATAAATGCATGTTTCAGTGGAACAGGCTCAGAAGTACAGATTAAATTCATGTACATACTAGCACTGAGTCTGTGATTAAAAAAAAAGTTAAGGCCATAAAATGGGGGAAAGAAAGTCTCTTTAATAAATGGTGCTGGGAAAATTGGAAAGCCACACATAGAAGAATGAGGTTGGATTACTTGTTAGTACCATGCACAAAGATAAACTCCAAATGGATTAAACTTTTAGACATAAGCTCTGCAACAATAAAATACTTAAAGAAAACATTGGTAATTTGTGCCACGATATCAACAATAAAGATAGTTTTGATGACTTGACCCCTATGGCAAGGGAATTAAAAACAAAAATAAACAATTGGAGTTACTTCAAGTGAAAATCTTCCATACAGAAAAAGAAAATATAAGATTATTAAACAGACACCCTGTTAAATGGGAGAAATATATATATATACAATATATAGCTGATACTATCAAAGATATACTTTTTAAAAACATATCATTAGGGGAAAGAGGCTGAAATTTTAATATCCCCATAGGAGAGCTAATTAAAAAGAATCAAACTGCATTTACTCATAAAAGCATTATTTAAAAAGTCTGGTTTTCTTCCTGATGCCAACTGCTTCTCAGAAGAATTGCTTCCCAGTGGGTCAATTCTCCATCCCTATCTCTATCGTATCAACACAGATGCTGCCTCAGTTCCCTTCACTTTCCTCTCTCGGTCAGAGGTTTCAATCTAATCCAGGTCTTCTCACCTCAGCGCTGCAGGCATTTGTAGTCATACCCTTGGTCACCTCCCACTAAATGCCAGTGGCACATCACCTCCCCCTTCTCCACTCCAAGTTGTGACAACCAAAAATGTCTCCAGACATTGCTCAATGTCCCCTGAGGGCGAAATGTTCCTGGTTGAGGACATTGGCCTATTGGGACCCACAGGCCAGTGAAATTAGAGCTTCCTATGGACCCTCCCCTGGTAACCCTGACAATATAAATTAAGTCTCTGGTAGAACAGGATGGGATCTGACAACCTCAGAGGTGAGAAATTAGACACTTTCCCTTCTGTATAGAATGTGCGATTAGCTGGCTAATCCTGCTTTAAAAAGAAAAAAAGAACTTGTCACATTTCCAGACTTCTCACCCATTGATGTGTAGATTCCCAGGAGATGGTAATTAGTTACCAACTACATGAAAAATACAATGCATAGAATTTTAGAATTGGAATATTCAAGGAGAGAAAAGGGGGGTGCAGTGTGAGAGAGAAAGGAAAAGACAACCCAAATGCAAAGTAGGAGTTGAACTTTGTACCTTTGCACTTTGTAGGAGTTCAGTTAAGTACCACGTCTCAATGTAGGATAGCAAAATAAAGTCTGTATTAAAATCCAAATCATCTAACTCCCCCTTGCTTACAGGACAGCATTCAAATAAGTGAGCTTGGCAATCAAAACTCTAAATGATCTGTTATCAACAGCCTGTGACCTATTCCCACTGCTGACAAAAATGCTTCCCTCTGCTACATCTGGTCCACTCACTTTTACAAAGACACCTTGCTAATTCCTACTCCTGGGCCTTTATACAGGTACCGGCCCCACCACCTCTCATACACTGAACTTTCAAGGCCCCACCAATCTCCACCTCATTTCCACGTTCACTCTGGCACACCCAGGAGAGCTGACCCACATGGAGCAGCATGGCTAGAGTCCAGAATCACAGCCAGCAGATGCACAGCAGTTACTGCAGTCCAGGCCCTGCTCTAAGCTTTCATCAATCTGAGTGTGAAGAGGATTTCCAGAGTGACCCACGGTGCCACCACAGCTACCGCCATGACACAGATGCGCACCTCCTGCAGCCAGCAGGTATCTACCATCCTGAGAGGGCCTTTGCATCCCTTCACTTCTGAGAGCAGAAATGCAACTAGAGAGCCCAGCCAGTGGAGGGAGGGGTGTAAAGAGAGGCCCATCTGATTCAGCTGAGGGGAATGGTGAGAGCAGGGTTGGGGCTTGAAGAACTGAACTCAAGTCACAGGGTGTGGGGGAGGGGTTTGTCAGCCAGTGGTGACCTTCAGAGGGGAAGAGGAAGCACATTTTTGCTGCTCCTCTCTCAAGGCTTCCTGAAGGTGGGGCCCCTATTCCTTCTGCACGTCAAGTTTTCCTCTGGGCACACACTTAGCCACCATGCTCACAGTCCTTCTTAGGAGTGAGATTTGGAGCAGGAGCACCAGACTCTGCTAGGGATGATGCCCCCAAATCCTTCTAGATGCTGAAAATGAGCCCTCAATGCATAACTGGAGACTGTGGCTTCACAATAACTTCATTTCCCTGACTTGGAACCAAACTCTCCGAGAGCTGACTCCAAACTTTGGCCCTCTGTGACCATCTCTGGAGTTTTTTGGCTTCAAAAGCAGGATTCCCTTCAAATCTAAAATTGCTTTGAGGACAGAACTGTCTCTCCTTAGCTTCCTTTCCTCTCTCCATTTCCTGTTTCCTCTTCTCCCTGCCTGTCTGCTTGGTTATCAGGGAGCTGTAGCGCTGCTTTCAGGAATGTTCTCGGGCCAAGCTAGGGGGCTGAGTCTAAGGCCCTGGGCAGTGGGGGGTGTCCACAGCCAGGTCGCTGGCTGAGCATCATAACCCTGACCTTGAGGGTGATTCTTCTGGGGTGTTTTGGATGTAAGTCAACCTTGTCCAGTTCTCCTACTATGGAAAAATCAAGAATAAGAAACATTCCCCACAAGGCTGTGGAGGTGCAAGTAATTGGTATCTCTGGTAAAACTGATTTAAAAAAAAAAAGATTTACTTTTATACAAGAACTGGGGTACAGGCCAGAGATGTGGGGGGTGAGAGGACTCACCGGAGATAGAGCAGGCAGCAGAACAGGCAGACTGAAGAAATACACTGTTGAGGGGAGCAGTGGGCAAGACAAAAGAAGTCTGCTGCGCCATATGGGTATCTCCCTGGCCGGCCAGGAATCGAACAGGTGCTGCAGAGGTTGCAGACAGCTTCACAGTGCTGTGCTCAACCTGCTGCGCCATGGGGAGGACCAAAATTAATGTTCTTTAATGGGCCCAGTTTACAGCCATTATATTACCTTCTCTCATAGCCTGTTCCCTTGCTCCCTTCCCCAAGCCTGATCAGGAAAACAGAATAGAGACTCTCCGACAAAGGAGATTCTGGGGTCAGGTAGTCCTATGCTTAACCCTCCACACCACTACTTGCGCTAGTGACTCGGTTTCCCACTATGTACAGTGGGGAACAGGACAGCTACACCGAGGCTTGCTGGGAGACCAGATGAAACAATATGTGCTTACAGAGAAGAATATTTTATTCATCAGAACCCCTATCAGGAGGGTAAAGATGTCTTTTTGAGAAAACACTTCCCTAAGTACTAGACATAGAAACCAAGATCTTTGGGGCCGGAGGTGAGCGGGGGCACTCCCAGCAAGACAAAGGGAGGATTTTGTTTGCAACTCCAGAGAGGAAGTGGGGGGCCAGTAGAGGGCGGAAACCCTGCTCTCCAGAGTGACCCCTCCCCACGGCACAACCCTGTCCTCCACCAAACTCTTGAGTCAGGTTTATTGACTGCTAAGTAACAAAGAACACAGAGAAGGGGCTGACTCTGGCCTCTAGAGAGTTGTGGGGTAACATTAAGATAGCCCTTTAGGGTTGAAGAGATGGAGGCAGAGACACAGGGACAGAAGACAAGGAGACCCTCTTGGATCACCAAAGGCCCTAACTCTCAAAACTAGATTTCCCAGGAGCAGGAGCCATCAGCTGGCAACCTGGTTAAGCAAGGAAAAATTGTAGCTGAGTGGTAGTATTCCTTATTGCAGGCTTTTCTGGGTCTTTCCTTATGAGCAGTCTTCTGATTTCCCAAATATGGGTCAGAACTTTTAGCTCAGAGCCCCTGCATGTATTCCCAGCAAGGAGTTTCACCCTAAAATAAAACTGCTTATTTGGATGTCTGGTCTCCTGCTAGACTGGGCACTGCACTGGGTGAAAACAACATTTTTTTAAGATTTATTTATTTATTTATACAAGCACTGGGTACAGTCAGAAGTGCGGGAGGGTGAGAGAATTCACCAGAGCCGGGAACAGAACAGGCAGACTGACAAAATACATTGCTGAGGGGAGCAGCGGGAGCAGCAGGAGAGGTCTGTCGTGCCATGTGGGACCCTCGCAGGCGGCCGGGGATCAAACCGGCACTGCAGAGGTTGCAGACAGTTTCACAGCCCAGCGCTCAACCACGGCGCCACCAGGGGAGACCCGAAAAACATTTTTTACATCACTGTGTTCCCCCACCTGGCATAGCACCTTGGACATCAGAGATTCACACATAGGTGACCGGTGCCTGCTGATATAGTAGGAAAAGCAGACCTTGGTCCTGTAAAACCCAGGTTCAGATTCTGATTCTTAACCCTTAAAAGCTGTGTGACTCCAGGCATGTTAATGAGCCTTTCTGAGCCTCACTCACCTCTGTAAACAGGCTATGAGGTGCAGGATCAGGATGAGAATGTAAGGGGAGGTTATGCGGGAAGAAGTGCCAGGCCACACTCTGCACCACAGATGCTGGTTTCTGAACTCAGACACTTACCTTTGGCTCATCTCTTCCATCCAAGTATCCCCACCAAATCAAAGCCTCACCCCCTATAAGCCTCCTACTTCATCTCTTCATGCTATTCTTTTGGAGTTATTAAGCTCTTCCCTCTGTCAGACGATATTGAAAACCAGGAGTCAGCCAATGATAGCTTTATGGGCCACATCCACCCCAGTGCCTGTTTCTATCTGTACTATCTGTGAGCTAAGAAAAATTTTAGCACTTTTATATGATGGGGGAAGAGGGATAAAAGGATATTTAAGACAATAATTTGAAAATTATTTCAAATTCAAATTTCAGTGTCCATAAGTAAGGTTTTGTTGGCACGTGGCTACCCTCCATCTTTGCTATTGTCTAAGGCTGCTTTTGTATTACCACGGCAGAAATGAGTAGCTGGGACAGACAGCATGACTACAAAACTGGAAACATTTATCCTCTGCTCATTTATAGAAAAAGGTTGTGAAGCCCTGTTCTAAGCAGTTCCATGGGTGGTGATCACTAAGTCCTGGTGATGGGTGCCCCCATCCTATAATTGATAAGCATGAGGTGCAAAGAGGTTAAGTGACACAGGCAGGGGCAACAACTTGTAAGTAGGGCTGAGATCAAACCCCTATGAGCAGGCCACCCTGGTGGCACAAGGGGTTAAGCACCGCACTATGAAGCAATCCACAGCCTCTGCAGCACAAGTTCGATCCCCGGCCGGCCAGGAAGCTACCCACATGGTGCTGCAGTAGGCCTCTCCTGACTTGCCGGCTGCTCCCCTCAGCATTGTACTTTGGTCCATCTGCCTGTTCTGTTCCCCACTCTGTCTCAGGTGAATCCTCTCACCCCCTGCATCTCTGGCCTTCCTGGTGGCGCAGCAGTTGAGCGCTGGGTTGCGAAGCTGCCCGCAGCCTCTGCGGCACCGGTTCAATCCCCGGCTGCCAGGTGAGGGTCCCACATGGCGCGCAGACCCCTCCTGCTGCCCGCTGCTCCCCTCAGCAGTGTACTTCAGTCCTGCCTGTTCTGCTCTCCGCTCTGGCTCTGGTGAATTCTCTCACCCTCCCGCGCTTCTGACTGTACCCAGTGCTTGTATAAATAAATAAATACATTTAAAAAATAAATAAATAAATAAAGCACATATTAAAAAAAAAAGAATTTGAACTCTGGAGCTCAACTTCCTGGGTTTGATTGCAGCCAGTCATTTATCTGTATGACCTTGGGCAAGTTACTTAACCTCCCTGTCTAATTTCCTCAGCCCTACAATGAAAGGAATAGTTGAATGTAGACTCTCCCTTTAGGGGTTGTTGTAAGGCTTGGAACGGAAACTTTTGTTTTATTAATTTGCCTTTGAGGCGCAGAGCAGCCCCTCATGTTGGCTGCGGTTGTGCCTGTCATTCATCCCAATAAGCAGCTGCCGTTCCCACTCTGTTCCAGGTGCTGTTCCAGGCAATCAGGGTACAAAGAGGAAGAAGGCAGAAAAACCAAACCCATGAGGAGCACACAGGGGCACAACAGGAGAGTGGGGCCATTCCCAGGAACAATGTCGAGGTGCGGTGATGGGCTATTGCAGGACACAGAGCCAGCCGCGGAAGTACCTCCTCTGCCCCCTCCCATGATCAGGCTCTCACCCTTCCTGAACACAGCAGGTTCTCTGCCCGGCTCGCCTTGGTCTTCTCTCCCCAGACACTGGTGCCTGAAAGGACCAACATGAGCCCAGCAGTAGCCCAGCACCGAGCCTGGAAGCCTGGACAGCACAGATCAGCCTGGGGAACAGGCCTCTGGGAGAATGTGGGCAGGAGGAAAACGTGGCCATTTCCACCCAGCACATCACAAAACCAATTCATAGGAAGGACCACTGATGCTAAAAACACCTATCAGGTTCCATCCTGGAAACTTAGAATTGTCTTGCTAATGTGCCTTTGAGGTACAGTTAGAATCCAAGGCAATTAAAAATTTTATCATATTAGGTGCCTGCATCTCCTGCTGCCTTTTTTTTTTTTTAACTACTGTTTATTGGTTTTGATGTATTTCTAAGTGTGTAGTTACATGTGCTTATGTAGCCATGCCTAGAAAAAGCTTGGAAAGATACACCTGCAGTAGCTTTCAACTGGGGTGAGTTAGGGCAACTGGATAGCCGGTGAGAGAAAGGATGTTAGTCACCCTAACTTCCCCCCCAAGTTTTCATGCCTGCCCTTTCCTCTAGGGTAGAATGCCCAAGCACATGTGTATTTTAAAAGCTCCCCAAATAATCCTGGTATATGTCCCCATCATAAAGTCCCTGCTTAATTTATAGCCATTTAATTTCACATGCTACCAAATGTTAGCAGTAGTTATAGCTGAGGATAGGAGTTATAACTTTTTCCCCATTTTTTTTTTCTTTTCTGGTGTTATTAAATCTCTTCCACTAATGTAATAGTTAAGTGTGTTGATTCTGGAACTAAACTACCTGACTTTAAACCCAATCATGGCAGGGTCAATATGCCTCAGTGATATCATCTGTAAGAGGAGAAAAATAATAGTACCCATCAGATTGAGTTGTTGTGAGAAGTAAAGAGCTTAATACACAAAAAGTCCTTAAAACAGCACCTGGAACATGTGGTGCTTTTATAAAGTGATTTAAATAAAAAACATAAAGGAGAAAAAAGAAGCCATGAGCTTTGCGTGTTTTTGAACATTACAGAAGCTGAATGTCAAGGTCAAACTCTAGTCTCTCCAACTGTAAAATGGGAAAACAATAAATTCTACCAGATCTTGGTGTGAAGAGCAAGTGGGAGGAAGCCAGGGCTCGGTGCACTTAAAGTGATATTAAATAGCAAGGAATGGTTGTTATTATAAGGAGCAGGATTCAGGCAGCACAAAGAAAAGACACACAGGCTGTGGGTCTCCGAGGCTGGGGCCACAGGAAGGAGGTGGCCGGGCTTCCCCTTCCGGCTCATTAGTTCAAGCCCAGAAACTCCACCCTGGCTGGAGAGAGAAGATTGGGCTTTATTGAAATACCCCAACCATTCTCTTTTTCTGTGCGATATTAAATAGTCTCTTTCTTTTCTCACCTTTTTTTTGCTTTTGGCACCTCTGTATCACTACTTATTAGCAAGTTACAGACAACCTAATACCTAATATTCGCTGCTGCCAGACAGTATTCTAGGACTACCTGTAATAACTCATTTATCCTCCAAGCAACTCTAGAAGATACTTTTTTTAATTATCTCCCTTTTAAAGAGGAGGAAACTGAGGCATAGAAAAGTAGAGCAACTTGCACTGTCTTTAAGTGGTAGATCTCAGAGTCAACCCCCTCTCCTCCAGCAGTCTGGCTGCAGTGTTCCTGCTCTTGGTCATGACTAGAATTCCTTCAAATGCGATCACAGGGCCTCCCTGGTGGCGCAGGGTTTAAAGTCTCAGTGCTCTCAAGCCATCGCCAGCCACTGTGGCATGAGTTCGATCCCCGGCCAGGGAGCTGACCCACAGGGCACAGCAGACCTCTCCTGTCTCACCCCACTGCTCCCCTCAGCAGTGTATTTCAGTAGATCCACCTGTTTTGCTCCCCACTCTGTCTCTGCTGAATCTTCTCATCTCCCACACCTCTGACATATACCCCAGCTCTTGTATGCGTCAATAAAAATAAATCTTTTAAAAAAAATTTGATGACAATCAAGACAATGAGGGGAGGACAGGCTCCAGGAAGCCCACCATGCAGCAGTCATCTGAGATCTCAAGGGACACCTGGGAGAGTTTTGTAGAGACTGGGATGAAGGGCCTATCTCTCGCGGCTGCCCTCAGCCCTGAGACTCTTTTTTTCTTCAGCAACCCTGGGGGTGCTGGAGAAAAGTACTGACAGTCTGAATCTGCAACCTGTTCCGCTCATCAAGAACCTCCAGAAGATCACATGTTGGTGGACAATTTTCAGACACAAATGGTAAAGCAGGATGTTGGTGTTCATAGAGGCGTACACTCAGCATCAGTTTCCACCCCAGGCTTCCGGCAATTGGTGAATACAACCAGGACCATAAACACTTGGGTGTCCAGAAGCATGTTGTCCAGAAGCTCTGTTTCGGGAAGAGCACCAACCCTTGCTGCTGTGGGTGTGGCCCAGATCTGATTCAGGAGAGGTCCTCTGCTGTGACAGTTCCTGGAATCCATTCCTCCGGGATTTTGGACAACGTACGCTAGGAAGATGGCTTTTCCTCTCCCAGAACATGTTGTCACCCTTCAATCCTAAGTCTCAGATGGTTTGCAGATTTTCTGGGTGACCCTTTCCTGTGCTCTGGGGTCCCAGGTAGTGAGAGTTTCCTGCCTGAGGGCTGTAGACAGCATTTACATGGAAAGCTGCTTTTATCAGTCAGGACATGCTGGGTGGGAAGGAAAATAGCACAAACCACATAAACAATAAAAGGGAGTTTATTGGCTCATGTGGCGGAACATCTCTGGATAGATTTCACTTGAGGATGGATATCTCGACTCAGCTATGTCACAAAAGATCTGCTCACTACCTTGTTTCTATGCTTTCCAGGATATAAAGTTCATCTTAGGCTGGTTCCCATGAAAGGAACAGGTGGGCTACTAGAAGCCTTAGGGAGCATGCCTCCTTGTTGATTCCTAGCAGAAGTTATAACAGCCCCAAATTATTAAATCAAAGTCTCAGGTCTCTGAATGGCTCATCTGAGGTTGGTGGGAGGGGCCAGGCTGCTCTCTGGGGTCCCTTAGGGCACTAATCCCATTCCTGAGAACTACCTGCTCAAGACGTAATTCCTCCCAAATACCATCACAATGGGGATTTGGTTTCCAACGTTTGAGTCCAAACTTGCACAAGCCAGCTTCAAAAGTCATGAAGATCTCAATGAGGATGGATTCCCCAATATCTACCTTATAGGATTGTAAGTGGCCATGTAATTCAACAGCCAAAGAAGAACCTTCTAGAAAGAACAGAATCACAGAAAGCAAAGAGCACAGAATTCTTCTGAGCAAAACTAGGATGAATAAGAAGGGCCCAGGCAAGAAAACTTATGTCAATCCCCAGGACAGGGTCCCCAACACGGGGTCGTCACCATTGCCTGGAAGGGATCTACATGGCTGTGTCTTTGTTCCTTCCCTTTCCAAATAGGCAAGTTTATCACTTTATCCCATCCTTGCCCACTACTTTCTTTCAGTTCAGAGTTCAGTGGATAATGAGACCAATGAACAGTGAGATCACATATCACCCAGAAAAATCTAGATTTTTAACTGAATGCAGTTACTGTAAGGATTGTTGAGTTTTCTCTTTGGGGGGAGGGAATGTGTGTGTTATCTGTGCGGGAACAAGGGCTAGGTGGGTAAGGTTATTTGGTAACCAGAAGGATGGCCTGTGGCAGAATCTAAGTGTTAACCAAAACCATTTCCTCCTTTACTTGGAAATACAGCTGGACTGTTTTTTTGTTTTTTTTTTTTTTTTTTTTTGTTTTTGTTTTTGGACTGTATTCTTAACACCACTTGCATTTAGATGAAGGCTTGCATCTGAGTTCTGGCAAGTGCAATGAGTAGAAGATACACACTGCTTTCAGGCCTCACTCATTAAAAAACTCAGATGGCTTGTATTCCATTTTTTTCCCTCCATTCATTGGCTGGAAGAGGTCTTGGGTCTCTAGAGCACAGGGAAACTACAAGATGAAAGAAATCTGGGACTGTGAATCATCTGCGAAGGAGTTACATGGGATGAGAAATAACCATTTATTGGATTAAACCAATAATATACTATGGTTTCTTTGTTACAGAAACTATAATTGTCTTCATGCAACCTACCCTATAGATCTGTGATTGGGATTGAATGAATTAATATGAAGAATGTTGCCTGGTGCCTAATATATGAAAAATGGTGCTATATAAATTTTGGCTATAATTAATTGCTTGAAAAAAGTCAAAAATATGTCATGAACTATGGCTTGGCTGAAAGCAGCAGCAGCAAAGGATTCAGCATAAACAGGTAGTAATACTAACTTTAATTTGAAAGGTTTGGAGTCTGTAAAAGTCAGACCCTAATCCTGGGGCATACTTGGGTATTTATAACACCTAGTCGAATCCATCCCCTAAGCCAGCCTTAAATTCAATTCCTTTAGTGCCATGTAAGTTTGAAAGCCAAAATACTATTTACTTTAGAATCCCTTAAACAAACCCAGGACAATGTGTGTTATGCAAATATCCAGATAACTTTAAGAGCTTAGCTACGCAGAACTAAAAGAAAGGTGGAGGTTTTCAACACAATAGCCTGCTACTGGAGCAGAAAATGGAGATCCATTTCTACCCAGCCAACAACATAGCTGCAGAACTAGCTGAGAGTGGTCTCCTACGGATAGAAGATTAAGGAAAGAAAAAAGCAGCAAAGCATGCCACAATTTCTTTAACCACATTCTAAAGGAAAAGTCAATTATTGACACATTTTGCTCACAATTTGAAACTTTTTTTAAAGTAAATCTTGCTATTTTATATTAGAATTTGTAGTTTTATGATATTCTACGTTGCCTTTCACTCAGTTCGATAAATATTAAAGGTCTACTGTGTGCTTGATTTTTTTTAGGGTATTCATTCTGCAAAATATCACAATAATTATAGAATGTGCTGTTTTTAATATACAATGTGCTTACTAGTGTCCCAAGGAATGTGGTACCATGTGAATGAGAAGAAAGAGAATTATTTCAGAAGGTAATCATGAATGAAAAACAAGAACAATGCTAAAGTCCTGTGTTCTTATTAATCAATGACAGGGTTTGAGGTGGGAAAACATGAGTTGAATCATACAACTATTTGAGGATCTAAAATTATTTGAACAATCAGATCCCAAGATGTTGTAACCCTCTAAAAGAACAAGATTGTTGTCAACATCCAAAGTCTTCTGTAACTCGTTGGCCACATCTCCCAGTTCACCCCACCATCACCCCTGATCTGGTTTATTTGCCACCCTCTCCAGCTAGAATTTCAAGGTCACTGATGACCACCACTTTAGAATGTAATGACTTTCAAATATGCTTCCCTTCCCAACTCAAAGTTCTGGGTAATGGCCAGTCACTTCTTATATTCTCCTCCTGCTCAGGTTTCAAAAACATAAATAAACCCAGGCTTCCCAACAAAATGAATGACAAAAGGCCATTAACTTTATCATATCAAGAACTCCTACTAATCAATAAGAAAATGCAAATATCCAAAAATAAGTCAAAACACAAATAGCAAATTCATGAAGTAATTAATATACTTAAACAATCAACATGTCTGGAGAACATATGAATATAACTTAAAATAACAAATATCATTTTTCTGTTTTT
This sequence comes from Talpa occidentalis, assembly GCF_014898055.3. Classification (NCBI taxonomy): domain Eukaryota; kingdom Metazoa; phylum Chordata; class Mammalia; order Eulipotyphla; family Talpidae; genus Talpa; species Talpa occidentalis. The sequence continues at coordinate 16,796,798 of NW_023601653.1, forward strand.
GAAAAGAAAAAATTTAGAGGAGGTAAATAGTACTATGAGGGACTTTCATCAATGCTGGGTGAAATACAAATGAGCACAAAATTTCTAAGGTCGCTGTGACTTTTAGAAAGCAAATGATCTAAGTTGTGTATGTCTTTGACACAACATTTCTTCATTTAAGTATTTTTCTAGGAAATAATTATGGAAATGAGAAAATTTGAGTTAGAATGAGGGTCACTGTGGAATTGTTAATCAGTTTGAAAAATTGGGAATTAACTAAACATTCAGCAAGATAAGATCAGTTAAATAAATGACACGAAGTCATTTTATGGACTGTCCTGCAACCCCTCAAAATAATGTGTAGAAGTGTGTGTAGTGACAAGAAGGGTGTTGATGGTATATTATAAAGAGGGGGAGAGAGAAGAACAACAAGTATCAAAGTATCTGACTTGTGAGCATGTGCTTGTGGTTTTGTGTGTGTGTGTGTGTGTTTCTACCAGTATGTACAAATGTGTATCTATAATCATTTTCCTACTCATATTTAGAATGTCAGGTTCACTGACATTATCCTATTTGATCTTCACAACAACCATATGAACTAGGTCCTATTTTCTTCTCTTTTGCTGTTGAATAAACAAAAACTTGAAGAGTTAGAAACTTACCCAAGATCACAAAGTGCATATAGGGCTGAGCTCAGATTATTTAACTCTGAAACCTACATGTGTTTCTATTAAGGACAATGTAGTGAGTTATCCATGATACTAAATGTATTCAAGATCAAGAATAGTATTTTATTTGACATTGGCCCCTTCCTGCCTTTTTGAGGCTAAAATACCATTCTTTAATGAAAAGCTGCAGATTGTAAAGGTAACTCTTTTGACCTCAGATTTCTGAATATTCTGTAAAGTAAGGGCATTTTATAAAATTGCCATATACTAACTACAATGACGGATCATCAGCAAGTTTTAAATAAAGGAAAACTCTGACACTGCTGCTGTTTGCCTCGTAGAAAACTATGTGGGAATGCTGGACACTCTGAGAAGTGCTGTCCTGCAGATTTCAACCTCCACTCACCCCCTTATCTGGCCCCCTTGAACAGAGTACAACTGCACCACTAAAAGCAGTGACTCTGGATATAATATTTTAAATGTTGACTTTAAAAACCATTATAGGAATTTCATGCAAAGACAAAAAGCAGAAAATAAATAAACCTTCATGTATTGTCTCCCACTTCAACAATTTACCAGTATGTAACCTCTCATTTCATCCATGTTCCCACCCACCTACCTCTCTCCCCAATGGATTATCTGAAGCAATACCAGATCCCAATTTCAACCATAAATAAAAGCATAACCCTTGATACTGTGCAGAGAAGAGTTATAGGAAATGCTAGTGGAGGTGGAAGTTGGAAGGTAGTGGAGGTGGTAGCATATGGGAGGTCTAGAATGGAAGTAGGGATACAAGTTAGGCAGCTTAGAGTAGGACAGCTCAAGTGGGGAAAAGGAGACATGCATACGTTGGGTTATATTGTGACTGTAAAGGCCAACGGATGGTATGTAGGCCATGAGGCAAAGGAAGCAGTCAAGGATGGCTCTTAGGGTAGGGGAGCAATACTATCCATTCTTCAAATGCTATTTCCTTTTCCTGGGTACATGGCAAGACTACACTTCCCAGACTCCCTGGCACTTAGGACAGCCATGTGACTGAGTTCAGGCTCACTGCATTTAGACAGAAATAGCGGCCACCACTTCCAGGCTTCAAATCCCCCACACACGCCACCATGTGAGTTCTCTCATCTGTTGACCAGGGACAGAGGATCCAGGACTCTGAGGTTGAGGTTGAGACCCTAGAAGAATGCTCCTCAAATTATCTGTACTGAAAATTTAAAAACTTTTTTTAAATCCATCATGGTCTAGTACTTTTGTGAAATACAATAAATATAAATTGCTAGAAAAAATATATTTAAAAATGACAAAATATAAGTCCCATTCTGATTATTATTAGATTATTAAATTTAACAGATTTAAAATTAGTCTGTCAAATTGCTATAAAAGATCTTAAATACTCTCAGTTCTTACATTAAGATGGTTTTGTTGTGTACTGCTAACAAAGAGTTCATTAATCAGCACTGTTCTGTGGACACATTTTGAGTAGCACCTATGCTGGAAGATGACAGCCACTAGGTGAATGGAGCCTGGGTTCCTGAATGACTGATGGAGCACAGGCATCCACCTTCTCCTGACATTCCCGTTTAGCCGTCACACATCTGACTGTATATAAGAAATAAGTCTTTATTGTATTAAGCTACTGAGACTCTGAAGTTGTGACAACAGTTACCATACTCTAATACACAGGGTTTTGGTCTGAGCAACCTGGTAGATTCTAATAATAGAGATGGGAAGACCAGAGACGTGGACACGGATCTCTCTCCTTTTAAGACAAATAGACTGAAAGCATAATTTACCGTTCAAGCAAAGCTTGAAAGCACACTTTCTCAACTTAGTATCTTGGTTTCCCCCATGTTCGTTCTACTGAAACTGCTATTCTTAGGGTGAAACACAGAGAGTGCCAACCACGTCCCAGTCCAAAAGTCACCTTTTCTGTAAACACTTCACTGACTCCCTCAGGAATGGTAGTTTTTCTGAAATCTGTGATTCCATGTCACCAATTTTATGTTAAATTCTATTATATAAGGGCAGGGATCATTTGTATAGAATAGATTCTACACAATAGGACAGTTACTTTTGTGCAAATGCCCCCAACCCCTATACCATTATGCTGTGTGTGTTCTTGAGGACAAGCACGACATTCCCTTTCTTTATATGACCACCACTCCACCTCACTGGGGTTGGTCCTAGATCCTTCTTAATAAGAAACTCTGCAGGGGGCCTCCCTGGTAGCACAGGGGTTAAAGACACTGTGGTATCAAGCTATCATCAGCCACTGCAGCATGAGTTCGATCCCCGGCCAGGGAGCTGACCCACATGGCACAGCAGACCTCTCCTGTCTCGCCCACTGCTCCCCTCAGCAGTGTATTTCTGTTGATCTGCCCGATCTGCTCCCCACTCTGTCTCTGGTGAATCTTCTCACTCCCTCACCTCTGGTCTGTATTCCAGCTCTTGTATGCATAAATAAATAAATCTTAAAAAAAAAAAAAAAGAATCTCTGCAGACAGACTGACCCACTCACCCACTTTCTCATCATGTAAATTAAATAAGGAAATCTCAACTAAAATTAGAGTTGAGACAGCCTACAGAAGGAGTGCTTATCACTGCTGTCATTTGCATGCACCCTTCACTGCATGCCCAAACAGGAAGTAGTATAACCTTGCACTCCCAACAGGAAGTCACTTGCTTTAATGTACTCAGGAAGGATCTTCTCTGCTCAGCAACAACCCCACCAATAAGAAGCACCACAGACCAGCCAATATGCAGTCACCCCCAGTCTGGATGCTGGCTGCTGTTCTCCTACGGACTCTCAGAACATCCCCTCACAACTCCCCCTTTGGCTCCCTGCCTCCCATAGGTTGGCATTTCCAGGGTTGCAATTCGTCTACTATTCCCCAATAAACCCATTTTGCTAGTAAAATAACCAGCTGTTTATTTTTTTGATCAGCATCACGAAGCACAACATACAGTAACCTACATACACATAAAGTTCTGTTGTAAGTTCTAGCCAGATTTCTTCAAGAACATCAGTGCTCTTCCTATTGACAGCTGTCAGGAGGATAATAATGACATCTCTGTTGCTCTTTCGCTTATTATGATGTTTTGTGACAGGCATCATCCCAGTGAGGCGTGTAAAACAAGACCAGGTTCACTGACTTCAGGCACAGTCAGCAACCAAAGTGAAATTCCTTTTTTTTTTTTTTCTTTTTAGGTACTGAGTCCTCAAAGCTGCTGTTCATTCACTCAACAAATATTTATTGAGCACCTAAAATGCACCGAGTATGCTGTGTTAGATGCTGAACCTTCAGCAGTGAACAAAATAGACACCATCCCGGCCTGTATTAATTTCCTGGGGTTCCCATAGTAAAGCACCACAATCTGGGTGGGTTATGCTAACAGAAATTAATTTCCTTATAGTTCCAGAGTCTAAGAGCCTGAAATCATGGTGTCAAAAGAATCAGGGACCTTCTGAAACCTGGAGGGGAGAATCCTTTGCCTTTTCCTAACTTCCAGTGCCATATGGGCAAGCTGGCTTTCCTTGAAATCACTGCCTTTGGCAACATATGACCTTTTTTAAAAAAAAAATGATTTATTTTTATTTATACAAGAGCTGGGGTACAGGCCAGAGTCACGAGAGGGTGAGAGAATTCACCAGACAGAGCAGGAGCAGGACAGGCAGACAGGGACCAAAGGCACTGCTGAGGGGAACAGCGGGCGAGACAGGAGAGGTCTGCCTCGCCATGTGGGATTCTCCCTGGCCAGCTGGGAATCAAACTGGTGCTGCAGAGGCTGTGGACAGCTTCCCAGCACGGCACTCAACCCACTGCACCACAGGGGACGCCCAACATATGACCTTTTGCCGGTGTCTCTGTCTTGTGTCTTTTCTCTTTAGAAGGACATCAGTCTACTGGATTAGGGACTCACTCCACTCCAGTACAATTGTATCTTAATTATATTGACAATGAGCCTGTTTCCAGATAAAGTCACATTCTGAAATCCTGGGAGTTAGAATTTTAACATATCTATTGGTGGGGGCGGTGTGTGTGGCACAATTCACCCCATAACACTGCTCTCATGAAGTTTATAGCTTAGGAACAAGCCATATAGTACATGTATCAACCCACAATTCAATATGGAAATGCTATTTGTGGATAATGAGAACAATAAGAAATTGTAAGAGGAAAAACCAAACTAAGGTTGAAAGAGGTGGTCAGGAAAATTTTTGATGAAGGGACACTTCAGCTGAGGCCTAGAAGGGTTTTCAGACCTGGAGTACTCTTGGGCAGGGGAATGAAAAACAGGGATCCCAGAATGAGGAAAATTGATGAACAGCATTTCAAAGACCCTCCACAATGGGTGGATAAAGAAAACCTAAGGAGAAGTAGAATTTCTTATTGTCACTTCAGTAATCTGACTGACCCCAGACAGTTGTGTGTGAGTAGGAAATTCAGCTGCTCGCTGAGTCTGCGAAAGAAGGAAGGTCTGCCTTATCATCAGATTCTCCTATTTGAGTAGTTGTTTTGTTTAGTCTTTTCAAGGACAATAGTGAGTGAGCCAAATTTCTTTTACTGTCTTCTCCCCTTGGGATCTGGCTGAGGCCACCCGGTGTTGTGTCTGACTAGGCAAATGTGACAGAATCACTTCCAGTTTGAAATGTTTGAGAAAAACATGGTACATTTATGAGATTTCTGGATTAGTAAAAATTGATTTGCGTGTACAATTTCAGTCAGTTGCTGCTGGAACCTTCATGAGCTTTCAGCACGTTGCTGTTTAGTGAGCAAGCCTCTCAAAGTATGTCTTTATACTTTCCACCCCAACCCCCCCCCCCCCCCCCCCCCCCCCCCCCGGTCTCCAAAACCCCGCTATTCTAAGGGGAGTTAAGACTTCCTGAAGCAGTAGACAAAGAATTGAGTGTTAGCTCCTCGGCCAGGTTTGGATTACCTCTGACAGCAACTGGGTCACAGTACTGGGGTATATATTTTCAAAAGCTAGATGGGGAGAAAGGGTAGGTCTGTTGCCCCTGAAAAGGCTATGGGTGGCTGGGTGTGGTGGGAAGCCACCCTCCCTCTTTAGGGACAAAGTGTCCCACCCTACACCGGATGGTGGCATATCACAACTCAGCCTCCCAATCTCACCCACTGGCCTCTGTTTCCCATATCATCCGAGGTCAGCGAGACCCAAGCCAACAGAGGTGACTCCACAGCCTCACAGGAAGCTGAAGCTGTGAGAATAAGGATGTGCCGCCCGGTGCAATCCCTGTGGAGCTGTCTGTTCAGCGGGCCAGGGCTACTTCCAGGCCAGCATCCAGGTCCGCTGCTGAGGGCCAGGTGTTGTTGGAGTTGGCCCACTACCCCTCCTCCATCACATTTTCCAGGAAGGGGTGGGTAGGGACGGGTGGTAGGTGGGGACATTGTCAGCAGTGAATGTTGGTGTTTTTGAGTGAGCGCCAAAGCATTGTGTGTTTCGGGGGTCTGGCAGGCTGCCTCCACTGAGGGAGATAGGACAAGACCGCCACCCCAGTCTCTAGCAGATCAGTGTGAACGCTGCAGGCCAGGATGGACATGCATTTGAGCTCCATCTTGAAGGCCAAGCCTTTGCCTTTTGTTTCTTCTTCCATCTTCAAGGAAATGAAGCAAAAGGGCTGCAGGGTAGGCTTGATGAGGTGGAAGGAGGCCATTTATTACCGGTCTTGGAATCATTTCCAGGGGCTAGAACTCAACTCAGTTCTTTTTTTTCCTAGTGTCCAGTCTAGGTCTTTCCAAAATGACCCGCTTCTAGCAAATTTTTTCAAGTGTAATTCTCAGATGAGTCTAGGGGGCATTTACAATGATGGCCCCATTTGCAGCCAGGGGAGTGTAATTGCCAGTGTGCAACTAAGGGGCACCTAGGGGCCCCAAACAGAATGCATTCTCTAAAATAGGATCCTGCCATCCACTATGCAGACTCAGTGTGATAGCTCTTTCACTAATAAGTATACATAGAGAGGAAAGAGGATATTTTTCCCCAATAAAATACCCCAAATTACCCATCCCCTTGTGGACAAATGCCCAGTCAAAGAGGGTCAGCCTGAAACAGAACAGCTGAGGCCTGAAAGCTTGTCACAAGTCTATGTAAAGAACCTTCTGGCAGGAAAGGGCGTCTGAAAGCAGGTCCCAAATCAAGATAATGGCTGCCATTCTCAGCTTCCCCAAGTGCCTCTCACCCACATCTCCTCCAAGTCCCCTTTCCCAAGCACCAGGATGCAAGTCCGGCCACAGGAACAAGGGAGAACTTCCTTGGAGCCCACCAGCCTGCCCAGGTTCAGAGGTGCACCTGGCTGCTCAGCTCTGCCCCCTAGCGCCCAGGCTGGTCCAAGGCTGCAGCATCTAAGTGGGGGCAAGGTATATGGTCACTCCCCTAACAAAATCAGGCCTGAGTTCCTAACAACTAATATTGTAAAATCATTGTGATTAGACTTCCTCACACAGTGCCCAATGGCCTAAGAATAACTCAGGTGTGGCAAAAAAAAAAAAAAAAAAAAAAAGCAGGCGAATGTAAAAATCCAGAATGACCAGCTTCTAGCAACTTTCTGGGACGTTTTCTACCAGAAAGAGGTCCTGCCAACACACAGCTCCCCTTAAGGAGCAGGGTAGCTGAGAGAGGGTGGAGCTCCGCCCTTCCCATGCTTGCCATCTTGATCACAGCTTGCTTCCATTGGGAGGGTGTGGTGCCGCAGGCTGTTCCCATCTGGTGTAAGTTTACGGATAACTGCTATGACCAGCAGGGCAGCGACAAACAAAACCAGGGTAAAGGCTTGTGCTATCAGAAGCTGCACATTCATTGGAGAGGTGGAGCAGACTGATGGGGTAATGCAGACCCCAGAAGAGATCATCCATTCCCCTGAATCACAACACAGGCAAAGTCTGTCTATAATCCTAGCTAGGAACTTCAGAGACTCCCCTTCAGGGTTGCCAGATTTAGCAAATAAAAATTCAGGATCTCCCATTACCATCAAATTTCAAATGGTGAAGTTTTTAAGTTATAATTATGTCCCCAGTGTTGCATAGAATATACTTATGTTTAAAAGGATTTGTTCTGTAGTTGAAATTCAAATTTAATGGGGTACCCTATATTTTCTGACAACTCGAACCCGGGTGCAGAATGCCTCCAGAAGCTTCTACTTTCTGCAGCAGGGGAAAGGAAGCCGTCTGTACAAGCTGCTTCTCTATTTGACAATTAGCCTCAGACTCTTCTGGGGGCTGGTTGTCAGACTTCAGCAGTGTTTGCTTATGGGATGAATGACTTCATGTAGGAAACCTGAATGTCCGGTAATCACCAACCCAGCCAGAGGAACTCTTCGCATAGTTTTGTCGCTCTATAATAAAATTTCAAGTAGCTTCACCTCAGGCATAAGCTAATACCTTAGTGACCAAATGCTCACCCCGTCCAGCCCTTTCTACACTTTTGTCATATGTGTGCCCAATAGGGAGTTGGGAATGTCGCCCCTTTAGCCTCTGCATTGAAGCTGTGAGACGGTACCCCCTCCTTTGAGGCAGTACCCCCTCCTTGTTCCCCATGCCTCCATTTACAGTATTTCCCTGAACCTGTTTGCCTTAGCACTTAGTACATTGAGTGTTGTGCCAGCACCGCTTCTCTCCAGTTTTAAATGTTTTCATCATCCCCAACCTTCCCCCCCCAAAAAAAACCCTACCTCTTAAGCAGTCTCTAGCAGCTCACTTTCAGTCTCTTCAGAAATGGAGGGCTTTCTTCCTGTCAGGCTGGAGTGAGGGGAATGAGAGAAATGGATGCGCAACTCTTAGGGGATCTCAACAGGACTGGCTTATGAGCCTAATTGCATACCTTTAATTAGTTTGCAAGATGCAAGGTTTCCCCATTACGGGGCTCTAGAAAGACAGGTGTGTGAAGGAAACATGTGCCTGGCTGGTGGAAGAGGTGTACTGTGGGGAGGGCTCTCCGGGGAGAATGGGCAGAAGCACTCAGGCAGGACTCAGGGAGGACAGGAATCAGAGGGCTTGCAAGGCTGTGTCGGGAAAGATGTGAACCTGCCCTCAGATGGCATTCATGGGGATTAAGGCAGGAGAAGGGGCACCAAAAATGTGCCCAAATGAGCTTGTGCTTCCTGGTTCAGAGAGAGCAATGAATCACCTTGGCGTGGGGCATGGGGTGTGGGGGGCGGGGGCAGGCCTGGTCTCCCCCTAGCCAGTAAATGCTTTTAGGTTTCCTGATTTGTAGATGGGGTTAGTTCCTTCTCACAAGAACCCTTGACTCTCTCCTCTGCAAAGGGACTGACCCTCCTTAGTGTATATAAAACCTGGCGCGACTGCATTTTTGGAGACAACTGTTACTTCCTGCAGTGACTTGCAGTAGTTTTATTACCCAACAGTTTCCTTTTACTACCAACAGGGGTCCCCAGCTCACCACAAAACCAGACACTTCCCAGCCTTGAACAGAGTTGCAAGGATTGTTCCCTTTGCTCAAGATTTGGGGGTCAGGTGTTGCGCAAATGCCCACTTTTTATCAAGGATGCAAGAAAAAGTACCAAGGAAGAGGAAGATCTACCTGAGACAGCTTGCACTGCCAGGTGGCTCTGGTTTAACAGCCATCCACTTAACAAACACCTATTGAATGCATGTTTGTACAAGGCCCTGGGCGAAAAGAATGCAAGTGGTAACAGCTGACCCTTAGGTATTGCATTCTATGTACCAAGCATTGTTTTGAGTGCCTGGCTTACATTAACTCATTGAATACAACAGTGATTATGTCCACAAAAAGGAGCTTGCTCAGGGAGTGTCCACACAGTGGTTTATCCCGTGTCCAGGCCTTATCCACTACCTCAGCCATCGAGAGGAATTCAAGTCCCCTTCCACAAAAAAGTTGTTAGAAGTTGTAGTAACAATGGCAGAGGAATAGGGGAGCACAAATATCTCTTCCCTTCTGGGCATAGAGTCCTACCCACAGCTATGCTTACCCCACACACACATATCTCCACCACCCCCACACCCTGTCGGCCTTGAGGCATTTTGCTCAGGAGTGTGCGAAGATAGTTTTCATTTTTTTAAGATTTATTTATGCATACAAGAACTGGGGTGTAAGCAAGAGGTGCAGGGGGTGAGAGGATACACCAGAGAGAGTGGGGAGCAGAAAAGGCAGATGTACTAAAATACACTGCTGAGGGGAGCAGGGGACAAGACAGGAGACGTCTGCTGTGCCATGTGGGTCAGCTCCCTGGCCAGCTGGGGATAGCCTCATAGCTCTGGCTTTAGCCCGTGTAACAACAGGGAGGCCCCGATGATACAGTATTCAAATGGGGCCAAACAAACTTTCTTACTCTGGACATCAGGCAGAAATGATTAAAGGTAAAAAACAAACAAAACAAAACAAACCCTAGCACAAGCTACAAGGTTGATGTTCCACGAATAGAACTGGGAGAACCTCCTTGGCCCCATGTGGAGGGCAACAATTCAACTAAAGGATGAAGGCTCTGCTGCCCAGATTTCACTAATTAGAAATGTTCTTTTCTAATAAAGATAATTTGATGAATGTATAACTTATACACTCTGATTTTATACCCTTGCAAGAGTGCTTTCCTACCAACAAATCCATAACTTGGAGAAGAGTCTTCCTGGTGTCCTCCAGTGGGAATCAGAAAATATAGTGTAGGGTAAAGAAAATATCAGGCTTTTCTGCCCTTCCGCCATCAGGATAGATGATGGATCCTTGTCCTGAATGCATGCCTGATGGCGGGCACCTGGAATAGGGTGTGGGCATAGGTAGATGGGATTCAGCTGAGCTAAGACTGTGCTTTTTAAGGGCGGCGTCACGGGGGGACGCCAGCAGCACCAGGAGCAGCAGTAGAAGCAGCAGCAGCAGCAGAAGCCGAGAAAGCAGCAGTAGAAGCCGAAGCTGAAGCCGAGAAGCAGCAGAACGAACTCCAGAGAGCTCAGATAGCGTGAAGACTTGCTGGGGGCTGGGAGGCCTGCCAGCCTCCCAGCCCCCCAGCCAGCACCCCTGCCTGCCATATGCCTGGTGAACCCCAAATAAAAAACCTGCAAAACTACTAAGGACTCTGACTCCTCCTTTACCCGGTCTGCATGGGATAAGAAAACCTGCACTGTGCCCGTTCCAGCCCTTACAATTGGCGTAGTTGGCAGGATCCATGCAGACGGGTATTGGAGCCCTCCGAAGACCTGGAAGGGACTAAGGAGTAAGTGTTTGCCTGTGACGACGCTGGAGGCGCCAGGGCGGCACAGAAGATGGATACGGTCCGGGAGCTGCAGGACGGGACCTGGCATGAAGGAGATGCCCAAGAGGACCAGCCAATGACACCGGAAAGGACCAGCCAATGACACCGGAAAGGACCAGCCAATGACCCCTGAGGCAGCAGGCCGTTGCTGACGCAAGGAGAGGCCAATGGACTTGAACTGATGGACTGATGGACTGACATTCCCGCCAGAAGGCGGAGGACCTTGCAGGTTGATATGTTTTGGGACCCTGGGGGTGGAACAGTTTTGTTTGTAAACCCCACGAGATGGGAATCTGGGGGTGGCCAGTGGGCCTAGATGGTCAAAAGCAGCCTGTGCATGCCCAGCAGCCAGGTGGAGGAGAAAAGCCAACTAAGTAGGCAAAAGCTGGTACTGATGCTAAGTTGAGAAGCCCTAAGCGGCTGTTAAGCAGCCTGGGTATGCTGAAGCCCTGTGAGTCTCGTAAAATCACCTGTGGGTGATGCCCTGCTCTTTCTTGAGTGAGGGTGAGTTGCTGAGGAACCCATCCTTGGAGGATGGGTGGGGAACATGGCTTGGGGTGGAGACCAATCTGAATGCAGAGTTTGGATCCCCGACCCATGTGATTGTGCAGTGGGTTGGCCTGAGTGCAGGGGTCTGTGAGTCGCATGGGTGGCTGTGAAGGCCGAGTGTTGGAGCGACTGCAGACAGAAACCCTGAGGGATGGCGATTACCCCCAACAGAATAAAATTGCCAATCCCAGAGCTAGTGCATCCTGGGGGTGGATGCTGTGTGTGCCTTGTAGCCAAGACTACAGCCAGAGAAGGCCAGGAAGCCTGACGGCTCCTGGTATGTTATAGCAGATGCCGTGTGTGATTTCCCCTCCCTTGTATGAGCAGTGCCTTCGGCAGCAGATTTGGTGGCTCATCTGCTGGTACCAATAATTGTCTTTTGCACTAGGTTGGGGCCCTGCCTGGACTTATTTGTGTTCTGTTGTATTTTGTTGTGATGTATTTGCTTTTGTGGGCCATGGCTGCATTGTCTGTTTGATAAGAAAATTGTGTGTATATGTATAGACTGTATGGCAGAAAACCCTGAGGGGGTGGACTGTAGGGTAAAGAAAATATCAGGCTTTTCTGCCCTTCCGCCATCAGGATAGATGATGGATCCTTGTCCTGAATGCATGCCTGATGGCGGGCACCTGGAATAGGGTGTGGGCATAGGTAGATGGGATTCAGCTGAGCTAAGACTGTGCTTTTTAAGGGCGGCGTCACGGGGGGACGCCAGCAGCACCAGGAGCAGCAGTAGCAGCAGCAGCAGCAGCAGAAGCCGAGAAAGCAGCAGAACGAACTCCAGAGAGCTCAGATAGCGTGAAGACTTGCTGGGAGGCCTGCCAGCCTCCCAGCCCCCCAGCCAGCACCCCTGCCTGCCATATGCCTGGTGAACCCCAAATAAAAAACCTGCAAAACTACTAAGGACTCTGACTCCTCCTTTACCCAGCCTGCATGGGATCAGAAAACCTGCACTGTGCCCGTTCCGGCCCTTACATATAGTTACTGTTATTTCTCATTTATACTGTACTTAGGGGTGTGATCTCCACAGTCCATGGGAAATTGTGCTTTCCTTTCAAATCTATTCTTGAAAGCCCCATCCTCTCTCCTTGTTTCCTAACTAGGATCAGGTTGTAGATGCTGTGTGTGTGTGTGTGTGTGTAATTGAAGTCTTTCAAGGAAGGATTGTTAGCATGTGACCAAGGGGTACCCAGTGACCCCCAACTTTTCATTCTCTAAAACAGGGCCCTGCATCTACTGCATAAAGACAAAGGAAGCATGCTCTTAGCATCTCTAAGCATGCGCTTAGGTATCTTAGTAAAAGATCTCTCTTTAATGGAATTGGTGTGCACAGAGAGAAGACGAAAAGGTATTCTGAATAAAACACCCCAAATTACCCATCCCTTCATGGGCAAATGCCCAGCTAAACAGGGTGGGGCCTCTGAGGCCTGAGAGCCTGCAAGTGCAAGGCACCTTCTGGTCAGGAACCATAAGAAAGGGGTTCTGAAGGAGGCCTCAGAAAGCTGGGACAAAAGAAGATACCCCATGGAGGTAACAGCTGCCACTGTCAGCCTTCCCAAATGTCTCTCGCTATGTGCCTCTCCATGTGTCTCCTTCCCAGCAGAACCAGGGGGCAAGGGACCAGATCTCTCTTCTCTTTAGCTTCTGCCTTCCCAGTTATGTAGCTTAACCTGGCCGCTCAGTTCAGGCCCTCATTAAGTGGGGGTGGGGAAACTGGTACCTCCCCTTTATATGGAGCTGCTGCTGTAACAAGGTTGAAGAGTCATGTGCAAATTAGCTTCTGTCACTTGGCTGGCACTAAGAATCCCAGTGCTTGAAAGAAGTGGGGTAATGAAGTTCTGATATTGCTTCCTTGGGACTCCTCAGGTGGGGTGATGAGATTAATTGATTGGTCTAGCAACCTTTCAAGATGAGTCCAAAGAGGTGCAAGAAGTGGAAATTCACCTTCAAATGCCCTTCACAGTGGGTGCACAGATGGTGAAGAGCAGAATCCTTAGGGAGAAAGCAAATCCCCTTCTCTAAATCATCTGCCAAGATGGAACAAAGAGGATTTGCCATTGCCTCCAGGGAACAGCCTTTGCTCTCATTTCAAGATCATCTAAGGAGTTGGCCACATGGCAAACTTGCTAGTATGAACTTAGTGGTTTCAGGGAGTATCCAGGCATTGTAACTAGGGTAGGGTTATGAGTGAGTAGAACTAGTAGAAGCAAAGTAGATGGAAATATTGGTTTAAAATACTAGATACGGGCACCCTCTAATCTGGGGTGACCTTCATGTAGCTGTGCAGGTCATGCACTATAGAACTCTAGGGGGCACCACTGACCTGCAAATAGATACCATAGACCCCTGCAGATCTCAGTCCATACGATGCTCACAGCAGCCCTGTTCCTGACTTCTGGGTGACTGAGCCTCCCATTCAACTTTATTCTACCTACTCGATGCCACTCTCCTACTCTCCAAGCAGGAAGCACTGTAGGACCAGTCACCCGCTGACCTGCACCCTTAATTCTGCAAGGGTTGGTAGTATATGTTTTCCCAGAATACCCATCTCAGGTATATAAAACTCTTAAACATATCAATGGAAATAGAGTAAAATCTCAAGAATTCAGGTCAACTTGGTGGGAAGTAGGAAGTAGGAAAGAAGACAATATAAATTAGTAAAAAAAAAAGTGAGCATACTTAATAGTGACAGGTAATATCTCTGTGCTTAAGTACATAGAGGGAATCAATTAGGTGTGTATTTGGGGGAAAAAAAATCATCTAGGGGCCTCCCTGCTGGCGCAAGGGGTTAAGACGCAACCTATGAAGCTGTCTGCAGCCAACGCAGCATGAGTTCAATCCACGGCCAGGGAGATACCCACATGGCGCGGCAGACCTCTCCTGACTCACCTGCTGCTCCCCTCAGCAGTGTATTTCAATCTGCCTGTTCTGCTCCCCACTCTGTCTCTGGTAAATCCTCTCAGCCACCACACCTCTGGCCTGTACCCCAGTTCTTATATGCATAAATAAATAAATAAATCTTTTTTTTTTAAAAAGTCAGCAGTGAAGTATCTTCCAGTCTTTCTCCTTCTTTCTCTGTCATCTGCTTCTATCATCATCTTATCTTCTCCTACTCTCCCTCTCCTCTTTCACTTATAAGTTCCCCAAAGATTAGGTTGGATCTGACCAAAGAATCCATATCAGATTCTTCAGTCGGCAAAGTTTCTATGTCGTGCACAGCTTGACATTTCAGCCCATGACAGACGCCCTATATGACTGTGGTCCCAATAGGCTATACCATCTAGGCCAGGCGGAGTGGGCGAGACCATCTAGGTTTGTGTTATTACCCTCTATAATGTTTGCACAATGGCAAAATAACCTAACAGATGCATTTCTCAGACCTTATTCTGGTCTTTAAACAATGCAGAACTATGATTTAGTCACAGCTCTGGGGGTTAGGATAGGGAGGCTTTTAGGGAATGGTGTTATTCTTTTTTTTTTTTTTTAAGATTTATTTATTTATTTATACAAGCACTGGGTACAGTCAGAAGCATGGGAGGGTGAGAGAATTCACCAGAGCCAGAGGGGAGAGCAGAGCAGGCAGACCAACAAAGCACACTGCTGAGGGGAGCAGCAGATGAGGCAGGAGAGGTCTGCGCGCCATGTGGGACCCTCTCCTGGCAGCTGGGGATCGAACTGGTGCAGCAGAGGCTGCAGGCAGATTCACAACCCAGCGCTCAACCGCTGTGCCACCGGGGAGGCCCAGGGAATGGTGTTATTCTACCACACCTTCTTATCCCTCTGATTTCTTTCCGCATACTGTATTTCCTATCTGCCTCTCAGTTTTTCATCACATTTTATGCCATGTCCCACTCTATATGAATCCTGATGAGTCAGGCAGCATGAGGAATTAACTAGTACCAAGAAGTCCGTAGGTTCAATGGCTGTTTTGAGGGCGTTGCTCCCACATTGTATCTACATTTTAACCAGATCTCTTAGGCCCCTAGAAGGAGTAATGAAGGGTCTTTCAGGTTCTCAATGAGGAGACTGTCCTTCACAGCCCTATAGAAAGTGTTGTCTTGCCTGGAGATTCTGAACTTTTGGAAGAAAGACTTTGTAATTGTGTGATTAGTGGTTAGGCCCTTGGGCTCTGGATTCAAATCTTACCTGAGGTTAAATCTTTTTGCTGCCCTTTGTTACCTATGTGACCTTGGGCAAGTTGCTTAATCTCTCCAAATTAGTTAAAATGTAAGCTAAGATGCTAACAGAGACACTCCATAATATAGTGTCTCAAACAGCAGAAAATATTGGAAGGTAGATTTCAGGGAGGCAGGTGGCTTTGTCCCATATGCTCATCCAGGGACCATCTATATTGCTGCTCTGTTCCCCCCAGCTTGCTGTCCCTGCTCTCCTAGTCAAAGCTGGCTCACGACTGCCCCATCCTCATCCTTGCATGGGCACAAGGGAAAGAAGATCCAGGTGGCAAGCAGCTTGCTTTTAAGGATGGAACCCTGAAATTGCAGGCAGAATTTCTACTTACACATATGCGTCAGAGAATTTAGTTGCTTGGCTCTGTCAGGCTGAAAGGGAGACTGAGAAATTTTCACTATTTCAGACAGTCAAGAGCTCCACCAAAATTCACAGGCTTCTATTACTTAAAGAAGAGGAAATGGAAATTAGAAAGCAATTAGTCTCTACAGAGTGTCTACATCCTGGTTTGCTCACCTACAAAATGAGAGAATATGTTTTGATGAAAAGGGATTAGAACTTTGTGTAGCACACAGTAAGTATTAATAAATTTTTATTTCTATTATAATAATATAGGCTTCCTGCCCCCCAAGCTTCAGTCCTAATGTCACCTCAAACGCAAATGGAAACTACGAATGACCCAAGAATGTTGGGTGGACTGGCTAGTTAATGGCGCACAGAGGCTGGCCCACCAAACCTACTGAACAAAATCATGATGGGATAAATAATCTTTTCATGGACGTGGAAGGGGTTTAACCTGACGAGGAGATTAAAGAAGAAGAGTAGCCAAAGATAACGAATGATAGGAGAGAGGAAGAAAGACAATGGAGGGTGGAAAAGGAGGGACAGCACCTTTATGTGAATTTGAAAGACTCCTCAAGATAGGTTACTGACATCTGTCTCAACATTCTTGTAACATACAAACCTATGCTGACGACAGTATGAACGGTGCCTTCCCAAGTTGTTTAGTCTGCAACCTGTACAACCAGCCCTAGAAAAACCAAGTAACAGTTGAGGATGAGGGTGTGTGTGAAATAATGAATGAGGGGGAAAAAAAGCCACATTGGTAGGAAATGTGAGAACAGGGATTAGAATAAAATTTGGCTTATAGACTGAGTTGTGTTCCCCCAAAATTCATGTATTGAATGAAGCCCTAACACCCCTGTGACTGTGTTTGGAGATAAGGTCTTTAGGGAGGTAGTTAAGTTTAAATAAGAAAGATGTCTATTATTTAAGCTACCCAGTCTTTTGTTATAGTAGCCTGCACAGAAAAATCTGTTTGAAAAAAGAAAGAGTTCCTCACAGTAGAGAGAGATTAGAGACAAAAGAGGGACAGGAGAGAGAAAAGGCTGTTATTTTCTGCATGCTCTGCATGTAGGACTTCAAGAGAGGTGCAGCATATTATCAGACAATGTTTGGGTTGGGTTGTTTTTATAAGTGAGGTGCTACTGCCACCTGGTGGCAGCATACTTAATCCAGTTATGCATTCATTCAACAAACATCTATTGAGAGCTCTGTACAACGAATTGTGCTAAGGGAATAATAAATTAGTAAACGTTGTGCACTGAGTTCTTTCCTATGTGACTTACACAGAAAAATGATCTAAGCTTCACCACAGCACCTGGGTGTTACTATCTCTGTCTAGAGAGGAGGAAACAGGGTACTGAAAAACTCAGTAACTTGCCCAGGAGCCTAAAGCTAATAAATTAGATCTTTAGGAAAGAGTCTCACTCCAGAACTCTTTAGACATGTTTTCTACCCTCAAGGATCTTACAGTTTCTCCGTAACAAGAGGAAAATAACCGGTTTAAAGGAGTTGTGTGAAGTAGTGATAAAATGAAATGGCATTATACTGATATACTCCATATGGGTTGTGTTTTTGATTCACCATCTAGAATCTTCCCCTTCAGTTAAAAGGGGTCACATTCAACTGAATGGTACACCCACTGGATTTGGACAGTGGTGCAGGTTGGAACTTCTTTTTTAAAAAAATAGTTTATATTCCATAAGATCTATTTTAGCAGAAGGGAGAAGGATCGTAGGGGAAATAAATAGAAGGGAGAGCAGCAGAGAGGAGAGAAACTATAAAGCTGCACTATCCAATATGGTAGCCACTACTCACTGTTTTTTAATTTTTAACTGGTGAAATTAAAATGTCAGTAACCTCAATTGCACTACCCATATCTCAAGTGACAACAGCCACACATGGTTAATCCTATGATAATAGACTGCACAAATATAAACCTTTCCATCATCACAGAAAGTTCCACTGGACAGCACTGCTTTAGATCCCTTATCTTGGAGATAGGGACTTCCCCATGGCTGATGCAGGCAGAAGTCACCCAGAGACCATGTTAAAGCTGGAAGTCCACAGGTCAGTGACAAAGTTGGTGAGCAGATGTGCAGTAATTCTAGGCAGAACAGAGTGCCTGTCTTTCCTCGTTGTTTTACATCCCTGTTAGGGTTTGGACAGAATACGATTTGCCCCTTGGGTGCCATCACCATAGCTGTCCCACCCCCAACAAAACTTTACCTTCTTTATGATCATTTATATAAATAACACCATATAACATATATTACCCTGTTCTTTTTCATATACAAATTGTCCTCTCTCCAGGTACACTGTTGTTATCTCACAATTACACCTTCTATAAGAAATGTAGTTTCTTTGTGACTTTTGCTTCCTAAGTATAATCCTGCAGATTTATTTAGCAAAATATTACTTGATTTAGCCCACCCCACCTGGTGAGACAAACTGGCCCAAACAACCACAAAAGAGGAATGCACCAGGATGCACCCCACGCCATTAACCTTATGTTCATTTTGTAAAAGTCAGGTTTTGAAATTGGGTTCCTCATCTTCTTATTCCTAATCTGTTTCATTTTTCTTAATTGTGTAGATGTTAGGGAAGCTGGCCAGATGTTCTCATGCTTCATTCGTTGGAAAACCTCCAACTTCCACCCTGAAGTAACAATGGCTTTTGAAATGGTCTAAGCAAAAGGAAATATATTTTATTTGCAACGTTTCATGCAATGAGGAGAAGAAAGGAAGTTAGAGAAAGGTCTGTGGTGAGGCCAGAGCACAGGACCATGCTCACCATGGCTGTGTTCTGGGGGTCATGCTTCCTGGGTTTGAACCTAGATCTGCCTGTTCTAAGCTGTGTGATCTAAACAAATTAGTTATCAGTTTCCTCCTCTGTAAAATGGGGATGATGATAATGCCTACCTCATGGTTGCAGCCAGCCCTCAAGAAGGCCCCCATCTCTTGGTATTTGTGGCACTGTGCAATGGGGGGAAGTCTCAGAGCTTCCATGCCCTCTCTCCAGGTAATGCCATTCTTCCCAAATCCCACATGTTCACCAACTGGGAAACTCCCCAAGCCTCTCCTTTCTGGATTTTTTTTATAGGATTCACAACCTAAGCACTTGATTGATTAAATCATTATCCAACAGCCATTGCATTCACTCTCTAGCCTGGCACCCTCCCAAGAAATAAGAGCAGAGGACTGAAAGTCCCACCCTCTATTCAAGTTGGTTTCCTGGCAACCAGCCCCCCATCTTCCAGTGCTGTTCCTAAGTTAACTTCATGAACATTAACAAGAGATGCCTTTATCAATCTCAACACTTAGGAAATTCCAATGGTTTTCGGAGCAGTAACCAAGAAATGTGGAGGAAGACCAAACATATGTGAAAAAATACATTTTGATGATCTGAATGACCAAGTGATATAGTTCTTGTAAATTATAATCACAGGAAGTGAGGGGAAAATTGAAAAATTCAAAAGACTGAGGAAGACATGTTGTTTGATTTTTTTAATATACTAGAAACATGAAAAATTTCAGAGACATTTGAGTCCAGGTAACTAAAACAGAGGAGGGAGGTGGTTGAGGGTCTTGCCCCAGGCAAGGTCCAGGCACCCTGGTGTGTTCAGCCACCATCCAGAGGCATCTACCTCCAAAAAGAAGTTAAACCAAAACCCACCTGCCACAGGCCTCCCAGGACTGAAATTCGACCAATCACCAATTGATGAACTTTCCACCTATCAGAATTGCACTGACAGGGAAAAAAAAAACAAACCCATTTCCAAAGGGAAGACCTGAGTGGGGACTATACTCCCATTTTTGAGCATAAAAGCAACTCAGACATACAATTCCAGTACTTCTTGAGTCGTTTTCCCTGCACTGCAGTGCTAAAATTGGCATATAGGGCCTTTTTCCTTGTTGTAATCAACCAGGTTTTGGTTGGTTCTCCTTATTCTCAGCAGATTGTTAATGCCTAGAAAGTCTCTGCAAGTCTCTGAATGTGCAAACCCCGAACCAATGCTTGGGGTGGGGGCAGGAATACAGCAACTTCCTAAGACCTTCCAGCCACAATACGTTCATCAATAAATCAATACGTGTGTTTCTGCCTAAAGACACTTCAGTTACTACACAGGTGATTCAGTAACACTGGACTCAAGGTCAACAGCACACTCTTGCTTGAAGCAAACTTTCTAACACACAGGTGATCCCCACGGGACACATCACAGCCTCTTGGTGCTTAGAAACACCAGACATAGCTCCAGTATTTGCATGCAAGACTTTTCAACAATGAAATGACCCACAAAAAGCACAATAATGTGAAAAAGAAGATGTGACCTACCGCAAAAGGACACTTGTTTACAGCATAAGAAGCAGAAACAAAAGGCAAAGGGTGGCCTGTGCTCACCTCCAGCTGGAAACGTGAGCATCACTCAAGTTTTTTCATGATTCTGCATGTGTCCACAGATGACCAAGCAGGGTCTGCAAGTATTGATCTGGGCATATGCAAATACAAAATTGCAAACAATGAGGTTTGACAGTCTATGTGTCTGAGTGTGTTGATGCCTGTGTACACCAAGATGTGTACACAATATGCATATGTGTAAAGTTCGTGTTCAGAAAAATTAAAGTGCAAAAGAAAAAGGAAACTGCATTGGGGAGAAAGGGATAGTGAACAGAGATGAGAAAAATTGTTGGGGAGGGTCTTTCAGCAAGGTGACAGGGATGAGTCAGTGGGTCATGGTGAGCTGTGTCAGGGGACTGGCGGGGGATGCTGGCTGGAGGAGAAGCTGCGCTGGAAAGGTAGTGAGGTAAGAGCATGAGGCTCAGCTTGTGAAATTCTGAGACACCTCTGCTGGAGCCACTGATGAGCGAGTCAGCTCTGCACATCTCTTACCCAGATTTGCTCAACTCCAAATAGCAAGGAACAGAGCCTTTCATAAGAAATGACAAAACCGTAGCTATATACTTCCGCCTACACGAATTTGTAGATGAAAGAACCTCTAAGAGGGAAACTTTTAGGTTGGTCTTTGCTAAAAACACATTCCATACCAGGTAGCAACAACCCACTAAAACAAGAAAACAGGGTTGAAAGCAACAATCTGAGACAGAAACACCATTTTTGAAAGTGAAACCCTGTAAACACTTGTCAAGGTCCACTTGTGTCCACTAGATCAAAGTATCCGTCCTGATGACACGCCACCAGCTACTTACTAGGAAAAACATAAATAGAGCTGGAGTGTGAGTCGGGGGAAGAAGGTTCAGTTGAAATTTGCACTCAGGCACACTTAGAAAAGAAATGAAAGGACAGAGAAGAAAATAAAGTATGATCTAGACCAGCGCTTGCAAAGAATATATATATATATTTTTTGGGGGGGTAACTTGAGAACAATCTCCCTCGTCCCTACTTGATCCCCCTACTTCAGCTGGAGAAGTGCTGGTCCATGACTACAGAGCCTGGGATGCTGCCATCAATGATTTTTGGCTTGTCCAGCAACCTTAAAGGAAATTTCTTGGCATGGGTAAGCTGTCCAAACTCCACAGCAGCACATCAAAACCTGGCTACATGCTCACCAAAAGACTTGCATTGGCATGTCCATGGCAATGCCATTCCTAGGAAACCAAAACTGAAAGTTACCCTACGGCCCATCCCTAGTAGGAGGAATGAGTAAACTGTGATCTACCCAACACTCGATACTGCACAGAAATGCACAACTGGGAACCACACCTAGCAGTAAGGAAGAATCTCACTAACATAATGAACCAACAAAGGCAGGCAGAGGAGGACATGCTGCATGTTTTTATGTACATAGAGGAAATTTAGTCACATGTTAGTGGGAGTCAGGCAGCAGTTATACCTGTAGGGAGTGAGACGGATAGAGAATGAAAGAGATTTTGAGGGGCGCATGTAATGGGGTGGAGGTAATGTTCTGTTTCTAATCTGGGTGTTGATCCTACTGGTTCAAGTTCCATGAGCTTACACTCACGACCTGTGCACTTTGATCAATGAATACTATGCCTCTGTGGAAATGCTTAGTGTCATTAGTCTGAGCGTGATAAGGGCATTCTCTGTTGCAAGCAAATTTATGGCCTGATGACATCAGAGGACAAGATACGATATGGTCAGAAGGTGGCTTTCTCTTTGCCCCAAAGTCAACACAAAGTACTGAACAAAGCTTGGCCTGGAACTTCAAATGAAATCTGATGCATTCATTTACATTCTTATTCATTCATCCAACAGACATGCTTAGAGAGGGAAAAAAATCCCAACTGGGACTTCCGGACACTCCAGTCAGAGGGGGCACTGATGAGTAGACTGACAATTGTGCAGTGGGCTAGGTGCAGGGCTGGGCTGGCACTAGGGTGTTAGGGAGGCCTGATTTGAAAGGTCCTGATATGTTTGATCAACACTTCAACTGAATTTTCTTCAATGCCCAAAGTATCCCTTGAGCCTAAAAGTGTGGTTTAATTTACTCTGCACAGGGATCCCCTGGGGGTCTTGTTAAAATGCAGATTCTGATGCAGGACCCCCAGCAGAGCTCCCAGATCTGCATTTCTTTTTTTTTTTTTTTAAGATTTATTTATTTATGCATACAAGAACTGGGGTACAGGCCAGAGGTGTGGGGGGGTGAGAGGATTCACCAGAGACAGAGTGGGGAGCAGAACAGGCAGATAGACTGAAATACACTGGTGTGAGGGAAGCAGCAGGTGAGGTAGGCGAGGTCTGCACCACGTGGGTAACTCCCTAGCCAGGGATTGAACTCATGCTGCGGTGGCTGCTGACAGCTCCATAGGTTGCCTCTTAACCTGTGCCACCAGGGAGGCCCTAGATCTGCATTTCTAATGAGGCTTTTAGGAGGCACTAAAGCTGCTGATCCTGGAACCACACTCTATGGGGGTTAAGAGAGATGGTCATGTGACCAGCAGTGATTCGAGGGCAACCCTCCAGAATAGGCTGACTCTCTAGTTCAGACCAGTCCTTCCCCAGCCACAAACCAGCAAACAAAAGGCAGACCTGTGTGGAGAGAGGCAGGGGTGACTGAGGAGGCTCTCCAGACCCTGTCTGGAGTCAACCATGACAGGGAGGGAGAGAGAAAGGAGGGGGCGAGGAGGAGGTAGCTAGGCTAGTTTACAGAATTGGACAAACCTCGACTCCTGCTTCTGTCATTTCTTGCCTCCTCAGCTGTCCAAACCTTTTTTGACATGATGAACAGACAGGAGATGTGAATATAAATAAAAAAATTCTTGCACAAGCAAAACCAGATTTAACAGAAAAATGGAGAAACAGGCCAGGGCAGCTTCAACCATTTTGGAAGCTAAACACGAAAAAGGTTGGTTGGAATAGTTTGATTTCCTCGCCCATCAGAAGGAACCTATGAAGGGCATCACCTCCACCTCTGTCTGTTAGGAAGAGATTCTACTACACTAGTGCCCGGATGGGAGGGAGGGGCGGCAGAGTCCGAGGGGGGAGAGGAAAGCCCTGGCAGGGGGTGGTGGGGGCCTGGATGAGGGGTGGGGGCTTCCAGCTGAAGGAGAAGCAGGGAGAGCTGAGATCTTGGACAAGCGGCATTGCACGAGGTGGAAGCAGGCGTGTGGAGGTGACCCTGCAGATCTGGACGTGATAGAAACACAAGTCACTGAAGGCTGTTTTTTGTTTTCATTTGTAGATTTTGGTGATTTTTTTAAAAAAAAGAAACAGCAACAAATAACTTTTTTGAATGGTAATACATTACCACACATAAAATTTCAAAAGATTTCATGGGTCATTTAGTTGACCATACCATGGGGTTTCTTGAGGCTCCTTCTAGAAGTAGTTCACGTAGATAAGAGCAAAACTGATACACAGCCTCCTCCTCCCCACCACCTTATACAAAAACATGGAAAGTCCTCCACAATTTTACTTGGAGAAGCATCTAGTCAGACTGCTCCTTATCTTTTTAAACATGTTCTCTGATTCAAACCAATGTTTGTCTCCACAGACTCTCTGGCCCATTGCTTCTGCCTCTTCAGACTTCACACCAGTGGGTCCTGTCCCTGCCTTGTTTCAACACTCTCTTGGCTAAGCAACCCTCAGACAGCCACAAATACCAAAAAAAGGGTAGAGAATATCTACTGGCGGTACTGATAAGAACTCGAAGGCTCTTAGGCAGGATAGTGTGGTGATTAAATCAGAAAGATAGCTCTAGCAGAAACCACAGGACAGAGGGAAGAAAGACCTATCTGATGAATACCCCTATAAAGTGGTAGCAAATTGATAAGCAAGGGTAAGTACCCAGGACAGAACTGATCAACCTGTGCGACTCATACCAGGTGTCTTAGTGAAGGCTGAGATCCCCATGAATGTAGAAAACCCAAAATAACACTGTCTTAAACAAAGCGGAAGTTTAGGCCCTATAAAATTAGCAGTATGCCTGTATAATATATTGGGTTTTATAGTTTGGAAATGTTTCTGTTTTCCTTTGGCTTGCAGTGGCCAACATAAAGATAACCAAAATACATAGCATCTTCCTTTATTGCTGGAGTCAAATTTAACTCTTAGATCCTTTTGATACAGAGGGATACAAAGGGGGCTCTACAGCAACTGCTGATGTGCAACTCAGCAATTCAATTCCATTTGCTCTTCTCTAGAAAACCTTTCCCCTCCATGTTAAACACGTGAAAATGTTTCTCTCCCTAAAAAAGTGAAAAACACTTTCAATGCTGCACACCTCTTTACTCTTTTCTTCCTTTATCACATTAGCTAAGCATCTTGATGGAGCAACTTCTGTTCTAGTTCCCCTCTTCTTTTATTACTCAATCCACCGTTCTCTGGGACCCAATTTTCAACTAAACCACAAAACTGAACAAAACCACCGTCTTCCCCACTTCCACCGCATTGCCAAATCCAAAGATGACCTTTTACTTCTTATTTTAATGACCCTCTTGGTTGCACTGGCTGGTTGGCTCTTTCTAGATCATTTCATGAGTTCTTGTTACCCATCCAGTAGCTCCTTTTTAAAAAATTTAGCTTTATTGAGGTATAATTGATAAATAAATTTGCAAAAGATATTTCAAGTGCGCATTTTGGTGATACATACACACACATGCATATATAGGTTTTTTGTTTTTTAAAGAATTATTTATTTATGCAAGCACTGGGTACAGTCAGAAGTGCGGGAGGGTGAGAGAATTCACCAGAGCCAGAGCGGAGAGTAGAACAGGCAGACTGACGAAATACACTGCTAAGGGGAGCAGCGGGCGGCAGGAGAGGTCTGCGGGCCAAGTGGGACCCTCGCTGGCAGCCGGGGATCGAATCGGCGCTGCAGAGGCTCCAGTGCTCAACCGCTGCACCACCAGGGGAGTCACGCGTATATATGTTTTATACACACACACACACACACATAAAGCAAGCTATTTATCCACTGATAGAGGATTGGATTAAGATGATGTGGTAAGAACCCTGCTCCCCTCCCCCGCCCACAGAGGCGGCACTCTCCGACCGGCAGAGAGGAGGAAAACAACAAACCAAAACGGCCAACAAGAACAAACGACGCAGCAAGTGGGACTGTGAGCGGAAAGGAACTATTGCAGCCACCACACCCCGTGAACGGGAGCTGAGGCGAACCTTGCAGGATCTGCCGCGGCGGTGAGCGAACGGCTCCGGGCGCCATTAGAGAAGAACAAAGACCCCGGGAGACGCGCACACAGCCCGGGCTGCCGGTAAGCTGGCGCGGAAGGCGCACTCGGCGCGCGCTTGAAAAGCAAGTGCAGACCGGGATCGCAGCTGCCCAGGTCCCCGCGCCTGCGACCTAGGCTTGCGGGGAGACGACCTAGGCTTGCGGGGAGACGCGCGGAGGTCCTCACTGAGGTGAAGGTCCCTCCCTGAGTAAGCAGGATCCAGGCGCACAGGCACGGGAGCTGTGCAAAAGGCGCCATTCCCGCGCCACTGAACTGGGCTACAGCCCGCGTCCTGGACCTGAGGGCTTTGAACTGAGACCCGGGGCACGAAAATTCGGGGCGTGGGTTCTCCACGACGGTGGGGCACAAGGCAGACACAGCACCCCAAAGCTGTTGAGGTGTACCCTACCATTCCCGCTCTGTTCCCTGTCCCACGGGGTGGGGAAGGCGAAAAACAGCCCCCCAAGGACAATAGGAGAGATCTCTGGCGCCACCTAGCGACCAGGAAAAAAAAAGTCACTAACACCCCATAAAACAGGAAATTTCTTAAGACTGCTTGAAAAGGGCAGAAGGCTTCTGGAGGACCCAGTGGCCAGCCGGGAAGTTATTCCACGCCAGGCCCCTTCCGACCAGCAGTCTGAGCCCACAGAGGGAGCAGGCACCCACGTCCGGGGCAGACCGGGTGCGCAGAAGAGTGTGCCTGAAACCGGAGGCGCAGGGACTGCATCCCGCTTCACCATTTGAGAACAGGGACATTTCTTCAGTAAAAACTGCCTAAAACCAGCAGAAAGCTCCCCCACAAGACAGAGATGGCTCCTGGAAGAGCCAGAAGGGAGCGGAGAAGTTCACCCAAGATGTCAGTCAGTCTGAACAACACAGTGTCCCAACGCATACGACAAATTAGAAAACAGACAGTAGGGAGTAGAAGAACCACACGCAACCTAACAACTCCTCAGGAAAGAAGCACACCACAAAAAGAAAACCACTCCCCAGATTGCAACGACAGCAACTTGGAAGAACTTCTGAGCCTTCCAGAAAGAGAATTTAAAATTGCCATGATTAAAAAAGTGATAGATCAGAAGAAGGAAATTGAGTCCCTAAAGAGGGAAGTAAGAGAAATGCAGGAGATCAAAGAATTAATGGAGGAACTAAAGAACTCTGGGAAAAGCAATGAAAGCAGAATAGATGAAATGGAAGAACGAATAAGTAATCTTGAAGACACAGAAATAAAAAGAACCAAAACAGAAAAGGAAAGAGAAGTACGAAGGAAAAAGAATGAAGAAAGACTTCGGGAATTATCTGACTCCATGAGGAAAGGAAATATAAGAGTTATAGGAATTCCAGAAGGAGAGGAGAGAGATGTAGGAACAGAGAAAATATTCATGGATATAATTGAAGAGAACTTCCCAAATGCGAAGAAGGAGCTGAAAATTGATATACAAGAAGCAAGAAGAACACCAAACTTCCACGACGAAAGGAAAAACACAGCAAGACACATAATAGTAAAGCTCCCAAGAATCCAGGACAAGGAAAAAATAATGAAGCTGACAAGAGGGAAGAAACAGATAACATTCAAAGGAAAACCAATCAGGCTGACATCAGACTTCTCTGAAGAAACACTACGGGCAAGGAGAGAGTGGAGGGACATAGTCAACAGACTCCAAGAAAACAGATGCCAACCAAGAATACTCTATCCCGCAAAGCTCTCTTTCCTCCATGAAGAAAGAATATGGACCTTCCCAGACAAAGAGAAACTCTGGAATTTCATTGCGACTAAACCCCCACTCCAAAAAATACTACAAGGAATCCTAAAGCCAGAACCTCAGAGGGAAGAATAACAACGAAAGAAGACCAAAAAAAAAAAAAGTTATTAAAAGAATAAATAAATAAAATCAACGGAAAGACAAACATAATGGCAAATACAGATGCTAACATATCAATATTAACTCTAAATGTAAATGGACTAAACTCTTCAATAAAAAGACACAGAGTTGCAGCCTGGATTAAGAAACAAAACCCAACCTTTTGCTGTCTCCAGGAAACACATTTAGCTACAAAAGATAAAAATAGGCTCAAAGTCAAAGGATGGAAAACAATCCTACAAGCAAATGGGCCAAAAAAGAAAGCAGGAACAGCTATACTTATATCAGATAAAACAGACTTCAAACTCAAAAAAATAAAAAGAGACCCCAATGGTCACTACATTATGATTAAGGGGACAATACTTCAAGAAGAAATAACACTCATTAACATATACTCACCAAACGAAAGAGCACCAAAATATATCAGACAACTGTTGTCCTCTCTGAAAACAGACATCAGAGAAAACACATACGTAGTGGGAGACTTCAACACACCACTATCAACAATGGATAGATCAACAAGACAAAAAATAAGTAAAGAAACTAAAGCTCTAAATAAGGACCTAGAGCATTTGGGCTTAACAGACATCTATAGAACACTAAACCCAAAAAAAACGGAGTACACATTTTTCTCAAGCGCACACGGATCATTCTCCAGGATCGATCACATACTGGGGCACAAGACAAACATCAACAGATACACCAAGATTGAAATCATACCAACCATCTTTTCTGACCACGAAGGCATCAAACTAGAAATAAATCATAAAAAGAAGGCAAGGAACTATCCTACCTCATGGAGATTAAAAGCCACACTACTGGAAGACCACTGGACTAACGAGGAGATCAAAGAAGAAATTAAAAAATTCTTTGAATTGAATGACAAGGAGGACACCAATATCCTAAATGTATGGGATGCAGCAAAAGCAGTAATAAGAGGAAAATATATAGCAATAGAAGCTCACATCAAAAAACAAGAAAGAACTCAAAGAAACAACCTAATCTCGAAGCTCAAAGATCTAGAAAAAGAACAACAAAAAAACCCCAAAACCAGTAGAAGAAAAGAAATAATAAAAACCAAAGCAGAAATAAATGAAATTGAAACTAAAAAACAATCCAAAAGATCAATGAAACCAAGAGCTGGTTCTTTGAAAAAATAAATAAAATAGACAAACCCCTAGCCAGGCTCACAAAGGAAAAAAGGGAGAAAGCAAAAATACACAGGATCATAAATGAAAGAGGAGAAATCACAACGGACACAGCAGAAATCAAAAGAATAATCAGTAACTACTATGAACAGTTATATGGAAACAAGTTCAACAATCTAGAGGAGATGGACAAATTCCTACAACTCTACAATCACCCAAAGCTAGATAAAGAAGAAATAGAACACCTAAACAGACCAATTACAAGCAGCGAAGTTGAAATGGTAATTAAAAACCTCCCCAAAAACAAAAGCCCAGGACCTGATGGATTTACAAATGAATTCTACCAAACATTCAGAGACGAATTAGTGCCTATCCTTCACAAACTCTTCCAAAAAATTGAGAAGGAAGGGACAATACCAAACACGTTCTATGAAGCCAATATTACACTAATACCAAAACCGAATAAGGACAACACAAAAAAGGAAAACTATAGGCCAATCTCCCTAATGAACACTGATGCAAAAATCCTCAATAAAATTTTAGCTATCAGAATCCAACAATGTATCCATAAGATAATTCACCACGACCAAGTTGGATTCATTCCAGGGGCACAAGGATGGTTTAACATCCGAAAATCAATCAACGTTATCCAACACATCAACAAAAAGAAATATAAAAACCATATGATAATATCAATAGATGCTGAGAAAGCTTTCGACAAAGTGCAACACCCATTCATGATAAAAGCCCTTGAAATTCTTGGGATACAAGGAACATACCTCAACATCATAAAGGCCATCTATGACAAGCCAACAGCCAGTATCATTCTCAATGGTGAAAAGCTGAAAGCAATTCCATTAAGATCTGGAACAAGACAAGGATGTCCACTCTCACCACTGCTTTTCAATATAATACTGGAAGTCCTAGCCAGAGCAATAAGACAAGAGAAAGACATCCAAGGAATCCAAATAGGAAAAGAAGAAGTCAAACTATCACTATTTGCAGATGATATGATACTATACATAGAGAACCCCAAAATCTCCACAGAAAAACTAATTCAACTCATCAATCAATTCAGTAAAGTGGCAGGATACAAAATCAACACGCAAAAGTCAGTAGCCTTCCTATACACAAACAATAAATCTGAAGAAGAAGAAATCAAAAAAACCACCCCTTTTATTATCGAAACAAAAAAAATCAAATATTTGGGAATAAATCTAACAAAAGAGGTAAAGGACCTATACAAAGAAAACTATAAAACACTGTTAAAAGAAATAGAAGAAGACACAAAGAAATGGAAAGATATCCCCTGCTCATGGATTGGAAGAATAAACATTATTAAAATGGCCATCCTACCAAAAGCAATATACAGATTCAATGCTATTCCAATCAAAATCTCAATGGCATTCTTCAAAGAAATAGAACAATTATTGATGAAATTCATATGGAATCACCAAAAACCCCGAATAGCCAAAGCTCTACTGAAAAAAAAAGGAAATGGAGGCATCACACTCCCAGACTTCAAACTATACTACAAAGCCATAATCATCAAAACTGCATGGTACTGGAACAAGAACAGACATACAGACCAATGGAATCGAATAGAAAATCCAGAAATAAACCCACAGATTTATGGTCAACTAATCTTTGACAAAGGAGCAAAGACTATGCATTGGAGCAAAGAAAGTTTGTTCAATAAATGGTGCTGGGAAAACTGGGTCGCTACATGCAAAAGAATGAAGCTTGACCACTACCTCACACCATACACAAAAATCAACTCAAAATGGATTAAAGAACTAGACATAAGACCTGAAACCATAAAATACATAGAAGGAAATATAGGCGAAACACTACGGGATTTGCACATCAAAGACATCTTTACAGACACATCACCCAAAGCAGTGATAGTGAAGGCAAAGATAAACAGCTGGGACTACATCAAATTAAAGAGCTTCTGCACAGCAAAAGAGACAATAACAAAAACAAAGAGAAACCCCACCAACTGGGAGAACATTTTTGCACCCAACACTAATGATAAAGGACTGATCACAAAAATCTGCAAAGAGCTGATGAGACTCAGCAACAACAAAGAAAATAATCCAGTCAAAAAATGGGCAGAAGAGCTAAAAAGAAACTTCTCTGAAGAGGAAATGCAAATGGCCAACAGGCATATGAAAAAATGTTCAGCATCACTTGTAATCAGGGAAATGCAAATCAAAACTACCATGAGATACCATCTCACACCAGTGAGAATGGCACATATTAAAAAAACTAGCAACAACAAATGTTGGCGAGGATGTGGAGAAAAAGGAACTCTCCTGCACTGTTGGTGGGAGTGCAAACTGGTCCAACCACTATGGAGAGCTATGTGGAGATTTCTGGACCTACTAAACATAGAGCTTCCATATGATCCAGCAATTCCACTCCTAGGTATTTACCCAAAGGACACAGAAACATCAATTCCAAAGAGCACCTGCACTCCTATGTTTATAGCAGCACTGTTTACAATAGCTAAGCTTTGGAAACAACCCAAATGCCCAAAAATAGATGACTGGATCAAGAAGATGTGGTACATATATACCATGGAATATTACTCAGCATTCAAAAAAGATAAACACATGCAATTTGCAGCAACATGGATGGCACTGGAAGGGATCATGCTCAGCGAAATAAGCCAAAAAGAAAAAGAAAAATACCGGATGGTCTCACTCATAGCAGGAATCTAGAAAACTTAAATAAGGGACCAGGAAAATGAATATAAGAAAGTGAAAATCAAAATCAACAAAAAACTATGAACCAGAGACACTTTTTGGGGGTGGGGGGCGGGAGGGGAAGGATTGGGGTCAGAATGGGGCGTTTGCAATTGTATGGGGGAATATAAAAATAAAATTTAATATTAAATAAATAAATAAATAAATAAATTATTTTTAAAAGTCAAAAAAAATAAATAAATAAAAATCAAATAATAATCCCAACATAAAAAAAAAAAAAGATGAAGTGGTATATCCATACAATGGAATACTATTCAACTATAAGGAAAGATGAAATGTCACCATTCGTTCCTGCAAAATGAAAGGAGTTTGAGAGAGTTATGCGTAGTAAAGCAAGTCAGAAATATCAAAACAAAATATTGGACATTTTCATATATTTGAGTAAAAGAAGAAATCATAGTGGATGTCAATAAAGTCAAATAATTATAAACTATTAGGCACTCATAAACGAAATGAGGCTTCTGAGGTTAAGAAGGAGGAAGGAGTAAGGAGTGAGAAAAAGCCAAAGGGGCATAAGGAATTGTGGTGGGAAAAAAAAAAAAGAGAAAACAGTTGGGTCTAGACCCCAACCCTGAGTATTAGTAGAAAAGATCACTGCCTTTCTATTACATGTCTTGGATTATGTGTCATTAAAAGATCTTTTAACTTCAAGTCTCCAAAATTTGGATACTCTCCATAAACTGACACTACAAAAGATACATGTAGGCACAGCAGAGTCAGAAAATAAAATAATGGCCTCTCTGGTGCAGCAAGGGGTTAAGCACCGCACTATGAAGCAATCTGCAGCCTCTGAAGCACTAGTTCGATCCCTGGCCAGCCAGGGATCAGCCCACATGGCACAGCAGACCTCTCTAGCTTCACCCACTGCTCCCTTCAGCAGTGTATTTCAGTCAGTCTGCCTGTTCTGTTCCCCACTCTGTCTCTGGTGAATCCTCTCCCCTCTGCATCTCTGGCCTGTACCCCCATTCTTGTATGTATAAATAAATAAATCTTTAAAAAAAGAAAAGAAAAGAAAAGAAAAGAAAATCCTGATGTTCTCCCAGCTCCAACCTGTTTTCACCACTCTTCTCTCTACACACTGTGCTTGGGCTCAGCTTACCCACTGTCTTAGTTTCACCCACCACATTATGTGATATTCTCATCACCTAACCCTCTCCCAGAGTTAGGGACTTAAATATCCAAGCAACTCTGGGACACTTTGACTCTCATACACCATACATTTTCAAACTCCACACCATAGATCTTCCTCATCTAAATCTGTCCTCTTCATATAGTGCCTACCTCTGTTAATGACTACCCAGTGACTGAACTGAAAAATAGGACCATCATCTTACACTCCTTCTTAATCTCTGAATCAATCCATTTACCTCTTAAGTATTCCTTCTGTACCACCCTTCCTCTTTATCCTTACTTATCACTTACCTTTAACAGGCCTCTAGCATTTTCTTTCTGGATTGTTTTAAAAGTTTCCTAATACTCCTGCCTCTGATGTTGATTCTTCATTCTCTGATTACTAAACATGTTTCCTTGATATTTGCACCTGATCATGTCACCTCGCTGCTTAAAATTCTTCAACAGATCCAGAATTAAATGCCCAGACGTTTAAATCTGCATTCAGAATTAAAGGCCCAGATGTTTAAATTTCTCTAAGACCTGTTCTCTTCCAGTTCTTGCAGTCTACATGGCATGATGCATCTTGAACTTACATAGTCTTAAAGGGATGGATCTTTACATGTGACATGCACAGATCAAGAGACTGGAAAATGTGAAGCTATCACTATTGAGGTGGCATCTTAGTGTTTTAGAGAAACCATGAATTTTTTTTTTAAATTTTTTAATTTTTATATTCCCCACACAATTGCAGCCCCCTGATTTTGACCCCAATCCCTCCTTTCCCTGCCCCCCCACCCCCCCATGTGTCTCTGGTTCATAGCTGTTTGTTAATTTTGATTTTTTTCTTTCTTATAGTTATTCTTTTTCCTGGTCCCTTATTTAGGTTTTCTAGATTCCTGTTATGAGTGAGACCATCCGGTATTTTTCTTTTTCTTTCTGAAACCATAAATTTTTTAAAACCAGAGTATCAACATTATTTGGTTTTGTTTATAAGTGATGTTTATATTAAAATACTTTGAATGAAAAAAAAAAAACTCTGAGGCTCATCCGAAAGGATAAAACATCCTTCAAATTCTTTCTCACTTCCCATAAAGGCCCTTACTCTGCATTCCAATCTTGCAGCCAAAATATATCCATATATTATAGATCTTCCTTATTACAATATGTCTACGTTTTCTTTCTAAACTTCTAAAACGGGAAGGTTGGTTTGCCCCTTTCAAATCTCCAGGACTCTGGAATATATGTAATAAGCACTAAAGAAATATTTGTGAAATTGACAAAAATGCTGCCAAGGTGACACATCAGCAACAAAACAGCTCTTAAACAGTAATTTTAATAGCTAAATTGGTGTCGACTATCTCTTTCACATTAGCCTTCAAAGTGTTGGATTAATATTTCTAAGTATTAAGAATTCAGGAGGGGGGCCAGGAAAAAAAATAAAAAAAAATTTTCTCGTGCCTCCCCGTCGGGGAATCGAACCCCGGTCTCCCGCGTGACAGGCGGGGATACTCACCACTATACTAACGAGGAACTGCACACGAGCCGGCTTTCTGAGGAGGTTCCTATCCCCTTCAACCTGCCCAGCCCCGCCCCCTTCTTCAATTATCAGTAATTACTGGTAAGCTTCATGTTTTTCTGTCCATTTTGCAGCTCCCACCGAAGTTGCACGCAACTAAAATGGAAGCGCAGCGTTCAATCTGCCCGCTCCATTGCTCATTTCCGCCCGCCCACCCCTCCTGCAGCAGCCGCCCTGCCCACCTCTTCCTCCGCCCCCCCACACCCCCCGCCCCAGCAACCTCGACTCAGCTCACGCTCCTGACACACTCCCAGGGAGCAAAGCGCGCTTTGTCGCACTGCATCACGGGACTTGTAGTTCGAGCCCCGCCGTGTCCCAGCCTACTCCGCCGTGAGGAACTCGCTTTCCCAGCGGGCGCCGCGAGCCCCTCTTCTTCTTGGCCTCCTTCCCGCCTCCCCTCGCTCTCAGTCTCAGTCTTGCAGTCTGGCCGCTGAGAGCTGGGGTGTGGGTCGGCGCGGCGGGGATCCCCAGAACCATGCCTGAAATAGTGGATACGTGCTCCTTGGCCTCTCCGGCTTCGGTGTGCCTGACCAAGCACCTGCACTTGCGCTGCAGCGTGGACTTTACCCGCCAGGCGCTGACCGGGACCGCCGCGCTCACTGTCCAGTCCCAGGAGGACAATCTGCGCAGCCTGGTACGGTGGCCCTCGCTCCAGGGGTCCCCCCGGGACCGCCCGCCGCTCGGTCCTCACCCCGCTGCAGCCCGTTCCCAGCCCCTGGCTCGCTTCTGGCCCGTGCATCCCTTGGGGCTGCTGCTCAGCCCGCGCCCCCTATTCTGGACCTCCTCTCCAGCCCCCCTGATTTCTCAGCACCCCCTGCTTCAGCCTCCACCCCCTCAAGATCGCCCCCACCTACCTCCTGTAAAGCCAGGCATCCCCTCCCTCACCCCCTGCATGTGCTTACGTGTCTCCCCCCCAGCCTGCTGCTCAGAGAGCTCTCCCCTTCCCTGGACACGTCCTCCGCCTATCCACTCCCTGCTGCTCACCCCACGCTCAGGTTTCATCTTTGCACGATTCCCCCCGCCCCCCTTGCTGGAATTCTAGTTCCCAGCGCTTGCATCCTCTGTGGCCTCCCCATTTCCTCGGCCTGCAGCCCAGAATTCCCTCCTCAGGCCCCAGATTTCTTCCAGTCGTCAGCGCACCTTTCTCGGTTCATAGTTGCATCTAAGATTCACACCCTATATCCTCTTGATCCCTGCTCCTTGGCACCTTTATTTCAACCCGCAGACACGATGAAGCATCTTCTTCCCCAGATGCCCCTGCCTGGTTCTCAAATCCTTTAGGGTTCCCAGCTTGAGACCCCTCTCTTCGTCCTGCTTTGATACTTCCAGTCTCTACTTTCTGTCTCTCTCCAACATCGAGGTCCTTCCTCGCTTTGATTTTAACCACACTGCTAATATTTTAAGGACCCCTAGGTCATGCAAGCTTTCTAAGGATGTTTCTGTAGAATGTATTATTTGTTGGTTCCAAGAAGCAAGTAATTTTTTGTGCTTCTTAGAAATCATGTACCTCTGCAAGCTCTCTAGCCGCTTGAATGGTGAGATACTTGCTTAGATTTATGAAATGTTATTAAATTATTTTATTTGTACAACATAACCGGTTTTCAGTGTTCTTACTCGAATTGTCTGATAGTACTTTGGGTTGTACCTTTCACCCAAAGAATTCCGTAGATGACTATTTAGAAATAAGAGGGACAAGAAAAGACCAGCCACAGAGTACTTTGCATGGGGTGGTGTGGTAACAACCTATGAAAACAGGAAAAGAGCAACTCCATCACCATATTGTCGATTTGATGGAAGGAAATTAGTGGGGTCAATTAACTGGGCATAATAAGTTTACGTAAGAATTGGTTATTTTCATGACTTTCCCTGTTTAATAGGCCTTTATTTTTTAGTTCATTGATGTGAATTATTATAACAAGTAACTTTCTTACTCTTTGTTCTTTCACGTTTTTCTAGACTAATTCTGCATTGAAAAATAGGTCCACTCCTCTATGTAGTGTAAGTTCAAAAGTACTATAAGAAAATAGATAAAGGAATTACAAGCAAGAAGGTTAACTATTTCCTTATAGGCTGTACTTTGGTCTGTTTAAGTACCCACTATCTTTTAGTGCAGGCAGCTTTGCCCATGCAAGATTGGCAAAACTGAATTCCTATTTAAAAGATTAGCAATCTTTCCTCTTATTAAAAGCAAGTGGATTTTGATTGCTTCACACTGCTTAATAGGGCCTTGCACTCTCACCTGTTTTAAAAAAAATTAAAGGTTTACCTCTATTCCACAAGTAAGCAAGGGTAAGCCTGCCTAAACTTTGAAAAGAATGTCCCTCCAATGTCCAGTTGAAAATCCTGCCCATTGTTTTTGCATTCCCCCATATCTCAAGAAAAGTAAGATTTTTAAATTATCATACCTGGTTGGCATATCTGTTTAATAAATTAGAAAGCCTGAAATTAATGTTGGAGTCAATACAAGAAAAGATAGTTTTCTATAGTGACATCTGTTTATAACTTTTTGCTTATTTGTAGTAATAACATGAGGCCAAGAATTTGGTTTCATTTATTTGAAGTTAGCTTATTTCTTTCCTCCACTAGATTACAGACTCTTGAAGGTAGAGACTATGCTTATGGCCCAGTGAATCCCAAATCTCAGTATAGCACCTGGCACATAGTGCACACTCACAAGTTGGATGAATTTGATTTAGAAAGCTTTGCCTACCAAAAAATAACAAACGCTTAATATGGACAGTACTGTTGATAGTGATATGTGAGGTGGCATCATACCTCACCAACACTGAGAGTGAGGCCTGCCTGGGAGAGGACATCATGTGTTCTGTCTCCTTCCTACCTCCATTCTTGAAGTCCAGTGGCAATGTTGAAAGAGCTCTAACAAGACCAATTCCTAGCTTTTCTAAAAATCCTTTTGAAATTGTGAATTATCTGCACTGAAGTTTAGTACTCATATATGTGATAACCTTTCAAGTATTTATCTGTTGAAATTTCCAATTTTCCTAGGTATTCTTTCAGTTGGTGGTTATCAGGGATTTTAATGTCTTGGTCAAGATCACATACTAGTAAGTGGCAGAAGGCAGGAATTGAATGCCAGTCTTTCTGATTGCAAACCCTCTGCTCTTTACCAAGTAAATGGCCAGGTTGGGAATGAAATGGAGGGTTTTTTTGGTTTGTTTTTATTTTTAACACATAGCCCCTTGTTTTTGTTTTTTTTTCTTTTCCATTTCAACACCTTGCAAATAACAAGTAGATGATATAAATAAAGACATAATAATTGGGCATAAACTTTTTTCTTTGCTTCCTGCTTTGTTGCAGAAAGAATTTGCTTAAAACAATGTATGCACTGTAATAGTATTAAAATTATTAAAGAAATTGGAGAAAAAGAGAATAAGGATAGGAAGAAGCAAAATTCAGGCCATAAAGCCCCTACACTCAAAAAGAAAAGTAGGCCCCCCCGATCGAAGTAGGCCCCCCCTGGTCGAAGTAGGCCCCCCTAGCACCGTGTGCAAAAAAGGGAACTTATTATATATTCCATGGAAACTAACCTGCTGCCCAGAAGGCCAGGTCTCTTGGGAGCTATTTTTCAAAAAGGGTATTGTGAGATATAGTAAATCCTATTCTGGTAAATTTCCACCATTAGTAGATCTATTTCTTATAATTACGTATGGGGAACTTGTCCTTACACATAGTCGACATGCAATAGAGATTTGTTGAAAAGTACTAATTCTAACTTGTTCACTATCCAGGGTGTTTTTTTTTTTTTTTTCCTATTCTATTTCTTTTCTTTGGTCAATCATTTCATAACATTTGTTAGTGAAATTTGAAGGCAAATTTCTTAAGTAATATGAGAATGATAGCTGGGGTTCTGGAGAAAAGCAGCTTAACCATTGCATTTCTGTTTTCTGGTAGTGCAATCCTTGCTTCTTGCATCGACTGTACTATTTTTTCAGGCTCTGTGCTGAACCCTGGGAATGCAACACTAAGTAACATTCTCTGTCCTTTTAAGAATCCTCAGTCAAGTGCAGAAAACAGTATTATAAAGCAGCACAGTAAGTGCTTTAGGAGAGAGCTGGGTCCTCTGCTGCTGCAAGTACAGAGGACATGAAAATAATTTCAGAAAAAGTCTTAACAATTAGATGACTCTTAGGATTCTGAAGAGATTTGTAAGCTTTAGGCAATATAAAAAGTGCATTCTGCTGGAAATTACCCAATTAATTCACCCTTACAGTTATAAGAGTAGTATCGATGTGAGTAGTTATATTCATATATATTCAATCAAGTTTTTAGAACAAATCAGATGTTCAGAAATAGGTCCTAGAATATGAAGGGACAAAGGAGCAACTGCTATTCTTAATAAGTTATAAGCCTAATAAAAACCATAGGTTCTGCATAGGCAAGTGCAGGAAGATAACTCAGTTCTAATTTAGATTTAGGGCAATAATTGAGGAACCCCCTCCCCAACCAATAAGAATAACAAATAATTATCCAGTTGGAGGGTATTCACCAAATTTAATTGCTCTTTTAAAAAAGGAAAAAAATTAAACTAGGATGGACCCAATCAAATATTGTTGATTCTAGATGAGAATCATAGTAATGATTGCCCTTGAGACTTATTCTGAGCTTATCATCCATAATTAACTAATAAAAAGAGAGATAGCTGGAAAATGACTGTGGTTGGCTTTTTAACACCCCCGTGCTATTCCAGGTCAGATTTCAAGGAAAAGGTGCCACAGGTTAGCAGATAGAGAATAGGAAAGCTAGTGGTCTCACCTGGTGGTGTTAGAAGAAATGACAAGACAGTATAAAAATAATGTGAAAGCAAAACTTGTTAATTTGCTATGTGGGATTGGGATCAACAGTGGATTATTTGAACGTTTAAAACCCTAGGTACTTTGAGCAGTTCTATTAATAGAACAGAGAAAACAGTGGAGAGAGTACCATAATGGTGCCTTCATTTTTAGAACTTTTAAAAGCTTTTTTAATATGAGGCGTTATTTCCCATGGAAATGTCAAGCAAGCAATTAGAGCTATCCAGCTGTAGTCCTGAGGAGAGGATACAAACATAGAAATAGACTACTAGTTATCTGCACAGGAGGATTAGTTGAAGAGGTGGCTTCAACTAATGAGTAAGGGCTTAGGAATCAAGAAAATGGTAAGAAAATCAAAGGACTGAAGCTGGAACATTAGGACATTTCTGTAAATTGGGGTTGGAAGGGAGGGACAAGAAAAATATTAGACAAGTAGAATCATTTATGTGTAAAGTTAAAGAAGCCAAGAGGACTTCAATCAGATAATGTGGTCCATAGGGCTTTAAGTGGTTATTGAACAGAAAAGACATCAGTGATCAAAAAATTGCCCTTTCAGTGGCAAAGGAGCTAGAAACCAGATTGAATGGGGGGATGGAGTCTCCTGCATATGGATGATAAAGTGGGAATAGCAGTCATACATTGCACTTGGACTTTAAGAAAGGAAGCAGAAACATAGACTAGATATCATTATGGGCAGAAGGATCAAGTGGACTTTCAAAAATAATATGGGAGGCTTGTTTAGGGTATTTGGACACAGTTTTGGGGCACAGGAAGGTTGAAGATTGTGGAACAAGAGATTGGTTGAGCCATCATAAAGGGTGTGGACTCTAGATATCAGGTAGAGGATTACTAGGATGGAAAATACTCAGACATTGCTGCTAAAGGAGTGTCCTTATTTATTGACCGGAACAAATATGTATGCCCTCCCAATCCTCGCTGGGGTCTTTTCGTCAGACAGCATTCCATGCTGAGCTTTTTCTAGATACACAATAGCAACAGTATAACCAGACAAGTGTCAAAGTTTATTCTGATTTTTAGATATATGAAAGTACCTAGGAGTACTTGGACTACTTGAGTTCTACAAAGAAATGTATGGGGAGATATATTGTAGAGTCATAATGAAGGAAACAAGTTATAATTGAATTTTTTCATAGCAGGGAAGTTTTAGGAGATGAAAGCAAAGGTATTTAAATTTAGAATTGAATTTTACGTAAAGCCCAAAATTTGTGTGTCTCTTCCAGAATTACCTAACAATATATATGCAAATCTTAGCACCCCAAATTTTCAGGATCCCAAGAGAAGTGATCTGCACTAACTTGATTCCTTTCATTCCTGTAATTTCATGCTCTATCTTACTCTCCATAAGCAGTGAGTTCCTCTATGCAGTTAATCATTGTAATTAGCCTATAACTAGTATTTGTCTTCTACAGTGTATAAAGATATTTTATTATCACTTAAACATATTAATTTGATTTTAGACTTTGGATACAAAGGACCTTAAAATAGAAAAAGTGGTCATCAATGGACAAGAAGTCAAATATACTCTTGGAGAAAGTCAAACTTATAAAGGATCACCAATGGAAATCTCTCTTCCTGTTGCTCTGAGCAAGTATGAGTGCTATCATCTTTCTCTTTCATAGCTAAATAATAGGGGAAATATATTTTTGATTAGACAGTTTTCTATTTACAGATTGCATGTATGAAATAATTGATTGATATGCTATCCCAACTGATGGCTGACCAGTAATGAGACCTTATAAAATATTATTGATGTTATTCAATGGATATATATTATAAATCCATATTTTAGTTATATTGAATTGTACTTTACTAATATATTTGTTTCCTACAGAAATCAAGAAATCGTTATAGAAATTTCTTTTGAGACATCTCCACAATCCTCTGCTCTTCAGTGGCTCACTCCTGAACAAACGTCTGGGAAGGAACACCCATTTCTCTTTAGTCAGTGCCAGGTAAAAGGACACTCCTAACACAAACATATGTAGTTTAATCAGGCGAAGTGGATGTAGTCCTCTGGATATGGGGGAGAGTCTTACCTAAGATAGCATTTTAATTATTTTCACTTATGTCTCTCATTATTGACATGTATATTACTTTTAAAAAGAAATGTCCTTTAATGTAAATAATGTCTACCCACATTGGACTTTTAGATCATATTTACATTTATATCCCTAGCACCGTAGATTTTTCGGAGTAGGCACTCACAAATGGGCACAAAATGAAAGGGAAAAACTAATGAGACAAAAGTAGTATGTACTAGTTACCAAAAAATGCTGATAGTATAGAAGTAGAAAGTGATAGAACAGATTTTCTAGTATTCTCCAGATGTCATTACTCAGAAGTACTCAACATTGAGTTTGTTGTATAACCTTTCCAGACTTCTCTTACACATTTACAAATGTATATGTCATGTAAATCTATTAAATGTACCTTTAAAACAATCTAATTTAAACTATTTCTGTTTTCTGTTTAAAAACTAACAATAAGAACCACAGAGTTAAAGACAATGTGTCATAAGAATAATATGTAGCAAATTGTCTTTTGAAAGGAAAAAAAACTAATTCTGTTAGTAATCAAATAATTTACAATTAAAGACACTCACTTCATTAAACATTTACTGTATTTCCAAGTACTGTGTTTGGTTCTTTGTATAATTAATCCTCTCTATATTCTTTATGATAGATGTTTTGTTAGGCTCAAATATGAGTGCGAGTCTATAAGAAAGGAAATAATATTGGCATACAAAATATACATGTTTGCTTTCTATTGCCAATTGAAATATCTTTTAATCTAAGAAACCTTCAATTCAATAATCTAAAAGAGATATAATGTTCTAAATAAGAATATATAGATCATATATAGTCCATAGCTAGAGGTGACAAGAAATGCAGGATTTGTGAGTCGAG
The DNA here is from genome assembly GCF_014898055.3 of Talpa occidentalis. Lineage (NCBI taxonomy): Eukaryota > Metazoa > Chordata > Mammalia > Eulipotyphla > Talpidae > Talpa > Talpa occidentalis. Next base: position 16,838,625 of record NW_023601653.1, read on the forward strand.
TAATATAAATTTTGAATATTATTCCATTTCTTATTGGCAACAGTGTTTGAAAAGTAAGAAAGAGATTTCAGTTAAGAAATGTTGCTGTTGATAAGAAAAATGTAAATAAGATTTTGCTTTTGCTTAAGATTGTTTGGTATTCATATTTGCCTGGGTTTAGTCTTATCCAGTGATGTACATATAAAAACCCCTTTTGTTTTACAGAGTCACCTAACTCAGGACCACTAAGGAACTCTAAAGGCAGTCTAATAATTAAGTTGACATACAATAGATTAACAGGAGAAAAAAGAAACAAATTTAATTTCATACATTTGAGGATCCCACATAGACATGCGAAATTCAGATAGTCATGTGAAATCACCTTTATGTGATACCTTGAGCCAAGGAATGGGAGAGAACTTGGACTGTAAAGGGGGGTGGGTAATTCACCTGTTGATAAGAACAGATGTTCCGTAATTAGTTGTTTGCCCTGCAATACTAGTAGATCATAAATATTTATCTCTGCTAATAACTCTGATTCTGGACAAGGTTGTCTATCAAGTCTTCTAGGTTATAAGGGAGTGGCAAATATTTGTCCTTTAATCTGCTGGCTTATAATTGCCTTCAGCTCAAAATAATCCATGTACCAAAATGGCACTTTTTGGGGAGGCTTGTTCCCAGCAAGATATGTTCCTATCTTCACCAGACTTATCTGTAAATAGGCCAGGGATAAAATCATATGTGTGCCATCCTTTGTTTAATGGAGTCAGTGCTAATGACAAATTGATCAGAGAGCAAAGAAACACTTTACAGATTAGATGAATGAATGTCTAGTGCTACTTAGAGAGATGGTTCTTCCTCTCTCCTTTTTGTCTTAGTGTTAAATTTTCAGGTTTGCTGCAAGCTTGAAATGTCAAGACTCTAGCAACATTCCCAAGCTGTGTTCCTCAAAACACTGGCACCCTTTTAGATGTTCATCACTAAGAGAAAAGTATATTTCTTGTTAAAATAAGTGTGAGAAATCAAACAGGTTTCTTAGTTGTAGGTCTTTTCAGAAACTTCAGGAGACTGACGATGTTCCTCATGACTAAAAGGCAGGGGTGTAGTGTGACAAGGCTCTCAAATTTATCTCACTGAAGAATCCCCTTTTTTCAGAGTTCTAAATAGCTTCTCTCTGAGCACGGCTATTACTCAGAGCAGAGCAGGAGCATACTTTTTAATGTTGCTATGTGCTTCAGCTGAAATCTGAGGGCTGAGAATACATTAAAACAAAAAATTTTTGCTATTTTAAAAACTCCCAGGAAATGTAAAGTGTAATTTTATTTTTAAAAAGAATGAGTCTAAGAGCAAAGCCGCGATTTTAATGACTTCTTAATGCCTTGATTTATAAGAAAGGAGAAAACTGCAAAACTGACTTTTTCTTTTTCTTTCTCCCCCTCCTAGGCCATCCACTGCAGAGCAATTATTCCTTGTCAGGACACACCTTCTGTGAAATTAACCTACAGTGCAGAGGTAAATATCACAAATTTTTAATTGAATTCTATGTGGTATAAATGACAAGCAGAGATAATAATTGAATTTTTATAGCTAGAAATATTTCACTTAGTTAAAAATCTACCTAAAATATGTGAAAATATAAAAAAAAAAGGCTGTGGACCTCATTTTGAATATCAGTTTTAAAGGCAGTTTTGAAAAATAACTGTAGATAAATGAAATTCATGCTATTCTGATTTTTAAAGAAATTCAGAATTCTGGACCTAAAAACAAAAATTTGAGAACAACCTTTTTTAACTTTAAAATTGGACATTTGGGGCTTCCCCGGTGGCGCAGCGGTTGAGCGCGGGGTTGCGAAGCTGCCCGCAGCCTCTGCAGTGCCGGTTCAATCCCCGGCTGCTCCCCGGCCACCAGAGGAGGGTCCCACATGGCGCGCAGACCTCTCCTGCCGCCCGCTGCTCCCCTCAGCAGTGTACTTCGGTCCTTCTGCCTGTTCTGCATCCTGCTCTGACTCTGGTGAATTCTCTCACCCTCCCGCTCTTCTGACTGTACGCAGTGCTTGTATAAACAAACAAAAAACAAACAAATAAATAAATCTTAAAAAAAATAAAAATAAAAAAAAAATAAAATTGGACATTTGCAGGACTCAAGGTTCTATAAATACGATCTGAGCATCTATCTGGGCATCTAACAGGCATAGGTTCCAGACTTATCTGTTTTTCCAACTTATTCTTGTACTGCTTATCCTTTCAGAAAAAAAGGTAGGCTACTGTTTATAAATACATACCCTCCAGTGGACAGGTCCTACTTAGACCAAAAATAGAATTGCAAATCAACCTGTGTTTAGGGGGCCTTCTTGAATCCCTGACACCCCCCAACCCAAGGCACACCTTGTGGAGTGAGTGCTCCAGAAGAATGTCCCTGGAAGCAAGGAACCCCAAGTTCTGGACTTCTCACCTCTTAATAACTGCATGACCTCAGAGAAGGCTTATGACCTCACAGCCTCTGTTGTCTCATCTTTATAAAATATAACTGCCTAGGGCCTCCCCTGGTGGCGCAGCAGTTGAGCGCTGGGTTGCGAAGCTGCCTGCAGCCTCTGCAGCGCCGGTTCGATCCCCGGCTGCTCCCCGGCCACCGGAGGAGGGTCCCGCATGGCGCACAGACCTCTCCTGCCGCCCGCTGCTCCCCTCAGCAGTGTCCTTCAGTCCTTCTGCCTGCTCTGCTCCCCGCTCTGGCTCTGGTGAATCCTCTAACCCTCCCGAGCTTCTGACTGTACCCAGTGCTTATATAAACAAACAAAAAACAAACAAATAAATAAATCTTAAAAAATATATATATAACTGCCTAAAATGAAGCAGAATTAAATTATTTCTCAAATGCTTTTTAGCTCTAGGATGTATAGTTATAGCATTGGATTCTGGAGCTCCTAATTCTGTGTCTGCTTCAGTGATAACTGAGTACTGGACCTCACAAGGACATGGAAGTGTAGTGCTCACAGGGATGAATGTGGCTAGAGTGTTAACCTTAGGGATTGGTCCTTGATTCTGGCATTTATTAGAAATAAAACTTTCAAAGTCATGGAGCTGGAGTGCACACTTAAGTGACCAAGAAGATCCTTTCCATATAGAATTCCAGACAAAATTATCTCACCATTCTTGCTGACAAGTGTTAGTTTCTTGGAGTCATGAGCCTTAAAAAAGTTGTAACTCCAGACTTAACATTTTTAATATAAAATTGCTGTAAAGAGACTGTAGCATCCCCTTTGAATCTGTTTTGGGGTGTGAAAAGGATCAAGGGTGGTGGCCAGACTGGGTGCCAGGCACGGCTTTGGGTTCTTCATGTATATTATTTACTCTTTGCAGCCGTGCTATGAAGTATTACCCTCATCTGATGGGGAAACTGGGGTTCAGGAAGGTTATTTGCCCAAAGTCCAGTAGTTATTCTGTGGCAAAGCTGAGATTTTTAATCTAGCTTCTACCAAATGCTTTTAATATGGTAGAAGAATGGACAGATACTCACATTCACTTTTAAGCTGGTTTTACATATTGCTAATTATCTTTACAAAACAGGTACATATGGACTTACGTGAGTTCCTAGTCATTGTATAGGTAGTCACAGGAGGGGAAAGGATATTTCCATATATAATTTAAGATACATACAACCTTCTGTTTATAACTGGAAATGACTGTTCTTCTCCATTAGGTGTCTGTCCCTAAAGAATTAGTGGCACTTATGAGTGCCATCCGTGAAGGAGAAGCACCTGACCCAGAAGATCCGAGCAGGAAAATATACAGATTCAGCCAAAAAGTAAGATACATGGGTCTTTTTATTTAGTTGGTGGTGAAATACTAATAGCCTTTACCCATTCAGAGAGCAAAATGGCTTTTGAAATATTTCAGAATTTAGGAAGCAGCTTCCATTTTTTCCCCTTATTTTTCTTTCATGCTTTTAAAATATTTTTTTCTACATGTAGTGTTGTGTTGAAAAAAGAGTGGCTGGGTTGGGATAGTAGGAAGTGTGCCTGATCACGTTTTTCCCCCATCCCCAGCAGTAAGAGGTTTCCTGTTCCTATAAATAACACTTCTACCTGTTCTGTGCCAGAGTGCAGACTTGTGGTTGGTTAATGTTTACAAATGGAAGTGCTATCGTAGATGAAAAGAGCACTGTGAACTTTAAATTAAAATTTCTATGGTTGGTAGTCTTTTACTCATATCTTTGATCTTTCGTAAACTCTGTGTGTTTGTGTTTATGTTTGCTTTTTCACTAGACCTCCTTAAAAGAATACTAGAGAGTCTCAATAAGCAATTTTGCTCCAACCCCAGGTTTTTTATTCCATATTTTTGCCATCTTCTGATTGCTGGACTATTTTGCACGCCTCTCACATATACCAGAAGTGGTTTAAAGTATAAAGAAATTTTAAAAAATTAAGTCATGAGAATAAATAAAAAATCTAAAGAGAACACAATCTCCTCCTTAAAGGTTAATTTTGAGAACTGCTTGAAGTGTACTATGTGCATCACAATTCTCACATTTCAAAAGCTTTCCTTCCTGATGGAAGAAAAGGGAAATAGTTGTGGTGCAATGTTTTATATCATAATCTTGAACTATTTGACCCTGTAGAACTGAGAGCTATTTGAGAAGTCCAAAAGCACATTTATCTACACTAATGTTAAGAGATCTGGAAGGGAATTTACTGACTTTGAAATGAGAGTTGTCTTCTTCTAATGCTTTTAAACACTAATGCAGACATTTGGGGGGTGGGGTGTTGTTTCCCCTCTTTAGGTTCCGATTCCTTGCTACCTGATTGCCTTAGTTGTTGGAGCTTTAGAAAGCAGGTAAGCTTTTCAACAAATGTTGAGGTTTATGAAAAGATAAAGGCATCTTGAACCTCTGTCAGGATTAATTAGTAGACCATTTGCATATTTCTCAAGATATCAAGCTGACAGCTGCAGGAATATTCAAATCTAGTTATAAAATGTAAGGAATAAAATAATTTTGAATTTAAAAATCTTTACCAGTTACCCACTTAGATTTTCTAAGTACTATAATATGAACATGCTCTTATCTTTAGTTCAAAATCTGAATTTTTATGAGTTTGAACAAGTCACTTCTCATAACCTCCATTTCCTCCTTCTTGATATTGCAATATCTGCATTTCTTACCTGCCTCATGGGATGGTTTTGTGAAACATGAAATAAAATATACTAACACCTATACATTTTACCAAATATAAACAAATATAAAATATTTCATTACAATAGGGTGCTCTTCTTTCTTAGATTTTGTTTGTTCTTATTTCTAAACAACCGAATATTAAGAAAGTAGAAAACACATTTTTGAAGTTACCAGAAATATGGAGAAGTTGTGTGGGAGGATTCTGATTCCAGCTGCAGCATTACTAGTTCAGACACACCTCTTTGAGTTTCATTTCCTTGATTTAAAATCTAGAAATAATAATACATATGTCAAAGGATTTTTGTGAAGATTAACAGACTAACACATCTAAAGCTCCTGGCCATGGGAGACACTCCCAGGACTGTCATTAGCCAACAATTATTAACTCACATTATGTGCCCACTTCCTCTGCATTGTGCCACTGAACACTAACAAGTGGGGTAGAGACAATGATTTTTTCCCCCCGGTTATACCAGTGGAGAAACTGACATGGTGAGTTTTAGTACCGGGCCAATAGTCTCAGTGTTAGGAAATAACAGAGCCAGGCACCAGCTGGAGGCCACCTGACTATAAAGGTGACGCAGCAAAGATACACCTGTGCTTCTAGCACAGCAGCCACTGGCCACATGAGGCTGAATGTGCTGTAAGCTTATAACACACACTGCATTCTCATGCTTTATCACTCTATTTTACTATAAAAACATAGTGTGCAGGAGACTCCCTGGTGGCGCAGGGGTTAAAGTCTCAGTGCTATCAAGCTATTGCCAGCCACTGTGACATGAGTTTGATCTCTGGCCAGGGAGCAACCCACATGGCACAGCAGACCTCTCCTGTCTCACCCGCTGCTTCCCTTAGCAGTGTATTTTAGTCAGTCTACCTGTCCCTGTTTCTACCTCTCCTAGACCCTGACTAACACTGTTCTACCTTCTGTTTTGGTGAATTTGACTACTTTAGACATCCCACAAGCACATGATGAATCACACACCTACTGTTAGGATTTAAATTTTTGCCTTAAATCTTTCCTAGAACCTAATGAGTAATTTTTCTCGAATTCCTTTTTTATTCAACTTTTTTTTTTTTTGGTAGGCAAATTGGCCCAAGAACATTGGTCTGGTCTGAGAAGGAACAGGTGGAAAAATCTGCTTATGAGTTTTCTGAGGTTGGTCATAAACTTACTCTATTTGTTAATTGTGGTAGACAATAGATTTAAGTTTGAATATGAAATATGATGGCTTTAAGTGATGTGGCAAAAGAGTCAAACATATCTTACGTGAATTTGCAGTTGCTACAGATTTTGGTATCTTTTTCATTTAAAATAAGCAGCATTAACTCATAGCCCTCATAGAAAGCAATATACACTGTTAAGGAATCTGTTATGGTCATGATTAAGAGGTGCAAATTTTATGCATTAATTTTCCAGACTGAATCTATGCTTAAAATTGCCGAAGATCTGGGAGGCCCGTATGTGTGGGGGCAGTATGACCTCTTGGTCCTGCCACCATCCTTCCCTTACGGTGGCATGGAAAACCCTTGCCTCACTTTTGTAACACCTACCCTGCTGGTAAGTGGAAATACTTCTTCATCTGAAATTGAGTTCTCCTCAATTTCTGTTTGAGATATGATTATGAAGAACATTAGGCATATATTTTAAAAGTTCTTACTTACGTAACCCTTATATCTAGTCTTAATGCTCATCATGGTTATCATCATTTCATTTTTCAAAAAAAAAAATAATTTGGCCATTTGGAGAAAAGAATATTATGTTCAAGGTGTTGTGGAATGTTGGGGTGGAAGGGCTGGGTATCATGTATCCAGACCATTTACACTTGCAGTATAGGTACTAGCAAAACAAAGAAACAATAACAAAAAGAAAACCAAAATATCTTTGTTAACCATGGATAGGAAAGGGTTAGGCCAGGCCACAGAATATAGCTTCAGTTTATAAGCCTTTGTAAGCTACTTTAAATCCTTCCTAGAAGCAGATGCGATAGCTCATGGTTGGATTAGCAACCAAATAAACAAAACATACCATAGGAGACACAGGACACTATAAATTTTTCATAAATAGACCATGGGTAATGAGGAGAGAAGAAAGTACATAAGGGCCAATAAGAGCAGATGATAAAGATGGAAGTCGAAAAATAGGTTTCCTGGGAGTTAGAGACAAATATGTTGGTCTTCCATGAAGTGGAAAAATTCCCTAGCGTTAGTGAAAGGAAAATTATGCTATAGTCCTGCATTTTTCGTTCTGCTTTCTCTTTTGAGTTCCTTGGAATGTAGAAATACAGTGGATCATTAATGCCAGAATGCTATATTTTGACCAAAGGGGTCTTTTAGATCTAGTTTGTAACTTGATAACTGAAATGCTAAGGTAATTTTCTTCTTTTTTAGGCAGGTGACAAGTCACTCTCCAATGTAAGTGAAAAATTATTATGATCTTATCCTCAAGAAGAATTAAGTCAACTGATTTTAAAATAGTCATTGTATTATGTTGAAGATATGGCTATAAAAGAGTACTTGGGGAGTCTTATTGTAACATTGTTACATTAACAATTTAAAATTGTATGGTTTGATTTCTTCATGCAATGATATAGTCATTTAATAGTTTCTAAATAATTTTTGTTTCTAATTTTTAAAATTTTGCTATACTGGGGTTTTGGGGTTTTGGTTTTTTTTTTTTTTAGTGAATTGAGTAATTTCCTGACTATCGCAGCTAATCTTAAAATATTTTTGAATAGCCTGGAATTGAAAGAACTAAAATACTTATCAATGGACTAGTTGAGGTTAAGATAATCAGTTTTACTACAAGTCACTTCCACTGTTTCCTTTAGGTTATTGCACATGAAATATCTCATAGTTGGACAGGAAATCTAGTGACCAACAAAACTTGGGACCACTTTTGGTAAGATGATGATGTCGATGATTTCTTTTTTGGTTCTTGCTATTAACTTCTTTCCCTGCCTTTCACTACTCTAAAATGTTTTGTGTGTATACATTGTCTTTCTTTGTTATCATCTCTTTGCTAGAGATACTTTTTTTATTTTATAACACTTATAATGTTAAAGTAAAGGTGTTCAGTTTGTGCTTGTTTTTTAGTTCCAGGTATAGTCACTTTTTAATACAGACACATAAAACTAGACACATGACTTCCGTTTTCTCTGCTGGATTGAGCTTCCCATTGTTTTGAAGGCAATTCACTTAGATGTTACTCTTCTTGCTTCACAATTGCTTTATGCTGTACCTCTACCAAAAAGGTATTTCCCAGAGGAAAATACCTTGTTAATTAAAATGACTTTTTCCTCTCAGTTGTGACACTGTTTTAATTTTTTCCTAGGTTAAATGAAGGACATACTGTGTACTTGGAACGACACATTTGTGGACGATTATTTGGGGAGAAGTTCAGGCATTTTCATGCTTTTGGAGGATGGGGAGAATTACAGAATTCGGTAAATGAGTCATTCTTTCATCCAAAGTTGTATAGGTGTTCAAAAATTTAGTGTTAAGCATCTCTTCTAAATAGCAACAAGAAAGTCATTTTTATAGGTGCAGAAAATCAAGCAGATGCTGGGATGACATTCTGTCAATACACGTCCTTCATTATCGTGTGTAAGGTCAATTTCCTAACCAGTAGGAGCCCGTTGAGTCTCTGCCATTACGTAGCCACTTATTCTGTTTGAATTTTATTTGGTATATTAATATCATTTTAAGTGCTCTCTCCTGAAAATTGAATTTGCCTACCAGGTCTGAAACATTTTTTCTAGTCTTTTATAAGAATAAATCAAGAAATATACAAGTAGCCATTCCATTAATAGACTTCCAGAAATTAATGCTGACATGTCCTATTTCCAGTCTCTGAGTTTGCTTAAGTTCTAGGTTTGCCTCAAGTTAGGCCACCGAGTAAGTAATACTTCCTTGTCAGCTTGTTTGCACAGCGATATCAGTATTCACGTACTGACGTTCATCTCAATTTGTATCTTACAGGTAAAGACTTTTGGGGATACAAATCCTTTCACCAAACTTGTGATTGATCTGACGGGCGTAGATCCTGACGTGGCATATTCGTCAGTCCCCTATGAGAAGGGCTTTGCTTTACTCTTTTACCTGGAACAACTTCTTGGAGGCCCAGGTAAGTACTTGGCTTTTTAAATTTTTTTAAAGGGTCTTGTGCAGAATAAGGAAGACTTTGTAATTGTTGTTTTGCCCCATTTTTTACATCTAGTTCATTATGTATGTAGCTGCTAAAGAAACCTGTACCATTTCCTGATCTTACTTCTCTACTTAAAACCTTCAGTAGCCCTGAGTTCCAAATTGCATTGCTTGACTTAAAGAAAAAAAAAAAAAAAACTCATCAGTTTTTTTTTTTTTTTTTTTCAATTAGGAAAATAGTATGTACTCCTGAAAAAATTTGTGTGGTACAGGAAGTTTGCAAGAGTAACCAGTGAGAGTTCCTCAGCTCCTTCCCACTCTTAATCACTATTAGCATTTCTTTGTGTATTGTTCCCAATCTTTTCCTAAATGTTTTCTGATCTCTTTCTAAATTTTCTAAGTGTAAATGAAAAGACAAATAAATATATGTAGTTATTTGAATTGCAGAAAATGGATCGATCATATTGTATATTTGTCCTACATTTTTTTTTTTTTTAAATTTAACAGTTGCTCACATGTATCTCTCCTTGTCAGTACATACAAATCCATCTTATACTTTTCAATACCATGGTAGGATTTCATTATATATATTTCATTATGTAGATGCGCTGAATGTATACAACCTTCCTGTTTGCTGGATGTTAAGGTTTTCTTCTTTGTCAACTGTTTTAAATGCCCTCTCTCAGCTGGACTCATTCTGCCTGCCTGGTCTTATTGTCTGCCTTTCTAGTCATACAAAGGTTATTGTAATTAGAGCTTACATGTTGTGTATTCCTTTTGGGGGGTTTCATTCTGTCATCCCATACTTGTAATTAGCATTTCTCTTTCTCCCTTCTACCACATTACAGTTATTCAAGACCCAATTTTAAATCCTACCACATTTTTGAACATTCTTTCCTTCTGAAAGCCTCATTAATTCTCTGCTCTTTGAATGTTCTGTTCTTTGTGTTTATTAGTATACTACGAAGCACCAAAAAAAGGCAAATAATTATCTTTCTATTAAGTCACTTCTTTTCTTCTTCTTGTTTCACCTCTTAGAGGTCTTCCTAGGATTCTTGAAGGCTTATGTTAAGAAATTTTCCTACAAGAGCATAACCACTGATGACTGGAAAGATTTCCTGTATGCCCACTTCAGTGATAAGGTTGGATTTTAAAAGTTTTCTTATTTTTTGTGAAAAACATAATATACTTTTATTTAAAAGCTATTTTATGGCTGATTTGAATTACTTAATGATAGTATTAAGACTCAACCTTTCATTGTATTTTTTTTTAATTTAAAATGTGATCTCAACATGAACTAAAAACAGAATGTTCCCATTTCAGAGAGATGTGCACTGTTATGTTTCAGAAACTTATTTTTTGCATGTACTTAATTTTCCTATTTGAATTATTTATACTGATTAATATAAATTTATTTCAGAAAAGTGACAGAAATTATCTTGATATGTATAGACAAAAATATAGATTTGAGGACCTAAAAGTCTGTTTTAGATATTTTTTTCTGATAGAAGGGATTGCTCTGTAGCAAACTGGATGTTCTTACTTGTCACAGGTTGATCTTCTCAATCAAGTTGACTGGAACGCCTGGCTCTACTCTCCTGGCATGCCCCCTGTAAAGCCCAAGTCAGTATTTCTTTCTCCTCCTAAATCCTAAATATCTGAAAGGGTTTTATGCCTTTTTTGAACTGTTAATGATGAGAAGAGAGTTTTTAGATGTTTGAAACTGAACCCTGAGGTCAGACTTGCTTTGCTTAATGGTCACAGTTAGTTGTTCTCACTTTCTTCTGATGTCCCTGTGACGTCACGTCCCTGTGACGTCATGTCCCTGTGATGTCCCCATGTCTCGAGCAGTGCCTGACACATAGCAGGTGCCTCTCAGATCCACTGGATGTTTGGCCAGTTGGAATGACAGAATGTAAAATCCATGAAACAATTTTGTGTTGTTTATCAGGTTGTCCTTAGTCACTAGGTCTGTCCCTGCTGCACTATGCACACTAAATATGCTGAACTGAGTCCCATCTCTTTACTGCCGGGGCTGGTCACCTTCTTTCCGAAGGATGATCAGGTGCTTCGTTATCTGTCCCCACGGACTCCTGAGTGCTTACATGAGGACAGTAATATTAAGTCAGGCAAGGGGTTTTCTATTTCCATCACTTTGAAGTTCCTTATTTGCTTTTAAAAAGAACTTTTAATTTTAAGTATGTTTTGTTACTTGCATTTGTGAAAAAGCAAGTATATTTTTATAAAATGTAGTCTTTAATATTTTTTCCTCTCTGCAGTTATGACATGACTCTGACAAATGCTTGTATTGCCTTAAGTCAAAGATGGATTACAGTGAGTAATAATATGTGATGTTTGACTCCTTTTTTATTATACAAATATGTCTCTCATATTTGTAGATGTTTCCTTTTCCTCTGGCACTTCTCTTCCATCAGTTTGCCTCTCCCTTGACAAGACTTCATAATTACAAGCACAACTGACATAAACACATTTGGAAATAATTATATAGCTGACTTGGTTAGTATATAAATCAACAGAGATTCAGCAGGCCTGGATATCAGTTCATTCATTTTACAGAGGAAGAGGAAAGTATTGGTTAACTTGATAGGTATTTTTAGTGAAGGTCTTTTCAGAAAGCTTTTGCTATGGTCAGAAGGCCAGCTCTGGGAGGTATTAGGTCACTGATGGATGTCATAGAGTGTCCCTGGTCCCGCTGGGCTCACCCTGCAGCTGTTGTATAATCATACTCCATGGTGGTCACACAATGAAATATCCTGGGGACATTTCCCCACCATTAAGCCATACATGACTGCATAGTTCAGATCAGAAGACTTGTGGAGTTTGAATTAGAACAGTACAGGAGCAAGTACTAATAGCTCTGAAAGAGATTTTTGAGAGTTAATTTTACAGCTCGCTAACAACTTGAAAACTGAATGTGGAAGATAGGAGAGAAATGCAGAAAGCTCTAGGTATTAGGAAAATCCACCTAGAGCCAGAAGAAGGAAGAACAACCAAAACCAGGGTAAAGTATCAGGAACATGGAGCAAGAAACTACAGGAAAGACATGTTAATTTAAAATAAAGTATAAACATCTTGAGGGATTTTCTTAGAAGAAAATATAAAACCAGGCAGCCTTCTGCTTGTGTGCACGCATGCCCCACCATCAAGACTAGGCCTATAGCTGCCGGTGTCTGCACTCAGCACTGTGGCTGCAACGTCTGGGGCTGGAGGGGCGGCATCATTGTGGCTTCAGTCTAGATAATTAAGAGGGGCTTGAGGATTCCTATGTAGTGAGAGAGATCTGGTAGCACAACATGCCATGGAGAAAAGGACAAGCAATATCCAAGAGAAACAGGGTTTCTCAGCAAGGTGATGTGTTAGAACCCTCTGTTTCAATTTGAAAAAATGTATTCCAGCTTACTTGGTAAAATAGCTGCTGCTACTGATTTCTGCTCAGATATTTTAGGTTCAGCTGCTAAGGTGGGGTAATTATAAAAGGTTCCATCATCAACAAGAGCAGGCAGTGTTGGAGGCAGACTGAGGATGTAATCACTAATTCTCTCCTTGCCTTATGCATTCTATTTCTGGTTATTTTTCTTTAATATTAAATAAATACAAAAGAAAATATGTACATAACCTATTTGTAAGCTATACAAATCATCTGTCAAGCAATACCTGTGAAAATTCCATGAGCATAGTAAATACAACCTTGTAGGCATCTGTGCACCATCACTCCCATCTGGCCCTCCCAACAAGGTGACCATGGCCTTGAATTTTGGTTTATCATTTCCTTGCTATTTATGTTTTTACTGCTCATGACAGTATCCTCAAGTAATAGTTTAGATTTGCATATTTTTGAGGACAGAATGAGATCTCTATTCTGATCTTGAGGTTTTAAAGAATGAAGTTCTAGTATTAAGGGGAGTTCAAAGTGAGGAAGCTACAAAATAATGTTTCTTTAAAAGGATATATGAGTATATATTGAATTTTCTGGAAGAATATTCATAGAACTGCTAATATTGGCCACTGAGGAATGGGAGTTGAAGAAACAGAGCAAAAGCAGAGAAATTTTTCATTTGGTCATACTTGTTTTTTTTCCTGACATTTGCATATATTTCTTTTAAAATAAAAACCCTATTTTGAAAGAATTTTAAAATGTTTTTTAAAGATTTTTAAATGCTATTTTGATATGCATTATATAATATTCCTTAATTACATCTTTAAAGACTCACCTTTCTTTTTCTTAGATGACTTTCCAGGAGTAAGTGGGGAAAATAGGATCTGTGGAGATAAAGGAAAAATATCAGTTTGTGACCTTATCAGTTAGTATTAGTATGCTATTAAAAAGAATATGCAGCTTGATCCTATACCCAAATTTTTGAATTATCCTTTAAATTAGTTTTTTTTGTTATGTTTCTTCACTTTGGATTCTATGTACCTTGAATGGTAGTAATCAGATCTTTAAGTTACAGTAAGTAACTCCATCTCATCATTAGCTACTTTAAATTTATTTTTTTTTTTTTGCAGTCTTTTACACCCTTGTATTTCTGGTTACTATTTTTTTAACTTTTACTTTATGTCAGATAAACCAATAAATATTATTAAGTGGTACATGAATGAAAATAACCAGGTAACATTTGTTTTAGGCCAAAGAAGATGACTTAAATTCGTTCAGTGCAGCAGACCTGAAAGATCTCTCTTCTCATCAGTTGAATGAATTTTTAGCACAGATGCTCCAGAGAGTAAGTACCAACTCAAAATGTCAGAAATTAAAGAGGCCATAAAAGTACAGCAATTAGGTCAAACTAGTTCAGAAATTAATGCAGAAACTCATGGAAAAGGATTTTTATAATTCATTCACTTATTTAGAGATATTTGTTGAATGCTTGCTAAATTTAGTATTGTGCTGAACATAAAAATATGTAGGAAAGAAATATAGTTTATGGTCTTATAGGAAAGGTCACCCATGAAAAATTTAGCAATAGAAGGAGGGTTATTTTAGGGATCATTTGAGAAAAAAATTAACCAGTGAGGAAGGACTACATTCCAACTGGAATAATCAAGGAAGGATATTTGGAAAAGTGGGGCTTGATTTGAGTAGAGCAAGTTATCAGGGAAAAGTAGAAATTCAAGGCTGACGGAGCAACCTTGCCCAGTATTGCAGGAACCAGTTGTGGCTCTGGGTAAAAAAGTGAATGAGAATATCTTTGGAAGGACTGCTAGGACCAAATGTGATGGGCCTTGAATGCTAGGCTAAGAGCCCTAAACTTTATTCTCGTCAGTAGGAAAGGATTTAGCATCTTTAACAGGAGAGTCATTGAAGAAATGGTGGGTTATGAAAATGAGTCTACTGGTGATGTGAAGGCTGGTTCGACATGGGGAACACAATGAAGAAGTGAGCTGGGGGTCTCTCAGGAGTACAGCATGGGACAGAGGGAGCTGGATAGGAAAGTAAAGTACAAGACAGATGTGAGGACAATTACACCAGAGAGACTGGGGTTTTGTGGCTGACTAGATTTGGGGTGAACAGGGAAGAGACCAAGTCAATTTTAAGGTGTCAAACTCAGGTAATTAATAGAACATGTGAAACTGAAGGCAGATGTTGCATTTTGAGAGGGAGATAATGATAGGACCTTTACTGTTGCACTAAAGGGAGCACTGAGGTCTGAGGACCTTGAGGATGGAGAAGACTTTGAACAGAATCTCCTATGGAATCCACACAAAAGAGGAGAGGATTTAAGGCAACAGGTGCCTTTCAAGAATCAGTTTTTAGTATGTGAAGTCATCATGGTTTCAGAAATTTTTGTCACAGTGCCATGTGACCCCCAAATCAGAAAGGGGAGAAAGCCTGATGGGATGACTTAGGAATAGTCACAGCAAAAATTGGTGACAGTAGGGGGGCCCAGGAGGTGACTTTTTGACTTAGCAGGGTGGACTTGGAGTTTAGTTGAGGCTGAAAAGCCTGGGGAGGGTCTAGCAGCCAGTGACAGCGAGGTGGCTCTATCAGTGTGGAATGAGAGAAAGATGAGGTTGTGCTGGAGAGCAGCCTCACCATCTAGAGACAGCCACCCCACCATCCAGGAGTACCTCAGACTCTCTTCTTACCCAAACTGCACCCATCTACTTTCCTTTCTTCACCCAAACTTGTCCTTTTAGCATGGGTTAAGATGAGCACAGATTTCTGAACTCCCTGTAATTATTTAGAAGTTTGTATTTATAGGATAAATGTATTGTCTCCCTAAGTAAAGAGTCAACATTACTCATTAGATTCTCAACGAGGACTGTAATATAAAAGTTTAAAAACTACTATTTCGTAAGGATCATTGAGAAGGGATTTCAGAGGAAATATACAAAGGTAAAACTAGAGGCCGTCAGTGGGGGGAAAGTTAAGGAACTTTGAATGAATTTAGAGAATGCAATAAATTTAAGATCTACATGGTATGAGGAAGAACTTAAAGATTCTGGAAAGGATCTGAAAGTTCTCATATATACCAAAATGTCTGAGGAGAGGAATTCTTATTTCTTCTCTGTGTACCTCACAAATTGTTACCCCTTTGCTCCTAGTGGGACATCCTTATCCAGAATAAGTTTGCACAAAGTTTATTTTTGTGTGCATTTGTTTCTTTTACTTTTATCTAACTTATTCCTATATTATAAAATATTAGAGTATTAATCTGGCTAAGAATTTCTCTCCAGCTCCTTTCTTCCAAGGAATCCTGTTGAAATGGTACGTTTTACTTCTTTATTTTGCTCTTAGGCACCTCTTCCATTGGGGCACATAAAGCGAATGCAAGAGGTGTACAACTTCAATGCCATTAACAATTCTGAAATACGATTCAGGTACATCATTTTAACTTGTCTCTGTGGAAGAAAGCAGAAAAGTAGTATAAAAGGTGGAAAAGGGGAAAGCAGAGTATGAGACTTACACAAGTCTTGAGCAATGCTTGTCAAATGCACTGCATCTATAGAAATAATTAATAGTCGTATTTTAGGAATAATTAATAGTCATAGTTGCAACATCTATAAGATGAAACTTATTTTTTTGTTAGAATTGATACTAAATTTCTCTTGCCTTAAAAAAATTAGAATTAATCAGTAATAAATAGGTGTTCTTCCATAACTAGACAAATCAACTCTGAAATGGGAATGGTTAGAATCTGTCATTGATTCTGTTATGTGGTTAATCATTCTTAATTCAGATTTGTAGTGTGAAGCTTAAACCAACATTTAATTCCTTCAGAAATTGCATGTAGAAGGTACATGACACCTGTATAATCCAAACCTTGTAAAACAAATGATCTTTTTCAAGAACAAACTCCTCTTCCTTCTCTTCTCCAAGTATTAAATTGTATATATAAGGATTTAAGAGTCTCAGAATAAAGGCAATATAAAGTGATATACAGTAAACAGGATTATTCATCGTTACAAATGTAATTTTCAGATATACCTGTCCTATCCTGTCCCTCTTCCTCATTCCTCAATGCCCTCCCCCCCAAAAAAACTCTCCTTTCAGATGGTTACGGCTCTGCATTCAATCGAAATGGGAGGAAGCAATTCCTTTGGCTCTAAAAATGGCGACTGAACAAGGAAGGATGAAGTTTACACGACCCTTGTTCAGGTAAGAATCAAATCAAACCATGCTTTGAATGGGGAAGAAAAATGCTTTTCTTGTTACTAAAATACTTTGTAAAATGCAATCTCATGACAATCTTTTTTAATTTATTAAAGATTATAGATATAATTCTGAAATAGGAATTAATAAATTCTAAGTATTTAAAATTTGTGATTATTTCATTAGCTTTTTAAGGAGTGCTATATGTGGATTATCCCAAATAGGGTCAGACACTAGTGAAAAGGCAGTAAATCAAAGACAAATTTGTATACACTGAAAGAGCTTTAAAAGCAAGATCAGGGCCTCCCCTGGTAGTGTAGCAGTTGAGTGCTGGGCTGCAAAGCTGCCCACAGCCTCTGCAGCGCCGGTTCGATCCCCAGCAGCCGGAGAGGGTCCCACATGGCGCGCAGACCTCTCCTGCCGCCCGCTGCTCCCCTCAGCAGTGTACTTCATCAGTCTGCCTGTTCTGTTCCCTGCTCTGGCTCTGATGAATTCTCTCACCCTCCCGTGCTTCTGACTGTACCCAGTTCTTGTATAAATAAATAAAATCTTTAAAAAAAAAAAAAAGCAAGATCATTGGTGATTAGGCATAGACAGAAAAAAGTCTGAAGTTCAATGCAAGAAGAACGAACAAGTAAAGCCAAATCTTTGTGATCAAATGTTGCAACTGAAGCGGAAATATAGATTGCTTGACATATAAGAAAGGAATACTGGTATAAGAGGCAAAAAGTTGTATCTTGGCCACAAGATATACTTTAAGACTATCTCAGTGAAGTTATTTCTTTTTTTTTTTTTTTTTGCACATTTCATCATTTGTATTGAAAAGCAAATTCAAGAAATAAAAATCTCCTAACACAATGATAGAATAGTCTTGCAACTATTGAAATAACGATCCAAAATCAGTATCCATTCTTCTTTTGTAGTGGAAGATTTATAATTAAGTCTTCCCTCATCTTTTTCTTTGGGGGGAAGTAGATAGGAGAGAATGGATCAATAGATGAGAAGACAACACCTACTTAATGAGATTAGTATGGCACTTTTCTATAATATTTGAGTTATTTGAGTACTTAAAAATTTCAACAGAAGATTTTGTTAAAATCTTTTTTAAAACATAAGTGAAGTTATTAACTATGTGGATTTAGCAGAAATTCTGGAAAAAATAGAACAATGACATAAATAGCTATGAATCATTCATCTTGTCTGATCTTTGTTAACTTCACAAGGATAGTAAAATTTGCTAAAGTAAGTCTTTATCCATCTCTGTTTTTTTTTTTTCCACAGGGACCTTGCTGCCTTTGACAAATCCCACGATCAGGCCATCTGCACCTACCGGGAGCACAGAGCCAGCATGCACCCCGTGACTGCCATGCTGGTGGGGAAAGATTTAAAAGTGAATTAAGGACCTGCCTCTTGTGATTTCAGACCTTTCTCTTTTTTAAAATTGAATTCATAAAGAAATATTAAACTTCAGATCACATTTAACTGAAAGTATCTTTTGAGTTTGGACTTTTTATTGTTTTGTCAGTGATTCTCATAAATAAAGCTGAGCTCCCTCCCTCCCCACACCCCCACCAGTGATATGTTCTTTGTAAAGTGAATTTTAGCAAAATTTGATCTTTTGATCTATAAATTTAAAAATTTTTAATTAGTTTCCTATTTGTTTTCTCCCAGGTAGTCACAAAGTATTTTACCTGATACTTTAAGTTCTTTAATCTGCTACAAATCAAAAATTTAACATGATTGGAGTTTTCTTAAATAACCTTAAACATGAGCACTCATTTGGATTTGCTCACCACCCCCTGGTGAGCATAGGATGAGCCTACTTACAATGTGGAAACTAGAGCAGGAGCACTCTGCTCCCACCTGGATCCCCCAGACTCGTCCAGCTCTCCTCCCCACCAGGGTCAGATAGCCACCCTGCACACCAGAGGTCGCCTCTTTTCTGCTCAATCTGCCTCATCTTAGTGGTAAACAAACATTCACCCATACAGAGCACATAGCACCTAGAAAGACATACTAACAACAGTTCAACTTGGTCTAAATCAGAGAGTAACAAAGGATCCCTTTGAGTGCATTGGAGTGTCCCAGGGCACCTTGGCACACAGTATGGGAACCACAGTTGTATTAGATAGAATTTCATAGGTGATAGCAACCCAACTGACTAGAAGTCAGGAAGGGGAAAGGACTACTTTAAGGATATAGGACAGAGGGCGTTACCAGATCTGGGAACAGACAGAGATTGGCCCCCAGGACGGCAGAGCATGAATACTAGATACAGTCTCCCATTTCTGCTCTGCTAGTCCATTATATAGTCTGACTCCCTACACATGGAGAGACTGAGTTCCAAATTCCCAGGGACAAGACTGACCTAGCATGGGGACCCCCTAGCTAAATAACTACAGCCAAAGGTAGGGCAGACATCAAAGGGACAGATTGCTACCATTCCTGTTGTCTGTCTTCTCCCTTGCTCTCATCCTCCCCTGCAGTTTCTCCTTTTTTATTATTATTTTATATATTTTGTACATCACTTTTCATATTTGCACAATGTATGCATTTTCATCTTGGTTATAGTCCTCATACAATTCCAACTCTTCTTATTTTGACCCTAACCCTCCTCCCCCTTCACCCCCGTAGTGTGTCTCTGGTTTATAGTTGCTTGTTGATTTTGATTTTTACTTTATTATAATTAGTCTTTTTTCCTGGTCCCTTATTTAGGTTTTCTAAATTCCTGCTATGAGTGAGACCATCTGGTATATTTCTTTTTCTGGCTTATTTTGCTGAGCATGATCCCTTCCAGCTCCATCCCTGTTGCTGCAAATTGCATGAGTTTATCTTTTTTGATTGCTGAGTAATATTCCATGGTGTATATGTACCACATCCTCTTGATCCAGTCATCTATTTTTAGGTATATGGATTGTTTCCAAAGCTTAGCTATTGTAAATAGAGCCGCTATAAACATAGGGGTGCAGGTGCCCTTTTGAATTAATGATTCTGTGTCCTTTGGGTAAATACCTAGGAGTGGAACTGCTGGATCATACGGAAGCTCCATCTTTAGTAGGTTGAGGAATCTCCACGCAGCTTTCCATAGTGGTTGGGCCAGGTCTCTCCTTTTGAACATACCTACACTGCCATGGAATTTCAGTTTCTCAAGTTTCTGCCTTCACTTGTCTTCAGTGCCAGGAATATCAGAGGAGAGTTCAGCTCAATCCCTAGCTATAATCACAATGTAAATGATTAGACATTAGTAAATCCATGGACCCAAGTGATGGCTTTTAAGTCTTCCCTTGTCCTACAAGCTAATGCCACTTATCACTGATAAATGATACACTGAACTGGTCAATGAAAAACTTGACAGGTGTGGTAATGGTGCTATGAAGAAGGTAGGGGGCACTAAAGACAAACATCCATGCAGATTTACTGAGGCCAGCCTGGAGGAGTCTGCACTGATACCCTTCAACTAAGAAGACTATACTGAGTGTTTTTATGCTGACGGTAGATTCACAGTTACGGGATGAACGAAGATCAATCTGCATAATGCTAAAGAAGCTAGAGCAGCCCACGAGGGGCTATTTAACCCAACTGAAGGGGCTAGGGAATTCATCCTGGAGAAAAGGAATGAGAACTATCTAGTAAAGCAAAAAAAAAAAAAAAAAAAAGTTGGGAATATGTATGTTCTAGGTGGAGAGAAAATAACATACTTAAGGACTTACAGGCACTCTGGGTCATGAATCTGGACAGAACCAGTGGAAACAGCTTATTTCTGCTTATTACAGTGTCTGGGGAATCCTCAAATAGTGGGGAACTACTGAAATCTCTGGAATCCGGCACCACCTGGCTGACATCTGTCCTGGGTGCAGCTGGTACTGGAAACTGCAATTCATGTGATTTGGGTTTTATCACGGCACAGAGCGTTGGTGGGATTCTTCTTAATCTCTGTAAGTGTGCATCTCTCACCTGGGAATGAGCACCAGGAAAGCAAAAAATACTTCCTCCCCAGGACCTAGCATAGTGCTTGGGATGTAACAGAAGGTCAAGAAATTTTATGAATGAATGGAGCAGGGGGGAAAGTTAAGGGCATCACATCAGAGATGTAGGAGTTAAGGTCCACCTATGAGAATTAGAAGAAGTGGCTGTTGGGAAAATCTCTGTGGGTCAAGGGAACGTTTGGAAACCCACTGAGGAGGGGGCCAAGTAGAAGGGCAGCACTTCCTACAACAGCCTTCCACTGGGGCGGGGTCTGGCAGGGGAGATTGTTGCAATGATCCAGAAGTTGAGTTTTACTCAGAATGTAGGCAAATATTTGGGGTTATAAGGAAATTTCAAAGTGCTGAATAGTGGTCTGGGTGATCAACTAGGTGATGTGCTTCCTAGAAAGGAAGGAAGCCAGTAGGAAGTGGAGAAAAAAAGAAAGACTGGAGGTCAGGTCCCAAGGCAGTGTGAGTGAAGGAAGGGCAGAGTTGGAAGACTAGAAGCTCCTGGTCAGAAGTTGGGGGACTGGCATTTAAGATTGATGATGTGGGGCCTCCCTGGTGGCACAAGGGGTTAAGCACAGCACTGTGAAGCTATCCACAGACTCTGTAGCAAGAGTTCTATCTCCGGCCCGCCAGGGAGCTACCCACATGGTGCAGCAGACCTCTCCTGCCTTGCCCACTGCTCCCCTCAGCGGTGTATTTCAGTCAGTCTGCCTGTTCTGTTCCCCACTCTGTCTCCTATGAATCCCCTCACCACCACCCCCAACCCTGTACCTCTGGCCTGTACCACAGTTCTTGTATGCATAAATAAAAAACCTTTAAAAAAAAGATTGATGAGGGCCTCCCCGGTGGCGCAGCGGTTGAGCGCTGGGTTGCGAAGCTGCCCGCGGCCTCTGCGGCGCCGGTTCGATCCCCGGCTGCTCCCCGGCCACCGGAGGAGGGTCCCACATGGCGTGCAGACTTCTCCTGCCGCCCGCTGCTCCCCTCAGCAGTGTACTTCGGTCCTTCTGCCTGCTCTGTTCCCCGCTCTGGTTCTGGTGAATTCTCTCACCCTCCCGCGCTTCTGACTGTACCCAGTGCATGTATAAACAAAACAAACAAACCAGCAAACAAATAAATAAAGCATGCCTCTATAAAAAAAAAAAAAAAAAAAAAAAAAAAGATTGATGATATGTATCAAATTCAGGTGATGCCGAATTCCAGGGTGTGATCAGGATGTGGGTGTCTGAGGTGCAAGCTTCTGTGAGGTTCAAGGAGGGTAGCTCTTGATTCTCACATTTTCCTGGAACCTGTCCGAGGAAGAGATTCTGTGTATGGGCGTTTCTGTGAGCAACTGTGGTTCTACTTCCAACACAAGTCTGGCTTAGTGGGAACAGACTTTTCCAGACTTTTCTATTCTATAATTAAATCACTAGAAACTGGTTGGTGCTCAGTTAAAATAGTCGCCACATTTCTTGATTCCTTTTTCAAGCTCTTTGGAGTTCCTTATGACTAGTGGTAAAGACTTATAAGCAGGGAACAGTGATCTGTGTGGAAAAACTTAATTGGATTAGGGGTGTTCACGAACCAACAAAGAACATTTATAAAACAGTTTAGGTAGACAGATTACAAAAGTGCAAAAAATAATAATCGCAAGCACTTCTGCAGTATTTCCAATATACCAATTGCTCCTTGAAGGGCTTTATGTGTATGAACCCACTAAATCCTCCCGCAACCCTTTAAACAACTACTAACATTATCTCCATGCTAGAGATGAAAAAATAGGCCCAGAGAAGTCAAGTAGCTTATCTAGATCACACAGCTAGTCAAAGGCAAGGCCAGGACTTAATTACAGGTAGATACTGCTGCAGTGAGGCAGCTACTCTTCTTTATCTCCAGATAAGAAAACTGAAGCTCATTAATAATCTACTTACTGGAAGACACTAAGTGTGGAGTTACTGTGCCCCACCCATGGCTGCCTGGGCTGTTCACCTTCTAGTCACTGTGGCTCATTGGTCCAGACAGTCACCTTTATTGTGAAAATGATCTCTGGCCTCTGCAGTCTCCCTTTGCAGAGGGACAGGTTCAGAAAACCCCAGTGGTGGCAGGGAAGAGTTGCTCAACATGTTTGTGGAATAAACAAATGAATGAAGATTATTGCCACACTCCCTGGTGTCACAGTTGGCCAGCAGCGAGCATTTAATAGTTGAGTAACTCCAGATAAAGACAGGAACATGGTGTTTATAAACTGCCCTTAATGGAGAAGACTCCAGACAGAAACCAGGGGAGAGAGAGACATCGGGGCCCCAGCAGAGCAGCGGGGACCAGCAGCAGCTGCCAGGGGGTTCGGGGACCCCCAGGATTGAGAAGCGGCCTTTGTGCCAACAGCGCTGGCTCACAGGTGGACAGACCCTCTTGCATCTCTCTCCCCTGCCCCTCGAGAGAGGCTGCACAAACCCAAAGGGACAGTTGGGCCCTCGATAAATATTTGTCCAACGCCCAGATGAGTGAAGGCAAGGGAGGGGGCGTGTTTTGAAAGTTCATCCTCGTCTCTCCTGGCCACACCTTGGGAGGACTCCCAGATAAACCTCTCTCCTCCCAGAGTCTGTCACTGCGCCGCGGGGTGGTGACCTGGTTGGGCCGTGGGGCTGCAGGACGCAGACGACCATGCCCAGGTACACGGTGCACGTGCGTGGGGAGTGGCTGGCAGTGCCCTGCGGGGATGCACAGCTCACGGTGGGCTGGCTGGGCCGCGAGGCCGTGCGCCGCTACATGAAGAACAAGCCGGATAATGGTGGCTTCACCTCCGTGGACGACGTGCGTTTCCTCGTGCGCCGGTGCAAGGGCCTGGGCTTGCTGGACAATGAGGACCCACTTGAGGTGGCCCTGGAGGACAACGAGTTCGTGGAAGTGGGTGAGTGGACATGGGGGAGCGGCAGGAACCACCATGGTGGGTGCTCACGCCCGGGGAGGGAGGGCCTGGGTTGTGCACACTCGCGGTGCAGACAATGGGCTAGGCCTCTGGTCCTCTGGCTGCTCATGCCTGCAGGAGAAAGGTAGGGTGCGCAGCCACCCTCTTCAAGGGGCAAGACTCAGAAAGAAGGTGGCTACTTCCATTCCCCCCGGCGGCTAGTAAGTTGTGGAGACCAGATCTGAACTCCAGATTCTAGGTCTAAACCTTTGCAGTTCCTGAATCGTTTTGAAATCCTTTTGCCCTTCAAAAGCACCTCACCAGACTAGAGGCCAGTGGTGTGGACAAGGAAGGAGTTAATATTTAAAACACAATAAAGCTGGGGGTTAGATCTTGACTTTCCTTTGGACCAGGCGTCCACCCCACACCTGCACCTCTGCCTGTTGCTCTCCTCCTGTGTAAATGCACTGGGCGCACTTGAGGGCATCTGAGTCATGTGCAAGCAGCCTTTTCTTTTCTTTTTTTTTAAATAATAAATTTTATTTTTATATTCCCCATACAATTGCAACCCCCCCATTCTGACCCCAATCCCTCCCCTCCCACACCCACCCCCCAAAAAGTGTCGCTGGATCATAGTTGTTTGTTGATTTTGATATTTTCTTTCTTATGGTTATTCATTTTCCTGGTCCCTTATTTAAGTTTTCTAGATTCCTGCTATGAGTGAGACCATCTGGTATTTTTCTTTTTCTTTCTGGCTTATTTCGCTGACCATGATCCCTTCCAGCACCATCCATGTTGCTGCAAATTGCATGTGTTTATCTTTTTTGAATGCTGAGTAATATTCCATGGTGTATATGGACCACATCTTCTTGATCCAGTCATCTATTTTTGGGCATTTGGGCTGTTTCCAAGCAAGCAGCCTTTTCTATACAATTCAAGGGCCACTGCTGAGCTGGTTCTTGCTTGGCCAGCAGTGCCCACTACGGCCATTGGGTATCCGTTGTAAAGTTTCTTTCTTGCATTTTTGTTTCAGTTATAGAAGGGGATGCCATGTCTCCTGACTTCATTCCATCGCAGCCGGAAGGGGTTTACCTGTATCCTTTCCTGTAGGCTGATTGGTCTGCTCTGGGGGCTAATCCTGCCAGTGATGGGGCTGGGGCTTTTCCACACCGTCCATCATTTTCCTTTACCTGTCTTCAGATACAGCAAATACCGAGAACCTGAAAAGGTAAGCTGCAAACCACTCTGTTTTGCTAAGGAAATGAAATCCCCCTCATTTGAGGTTGGAGAGGGCCAGCAACATTGGGGGAGGGGGGCGGGCAACACCATCATTTAAGACAGGGCTTCGTCCAGCTCTGTGTAGGAGGGAAAGGCATCCTATTTACTGTTCTTGGTTTCCTTACTCAGCCTCCTCTTAAGGAAGATGTCTTTTGAATTATGAGATTTTACTATTTCATTGTGGTGATAAAATCTCCTCAATGTCAAAGATAAAATCTGCTTGAAGTGTCCCTACCTTTGTTAGAACAACTTAACTTTCCCAACCCACCGTGGTCCCCTTCTTGTCTGCAGTACATTGCCTTGGATGGGGACAGTCTGACCACAGAGGACCTGGTCAACTTGGGAAAAGGACGCTACAAAATAAAGGTATGGAGGGCAGGAGGGAAGCCTCTCCTCTGCCCCTTTTGGCTACACGTGGAGTCTTTGTGGGCTCAGCTCTCGCCAACGTTTTCCTAGCTCACCCCAATTGCCGAGAAGAAGGTGCAAAAATCCAGGGAAGTCATAGACCACATCGTGAAAGAAAAGACTGGTATCTATTTCTCTTTATGCTATAGAATTCTATTTATAGACATCCAAAAAAATGACCTACATCTAACTATAAGCTATCTGTTGTTTTTTATTCTAGTTGTTTATGGCATTACTACAGGTTTTGGGAAATTTGCCAGAACTGTAATTCCTATCAGTAAACTAGAGTAAGTTTGATTACCTGCCCTCCCCACCAAACACACACCTTCCCATGCCACGCATGACACTCTTGCGATTTCTATCAACAAGGGAAGTAATTAACATTTGTCCCAATTTACAGATGGGGGGGCAGGGTGAGCTTGGGTTAACTTACACATGGGTTAGCATGGAAAACACAGGCCTTTGGCTTCTTCCATGGCATCACATAGACTCGTTCTGTCCCTCCAACGATTTGATTAATTCCTTCATTTTCCCAGCTGAAGATATACTTCCCCATCAGGTATCTAAGAGATATTGTCCTCCTTTTTCTTCCAGGGAGCTCCAGTTCAACTTAGTCCGCTCACATTCCTCAGGTAAATCACTTCTACGCGGGGTATTTTCTAGATCTTATTTGAGTCCATGAATCAAGTACAACCTAGTGGGTGGCCCCCGTAACGCCCACTAACAACGAGTGTATTCCAAGGACTGGGTGCCAGTTTTGCTTCAAAGGAGGAAGGGAAGCAGAAAACATCAGACAAGACCACCTTTCAGCTGAATTTCAGGAAAAGGAGCAGGCCAAGTGGAGGGAGGAGCTGGGGCAGGACTGTGGACATCAGCGGAGAGCGGTGTGCTCAGTGATTTGATCAGGATTAGGTGAGCTGGGAAGGTCTGTTGAGTCTGGAAACTATTGTAAGGGTGCTGGATAGTGTGGGGCTCACTGGAGCATTCCAGGAAGGGAACCTGCGAGAGCAAAACTGGGGTTTTACCTTTGTCTGGAGGATGGGACTTTAAGAAGCAAGACAGAACTGAGAGTAGGCCAGCTTTCTGTGCCAAGGGGAGAAAGGTGATAGACGACTGAACTGAAGTGGAGAAAGATTTGAGAGATGGAGATGTCTGGGATGGGGAAAAGACTTTTTTTTTTTGAGAAAACATCAAATCTGTTTTTTAGGTGTTGGGAAACCACTAATCCCTGAGAGGTGCCGAATGCTGTTGGCTTTAAGGATCAATGTCTTAGCCAAAGGATATAGTGGCATTTCCCTGGAGACTCTCCAGCAAGTCATCGAAGCATTTAATGGTAACGCAATGGACCCCCGAACTGATCCTCTATGGAAGCTGGGCATGTCCCTAAGGTAGACTTGATTGACAGGATGGTAAGGAATTGGCTGAGACAAGAAAACAGAAAATAATGGACATGAGTGAGAAATGGGTTTAGCAGGATTGCACTTAAGGTAACTTAGGTATTTTAATTCTGTGTACTTTAACCTGTTCTTAGCACCTTCAGTTAGCATTTGTCATATTAAGACTGGAACAAGCCCTTTGAATCTGGCCTTTAGTTCAGGGCTGGAGGGAACTTTTGATTCCATGTTGCCTGAATGTTGTTAGAGAAGTTACATCAAATCATTGGGAAAACAGTGATTTCGGGATGTCCTTCCCAAAGACTGATTTTATACTCCTTGTTGGTGCCTGGGAATCTGAAATCTTAATTCTCCCCCAAGTGGTAAGAGAACCAGACATAAAGACCAATGTTCTTGCCAAGGTAGAACAGAAATGTCAAGATTAAAGACTGCTTGTGGATCAGGAGGCCAATTAGTGCCAGAATATGAAGCAGTTCTAGTCTTTGGAGCTTACTTCCTTTTTTTTTTTTTTTTTTTAAGATTTATTTATTTATTTATACAAGCACTGGGTACAGTCAGAAGCGTGGGAGGGTGAAAGAACTCACCAGAGCCAGAGCAGGGAGCAGAGCAGGCAGAAGGACCGAAGTACACTGCTGAGGGGAGCAGCGGGTGGCAGGAGAGGTCTGTGTGCCATGTGGGACCTTCCTCCGGTGGCCGGGGAACAGCCGGGGATTGAACCAGCGCTACAGAAGCTGCGAGCAGCTTTGCAACCCAGTGCTTAACTGCTGCACCACCGGGGAGGCCCCTGGAGCTTACTTCTTGAGAGAGGAAAATTCCTAAGTGAAAACAAGATTTGAAATGCTTAAGAGGCCATTATCCTCACAGATAAGGGTAAATATTCTGGGTCAGCAGAGCCTTGGGGAACTCTTGGGGGTGAAGGAGTGGGAGGAAAAGCAGGTCTGGGCAGTTGATAAAGCAAAATACTTGCTAGAGTCCCCTTGCTATGGATACAAGTGACCCGTAAATTTACTATGCCGGAGGTGGTAGCAATATCTGGGCTGTGCTGAACAGACCAGCCGTGATTCCAGCACCTATTTCTACACCCACTCTGGGGTGCCCTGCAATCTCAGCTGGTGCAGCTTTGCATGAACCCACCTGTTGCTTAATGGGTGAGCCCATCTGTGGGCTCCTTGAGTTGATTCACAAGCTGATCTGTGGGTGACCCAGCTTTATCCTACTGACGTGGTCTAGTGATTGCAAAAAGCACTGCTCTCGGGCATCTGAGATTTTTTTAGAAAGACAAAGCCTCGCCTTTCAGTAACTTATTGAGAATTTTCTCCAAAACAGCCTTGCTCGTTTAGCAGTGGTGGTGAGTTGTCAAACTGGAAGACTAGGAAGCTGGTAAAAATGGAAAGAGGGCCTCCCTGGTGGCGCAGCGGTTGAGCGCTGGGCTGCGAAGCTGCCCGCAGCCTCTGCAGTGCCGGTTCGATCCTGGCCACCGGCAAGGGTCCCACATGGCGCGCAGACCTCTCCTGCCGCACCCGCTGCTCCCCTCAGCAGTGTACTTCGGTCCTTCTGCCTGTTCTGCTCCCCGCTCTGGCTCTGGTGAATTCTCTCACCCTCCCGCGCTTCTGACTATACCCAGTGCTTGCATAAATAAATAAATCTTAAAAAAAAAAAAAAGCCACTAAATAAATAAATAAAAATGGAAAGAGACTAAGCCACCTATAACTTACCTTCTTAGAGAGCCCCTGTTAACACTTTGGTGTGTTTGATTATAGAAAATTTTATATTGCTTTTCTAATGTAAATGTTTACATGTTTTCAAATATTCTCAAAAAGCTTTTAATAATTACATACAATTTGATCACATGAAAGTTTCTTAATTCCATGTTTAGATCATGTCTAACTTTTTTTTTTAATTAATTTATTTATTTGTTTGTTTTGTTTATACAAGCACTGGGTACAGTCAGAAGCGCGGGAGGGTGAGAGAATTCACCAGAGCCAGAGCGGGGAGCAGAGCAGGCAGAAGGACCGAAGTACACTGCTGAGGGGAGCAGCGGGCAGCAGGAGGGGTCTGCGCGCCATGTGGGACCCTCCTCCGGTGGCCGGGGAGCAGCCAGGGATCGAACCGGTGCCGCAGAGGCTGCGGGCAGCTTCGCAACCCAGCGCTCAACCACTGCGCCACCGGGGAGGCCCCATGTCTAACTTTTTGTTCTTAGAAACAAATTCACAATGAACAATAGCTAGCTCATGATCGTGTCTTCAAGATATATTGCTAGAATTTCTGGAAACTTCTAGATCAGATTTTGAAGGTTTTGCAACTGAGAGGGTTCAGTCTTCTCTCCTTCCTTTCCTGTCGTTCTTATTTTCTCACCTCTTTTTCTCTATAGCAGCTCAGCTAGGTATCCTAAGCATTAGCTGTGCTTGAGAAATGATCTTTCCACAGATGTTTAGGCATGATGTGATGCTAGATCCTACTGGGGGAGCTTCATCTCACTGGAAAAGCAAGGAGCACCAGAACGAGGTACTCTTGAAGTAACTGGTCCCTACTTCTCTCCAGCCTCCTGCCTGCCCTACATTCCAGAAAAAGGAACCGTTGGTGCCAGTGGAGACCTTGCCCCACTCTCTCATCTTGCTCTTGGGCTAATTGGAGAAGGGAAGATGTGGTCTCCTAAGAGTGGCTGGGCTGACGCTAAATACGTAAGACTTGATGACAACTTCAGTCGGGGATAATTTCTCTAAGCTGGATCCAGGGTGTCCTGCATGCTTTATATCATTTCATCTTTATGGTAGCCCAAGGAGGGGGCCATTATTATCCCCATTTTATTAAGGGAAAAATGGAAGTTTAGAAGTCAAATGAGACAACGCTCTTAGCTTCCTACTCGACTGTCAGCTTTCTGGACTTAAAAATCTCCTTGGTGGGGAGGTACAGCTGCCAGTGTTAATCCCAGAGATTGATTAGGCACCTAAGACACTGGCCATGTCTCTCTGGGAGGTCACACACTGCTGCAAGTTTAGTTAGTGGCTGATCTCAGAGCTGCAGAGCTGTGGGTCCTGGCACTTACAATCTGAGTACTGCAAAGCAGCTTCCATTTGACCCCCAAAATCCCAACCCATTGGCTAATCAGAAAGGCTTGGATTTCATAAAACTTTAATGTTTTCTTCATCTGAATTCATCTCTTAATTCCACCAGAACCAAACAATTATTTGAAGTGTCATCTCTGATCAATTGTGGGAGGTATCCTAAAGTAAAAGAAGGGGCAGAGGATTGAGGAGGAGGAAATAGTTAAGGAAACAGATAATCCTCCCAGGGATATAGGTTCCAGCTCACCTTTCTTGATTATTTCTCTGTATACAGTGTTTGCCCAACTACCTTCATACAGTAAATTCAAGCACATCCTGGTTAAAGCCTGTGATCCTTCCCCTGTCCTTAGACTCAAGTCTTAAGTGACTTACCAGAGTCTTGTTTATCATGTCACCCGCCTCTCCACTGCCTGCTCCCTGGAGTTTGATATTACAAAAAACTGGAGGTCCTTATACTGGGAGTGTGCTGGGTCCTTGCAGGAGGACAAGCACTATCCATTCTTCTCCCTCCTGTTCACTCCTGTTTCTCCTTCTCATAAGTCCTTAGGAAACTTCCCTTTTTGTTCCTCTGGTTCTTTTCCATCTCCCCCAAGCCCCTATGGCCCCTCCTTTAGTCTCTCCTGGCATCTCATGTGATTATTTTCCACCAACCCAACCCACCTCCTACCACCGGGATCGCTTATCACACGAGCTCATCAGTCTCCCATTTTTCCTACCCCCAGCTCCAGCCCAACACCGAGAACTGATGTGGAGAGCAAGGTGCACTCCACTAGACTGGTGCAACCGACATCATACGTCACGCTGGCCCTTTTCCTTCTTCCCTAGAAGGACCTTCCCTTACCCATTGCTTTCCCTTCTTTTATTTCAGGGGGGGATTATCCTGCCTGTTTGTCCTCAAGATTCTGTTTCCATCTATTCAGCCCATAATCCCCTCATTATCGGTGCCCACACATTTAACACACAAGGGAGAAACCCTGCTCCAAGGTCCTGCCAGTGTGTAGATAAGTAGGATGAGGGTGAAGACTTTTTAGGTTAAGCTCTGGAGAGATGTGCTGTCGACAGACTGTCAAGCGTGCATATGTGTTCAGGAAAAAACAGAGCAGTTCACCAAGATGGACACTATAAATCAAAAGTCAGTGTTGAGTCTGCAGACACAGAGCCCTGTTTTAAGTGCAAGAATTATGTGGATATAAATCTGCTTTCAGACTAAAGAATAGAGCCAGAGACTCGATCAGAGGACATGGACAGAGTTAACGTGTGTAGGTCTAATCTTTTCTTTTTTTAAGACAGGGTGTCTTTGGTGCTTTAGAGTTTTTTGTGGGTTTTTTTGTTTGTTTGTTTGTTTGTTTGTTTTTTGTTCCACATGAAAGTAGAAATAGATTGATATTTCATCTGATATGCACTTTTATCTTTTTAATCATTCCGCAGGTCCTGGAAGCCCATGGATTGAAACCAATTGTTTTGAAGCCAAAAGAGGTAAGGAAATTCAAGGAAGATTTGTTCATTTGAATAAGTCTTCACTTATGCACTATTTTCAGTCTTATAATCAACTTCACAGGTTTCTTAAAGTAAACCTGGTTTATATATTTGTTGAGAGTTGGTCGCTGGAGAAAGGGTTCCTCCATAAGCATTTTAAAGATTCTTCATGCCATGCAAGCTTAGGGGGAAGTTCTATTCTTAAGAACATAAATTTCAAATCAGAACCTCTAAGGATTCTTAAGAGATACTCCCAGCCAGTTTATACTCCCTTAGGATGCTCTCAGCCAAGAGCGTCTTGGAACAGAAATGTCCTAGGATGCCTTACCTACAAGGATGAGAAGTTAAAGAAGAAATGCAGCACAATTTAGCATTCAAGATTTTACATGCAGTTCTTACAAGAGCTACATTACTGCCTCAAGAATAAGGACACTTAATAGTAATGAATTCTCATAGGATGGCACTTAATCCTCTACTGCTTAAGCAAGTCCCCCAGTCCTACACTTCGGACAATATGAATAAATACCATTCAACAAACTGGTTAGCTTTTCTCTTGCAGAAGTGGAAGAGATGAAATCAACTTGTAGATAGGTTTATTATAACAAATCCAGTAGGAAACTTCTCTCTCCCTCCCCAAAGGGTCTGGCGCTCATCAATGGGACACAGATGATCACCTCCCTGGGCTGTGAAGCCGTGGAAAGAGCCAGTGCTATTGCTCGGCAGGCTGACATTGTGGCAGCCTTGACCCTTGAGGTGCTCAAGGGCACCACCAGAGCCTTTGATACAGGTCAGTAGGGTTCCATTGGGTTGTTACACACCTTAGCTGGTGGGATGGGCTGACTGAGGTCATTGGACATGAGGCTCATGGGAGTGGGTAGGAGGAAAGGAGAAAACCCCAGTGTTGATGGCACACCCAATAATGCTACAGCTTCACCTAAGTCACACCACCTTTGAGCCTTGAAACAACCACATTTTACAGACATTGATCCCGAGAGTTTTGTGATCGGCCCCAGATCACCCAGCTCTGCCTCCCATCAAACTATGTGTTGTCTCAGGAATCTGCTCCCAGGGTTTAGAACAAGAGTAGAATGAAGGTTGGTCCCCATTAGGAAATTGAGAGAAAACTGTGGAAGTGGTAGCTTATCAAGAAAGTCGTGGGTTTGAAAGACTTCCTACTATTAAATGTTGTAGGACAGAAAAACTGACTAGAAAAGACTTAGTTAAATTAGGCCACTATGGAGATCCCATCTATTATGAGCCTAAAATCTTTTTAGATTGGACCCAGTGTCCTGAGTTGAATTCCCAGTGGGATCAACACATTGTTTATACATGGAAATTTCAAGTAAAAAGAATAAAGTCAGGAAGGAAAATCTTGCTTTGTGGGTTAAGTATCTGAGTGGTGGT
Source organism: Talpa occidentalis (assembly GCF_014898055.3). Classification (NCBI taxonomy): domain Eukaryota; kingdom Metazoa; phylum Chordata; class Mammalia; order Eulipotyphla; family Talpidae; genus Talpa; species Talpa occidentalis. The sequence continues at coordinate 16,871,414 of NW_023601653.1, forward strand.
AGAGACCCTGGGAACTTTCAGGATCATGTCAGCATGGTGGATGGTCCTGAGCCATTGATGGAAGGTCAATCTAATGCAAGAATGGCTCAGATTTACTCTCTCTTGACTCTAGACATTCACGCGGTTCGCCCTCATCGTGGACAAATTGAAGTTGCATTTCGGTTTCGGTCGCTCTTGGACTCAGATCACCACCCATCTGAAATAGCAGGTCTGGGCATGTGTATGGGAGCAAGCTCATTTGGTTGTGTCTCATGGAAAGAATTGATAATATGTCCTCTGTCACCCCCTCCACCTCTTCCCCAGAAAGTCACAGGTTCTGTGATCGTGTTCAGGATGCCTACACTATGCGTTGCTGCCCACAGGTAAGCAAACAGTTTCTTTTCTTTCCTCTAATTCAGGGGGGGAACTGATAAAGGGGGAGGGTTAGAACATCATGTAATGGCCAATTCTAATGCAACTTTCTTTACTGCCTCTATTAAAAAACCATGTATGACATACTTCCATCATTTCCAATTGTTGTTAAAGTTTCTATTCTATATGGGCAACTATTTTCTTCTAAATTGCTCTGCTCATACCCCTGGTACAGAAGGCCAACAACTTGTTATGTCAATTTAATATCCTAACTTTAAAAAATTCTTAGCCATAAGAATTCTGATGAGTTAATGGAACTTTACTGGTCCTCCCGGTTAGATGGCATTTGAAGCAGCCTACCAAGGATGTTCTCAAGATAGTTTAATCAAAATTCAAGTGCATATCTATGCTTCTATCTTATCTGCATTTTATAGACACACATAAATTATAATTGAATCTTAATTTATTTATAAGGCTTAATTTTATTTATTTTTGTATAATAAATTTTATTTTTATAATCCCCATACAATTGCAACCCCCTTATTTTGACCCCAAGCCCTCCCCTCCCGCCCTCTACCCCCCATAGAGTGTCTCTGGTTCATAGTTTTTTCTTGATTTTGATTTTGACTTTCTTATAGTTATTCATTTTCCTGGTCCCTTATTTAAGTTTTCTAGATTCCTGCTATGAGTGAGACCATCCGGTATTTTTCTTTTTCTTTCTGGCTTATTTCGTTGAGCATGATCCCTTCCAGTGCCATCCGTGTTGCTGCAAAATGCATGTGTTTATCTTTTTGAATGCTGAGTAATATTCCATGGTATATATGTACCACATCTTCTTGATCCAGTCATCTATTTTTGGGCATTTGGGCTGTTTCCAAAGCTTAGCTATTGTAAATAGTGCTGCTATAAACATAGGGGTGCAGGTGCTCTTTGGAATTGATGTTTTTGTGTCCTTTGGGTAAATACCTAGGAGTGGAATTGCTGGATCCTATGGAAGCTCTATGTTTAGTAGGTCCAGAAATCTCCACACAGCTCTCCATAGTGGTTGGACCAGTTTGCATGCCCACCAACAGTGCAGAAGAGTTCCTTTTTCTCCATACCCTCGCCAACATTTGTTGTTGCTAGTTTTTTTAATATGTGCCATTCTCACTGGTGTGAGATGGTATCTCATGGTAGTTTTGATTTGCATTTCCCTGATTACAAGTTATGCTGAACATTTTTTCATATGCCAGTTGGCCATTTGCATTTCCTCTTCAGAGAAGTTTCTTTTTAGCTCTTCTGCCCATTTTTTGACTGGGTTATTTTCTTTGTTGTTGTTGAGTCTCATCAGCTCTTTGCAGATTTTTGTGATCAGTCCTTTATCATTAGTGTTGGGTGCAAAAATGTTCTCCCAGTTGGTGGGGTTTCTCTTTGTTTTTGTTATTGTCTCTTTTGCTGTGCAGAAGCTCTATGAGGCTTAATTTTATTTTTTTTTTTTTTAATTTTTTTTTTTTTTTTAATAGAGGCATGTTTTCTTTCTTTCTTTATTTGTTTGTTTGTTTATACATGCACTGGGTACAGTCAGAAGTGCGGGAGGGTGAGAGAATTCACCAGAGCCAGAGCAGGGAGCAGAGCAGGCAGAAGGACCGAAGTACACTGCTGAGGGGAGCAGCGGGCGGCAGGAGAGGTCTGCACGCCACATGGGGCCCTCCTCCGGTGGCCGGGGAGCAGCCGGGGATCGAACCGGCGCTGCAGAGGCTGCGGGCAGCTTCACAACCCAGCGCTCAACCGCTGCGCCACCGGGGAGGCCCGAGGCTTAATTTTAAATACAGTGTACAAGTGGCATGGGCTGGCCTTGGGCATCTTGATTTGCATATGATGATTAAATGAATTAACAGCTAAGATTTTCATCTAAAGAGTGAAACTAGAGTTCAGTTTCTGCCAAGTTACCATCTATGGTGTAACAAAGAGCCCTTCCTGGAGTAAATACCCCACTGCCTTTATTAGACACATTTCATTCCTGCTAGTTAGATGGAAAATGTCTCTGGGGAAGAATTGCCAAACTAGGGAATAGCAGACTCAATTGGTAGGCACCTTTACCAGTGTCTTCCATGTATTAATCCACTTAATCTTTTATTTTAGGTCCATGGTGTGGTGAATGACACAATAGCATTTGTGAAGAGCATCATTACCACAGAACTTAACAGTGCCACAGATAATCCTGTATCTTTTGACTGTCTACTAAGCTGTCATTAGAGAATTCCAGCTGGTAATTTAGGATTGGCAGAAGTGATCCTTTGCATAGTATCTCTGTTCTGTCACTCCTTTGCATAGATTAAGTCCCTGTGGCTCAGAGATTAAGTGACTTTTTCCACGTCAGAGCTGATAAGTGGCAAAGTCAGGTCTGTGAACCTGATCTTGGCTTCCAAGTCTAACATGCTGTGCTTTCAAAATGCACCCATCAAAGATTGAAGACAGTAATTCCAGCCTTGGCTAGGTGGTTTCATGGAGACATTTGCCCTAGACACAGGGCTGCGGTTATTGTTGGAAGAATGAAGATCCACATCCCAAATGTGATTATGAAGACCCTGTGCAGGCTGGCATTTATGCCTTCCTGGTTCTAGCAATGCTATAGGCATTAAACAGAAAGTAGCCTTTCAGCATTTGATCCGAGTTATAGCTTTCCCCATCCTGGGTTATTATTTCTGACATGAACTTTATTCAAATATGGAAAAACCCATTCCTCTAGGGTGGAGCTCGTCTTTCCTTCATGGAGTGGGTATCCCAGAACCATCTTGCTTTTGCTGGGGAATGTTTTGTGATGCCTTAGTTCTTCCAGAAGTGGGTGTGATTAGCCAGGAGGCATACTGATGAAGTCTTCATGGAGCCAACACTACCTTTGAAGACCACAGAAATATTTTTCTTCCTGTTCCATGTCTGCCTCAGTTCTTAACACAGAGAAAGTGCTGAATTGTCAGCCCTGGATGCAGGTCACAGCCTGAGTCAGCAGATGAGTTTCACAGCAGTTGAGTAATGTTCCTTACAAGACCTTTACCACAGCTCCTCTGAGAGACTTACTTCAGCTGTGTGATCTGTGTCCTCTCAGATTGTTTTACAGTTAAGTTAAACACTCATGAAATAGTCCTCAACTCACTAACTTACCTCAACACCACTACTCAAAGTGGAGTAGGAGTGTCATGAACTCTAGTTTTTTTGTTTTTTGTTTTTTAAAGATTTATTTATTTATTTATACAAGAACCAGGGTATAGGCCAGATTCGCGGGAGGGTGAGAGGATTCACCAGAGACAGAGTGGGGAACAGAACAGGCAGACTGATGAAATACACTGGTGAGGGGAGCAGCGGGCGCGGCAGAAGAGGTCTGCTGTGCCATGTGGGACCCGAACTGGCCGGGATCGAACTGGTGCTGCAGAGGCTGCAGACAGCTTCACAGCACTGTGCTCAACCCATGAACTCTGGTTTTATCTCCCCCTTGGTATGGTTGTGCTTGAGGGTCTCTGATCTCAAAAGAAACCAGCATTTCATGGTCTGTGTTTCTCTGGCTCCCATTGGGTATAAATGATTCATCTTTTGCTTTTGTGTCTTTTTATGTCAACAAGTGCTTGCAGGAAGACTCTTCTCCACCCACATGTGTGCAAAGGCTATCACCTCAATGTTAAAATTAAGCAGATTGGGGAAAGGGTTATCTTAAAGTGATCGGCAAATGTCATGTTCAAGCCTTAACCTGCTTTGAAAGATGGTCTTTGCCAGTAGGGGAGAAACTATTTCTGGAGGAAACTTCCATGGTGAATACCCAGCCAAAGTAAGCCTCTTAGAATTCCTTTTGCTTCTGAAACTATATTCCAGTACAGGCCAACTGAACTGAGATGCTCTTTCAGGCCCTCGACTATTTGGCCATTGGCATCCATGAACTTGCCGCAATTAGCGAAAGAAGAATCGAAAGGCTCTGTAACCCCTCCCTCAGCGAGTTGCCTGCCTTCCTGGTGGCTGAAGGTGGTCTGAACTCTGGATTCATGATAGCCCACTGCACAGCTGCAGCCCTCGGTAAGAAGACAGCCTCCTCCCCAGAACACAGGCTATCATCTAGCTAAGGGCATCTCCATTTTACCTGAGATGTTTTGTCTTTGAATGAGATCTACCTTCTTCACCACCTCCATTTGTCCGCTCCCTCCCTCAATACAATTGTAGAAGTTTGTCTGTTTAATACTTTTTACATCTTTAAATACTTTTTAGGAAACAAATATAAATAAATCCTAAGCAAGTATCTGCTAAAATATAATAATACAATAATGAGGTTGTACATAAAGAGGCTTCCATATTTCTCTGTAGAAAGCAATTTGATATCACATGTGAACTTTGTAGCTTTTCCTCTAATCTCAATTTGAAGTCTATCAGAAAGAAAAAGACAAAGATGTTTGTCGTTCATGGAGAAGCTAAACCAACCTGAATGATTAAAAACTGGATATATTTCATTACCTATACCAATCATTAAAAACGTAAAGATGTGATTACAAAATGCTTCGAAAAGGCAATTTGTCCTCTAAGGAAACAGCTGATTTCTGAGTCAAGATTATAAGAGACAGATAAGTAACCTACAGGGCAGGCCCCAGCACAGAGGCTAAGAGTTTCACTTATCTCCACTTATCAATGTCAGAGCAACAGTACTAGGCAGGTACAAACATTACCTTCATTTCTCAGATGAATAACGGAAGATCTGAGAAATAAAGTCACTTACCCAAAATTTCACAACTAGTAAGAACTAGAGCAGAATACAAACCCAAGCATTTGTGCTCTCACTTCAATGAATGAGACTCTCATTTTAACCAATACTTAACCCTGAAATATAGTTGTGAAAATGAACGAATAGAAATGCAAGATGTTCAGTTAAATTGAATTATTTAGGACATACTAGTACTAAGATATTATTTTTTTATCTGACATTCAAATTTAACTGAACAGCCAGTATTTTTTCCAGCAAACCTACCCAAGAAGCAGGATAGCATAGTACAAATTAAGTTAAAGATCTGAATCCCGGCTCTGGCACTAACCAACTGTGTTATGAAACAAGCTTTTAATCTTGTTGGCCTTCAGCTAACTCCTGTGTAAAACAGGGATGATAAATTCACCTAAGGGGCTGTTTTGAGGATTAAAGAATTAATGCATGTAAAGCCCTAGTACTATACTTTAGTTCCATGTTATAAGTGCTAAATATTAGTTGCTATTAATATTACTCCTAAGCTTTTCCTTCCTTAAGCTTCACACGGAAACTCAATATGAGTAATTCGAAGAGTCACTGAGTTCACCTCTCCTGTGACCAGTATCTACTATTTGCTCACTCGCTTCCTTTTTGAAATACCCCTTGAAGGGTAGCAAGTTCTCACATTAACATGGGGGTTGGGGGGAGGTTGTGGTAATTGATTTCTAGAGAATATTTTGAGCTTAGGGAAGCTTCATTTAAGTGTGTTCAGCATCTCTAGCTTCCTGTTGAAGTTATTCATTGCAATTTCTTTTGAGGGGAGTACTTGTGAGTTATCTCTTTGGATGAGCCTCGCTAGAACTTGTTTATCCATATAGCAGGATAGGGTCCCAGGTCCAGGGACATGTGCTGAAGGCGGGAAAACTCTCTGTCAGCCAGGACAAGCTGATCTCCCTAGCTGGATGATTTAGCTGGATTATCCCAAAGCCCTACAGTAGCACAGAAAACAATGGAAGTTTCACTCAGAGCTGCTCTGGAAGTTAAATAAAAAAAGAGAAAAAAGATTCTTTCAAATTTGACTTTTTCTGGCTTTCAAACTGGGGATAAGGAATTTAGTAATCTAGGGCCTTGCTCCTTCAGGTGTGATCCAGAAATACAGTTTATGGGGACAGCAGAATCTCAGGCCCCAGCTGAAATTTAGCATTTGCATTTTAACAAGATTGAGAGACTCATACACACAATGAAGTCTGAGATGCCAATCTCGGCTCTCTCTAGGATTTCCTTCACCTCTCCCAGATACCTGCCAGTCACCAAGGCCTTGCTTAAACACAGCTCATCTGCCTATGCCATCATCAAACAGCCTAAACCATTAAATCTTAAAATCTGTGGTCCCCCCTCAAATGCCATGCCTGAATTTTAATCCCTCCTCCTCTGGTGTCACAACCGGTCAAATTGCTCTCGAGTACCTAGAAATGACCACCATGTTTATTTTCCCTCCTCTCCCTGGTGTGCTAGTTGCTTGCAGTGTTTGCAGTTTGCTTTTGTAATTATAGGGTTTGCTGCTCCACAGCCCAGTTTTATGTCTCAACTCATTACAGCTTTATAGTCCCTCTCACTTTGGAAAGAAAAAAAAAAAAAATCTCTTCCTTTTCCCAAAGTAATTTTGGGCCATCTAGTGCTTGGATGGTGACCAGGAGTTCCTGGACAGGATGCACTGCGCCAAGGAGCACCCTGGGGAGCCTCATGTCGCGCTGGCATTTTTCCCGTCCGGAGCATACATGTTAACTTGCTCTGACCTCTTGCAGTTTCTGAGAACAAAGCCCTGTGCCATCCCTCGTCTGTGGATTCTCTCTCCACCAGCGCCGCCACCGAGGACCACGTCTCCATGGGAGGATGGGCAGCCAGGAAGGCACTCAGGGTCATTGAGCACGTGGAGCAAGGTAACTCCGGCCAGGATGGGGCTCAGGACTCTCTGGGGAGTGACTGTGACAGTGGTTCTCAGTGGAATCCCCCTCAGAGCACTGGCCTCACCAGGACTCTTGCTAGAAAGGCAGATTCTCCCAGGCCTGCTGACTCAGGAGCTCTGGGGAGAAAGTCAGGCAAGCGAGGCTTCACAAGCCCCCAAGCGATTCTGATGATTCTGATGCTTGCTGACAATTAGGAATCACACCCACTGGCTGAGCCAGTTCAATGGCTGGCTTTTTTAAAATTAAGGTTTTTAAAAACATTCAAAAGCAAAACCTCGTTGTTCATCTACACACCTCGCTCTCGTTTAACCAAAGTGAGCCCATTCGCTTCATTTTTTGCTTTTATTTTTCTCGAATTAGTTGCTAGCGAATCACCACCATATTCTTTCCTCCTGCGTACTGTTTGTCTTATATCCTTTCGTATCCAACACGATTCCATCGCCATGCCCACCAGAAATCAACAAGTCTTAGTATCTTCCCCGAGAACATATTTAACTGTCCCGCATGATCTCAATGTGTTTACAAAAGGTCTGCTCACATCAGGATTCAAGGTCCACGTTTTAAATTTCACGGTGAGGTTTTAAGCAACATTTCATCTACAGCAGTTTCCTCTCCACCCATCACCCCCATCCTCATTTTTTAGTCATGCCATTGACTAGTTTAAAAAATAGGTCACCTTTCTACTAGGAGGTGATATTCTGGACTTACCTCTTAGCTTCCATGCGGAGTTACTGCTGACTTCGCCTCTGTCCCATTTACTTCCTGCACGTTGCAGTTGGCCCCTAAACGCTTAACTAGCTGAGGGCCAACCTTTTTGGCAAAGATACCTCACAGGTGGAGCTGTGTCAGCCAACCTCAACCTGCCTTCTTAATTACTGCTTGCTAAGTGTTTTTGAAAGGAGCCGGCTTTCCTTTAGGCATTGTTACCTAGGTTTTTGCAACTGTATTGGAAACAGTTGGCTCTCAAAGGAATGTTACTATTTTAAGATAAATGGGAGCGTGGAATGTTCTTTTTTTTTTTTTTGGTAATGTCTGTATTGAGATACAATTCACTTGCCTTATAATTTATCCATTTAAAGTATACCATATATTGCTGTTTTTGTTTTCTTTTTAATATCCAGAGTGGGGGAAATGATTTCCACAATTACTTTTAAAATGCTTTCATCACCCCCAACAGAAAACTTGTACCCCTTACCTGTCACTCTCCCATTTTCTGCACACCTGAGCCCAGGCCTCAGCAGCCACTACTGTACTTTCTCTCTCCATAGATTTGCCTGTTCTGGACATTTCACATAAGTGAAATTATTCAAAAGGTGGCCCTTTGCAAGTGACTGTTCACATAGCATCCTATGTGCAAGGTCCATTTTTGATGTAGCACGTCAGTACTTGATTCCTTGCTATGGCCGCATCATACTGCCTGGCATAGACAGACCACCTTCTGTCTACCTGTCCGTCGGTGAGGGACTTCTAGTTCTGCCCACCTTTTCCCTAATTTGAATGATGCTGCTGTGAACTGTGTACAGATTTTTTTAAAAAAAAAATATTTATACATACAAGAACTGGGGTGCAGGCCAGACGTGCGGGGATTCACCAGAGTGGGGAACAGAACAGGCAGACTGACTGAAATACACTGCTGAGGGGAGCAGCAGGCGAGACAGGAGAGGTCTGCTGCACCATGTGGGTAGCTCCCTGGCTGGGGATCAAACTCATGTTGTAGTGGCTGCCAATAGCTTGATAGTGCTGAGAATTTAATCCCTGTGTCACCAGGGAGGAGAATTTAATCCCTGTGACACCTGTGTACAGATTTTTCTGTAAGCGTTTGTGTCATTTCTTCAGAGTGGAATTGCTGGGTCATATGATGACTCTCTATACATCTTTCTGAAGAACTGTCAGACTGTTTTCCAAAATGCCTCCTCCATGTCACCCTCCTACCAGCAGAGTGAGAGATCTGATTTCTCTACATCCTCAGATGTTGCTGGTCAGCTCCCCTCTGCCAGCGACTCTCAAAGTGCAATCCCCATTGACTGCATCAGCATCGCCAGGGAATTTTTTAGAAAGGCAGATTTTCGGACCTGCTGAATCAGAAACCCTTGAGCTGGAGCTCAGGATCAGGGTCAGGAAGTCTTTTTGATTTTCTCCCCTGCCCACATGACTCAAAGCTGGCCTCTGGGTTGAGATCGAGACAAATGGCAGTTTTCACTAGTACAGATAAGGGACACCTCCCTAGCTGGGTTTGGGGATCCCATAATCTGTCCAGGTAAGTGTCTCATTTTCCCCTTCTCACCATTAAAGATGCTGTCAAGAGGTTAAAAAGGCAGGTTTAAATGGTCACCAAATGCCTAGGTGGGTTTATTCTACCAATAGACAGAGAACCAACCATCTGGCTGCCAACTTCTATGTGATTTAAATCCCTGAAGCTCAAAGTCAGTCTTTAATCAGCCCTGCCCTACGTGATTCCTGTCTTAGTGCTGGCCATCGAGCTCCTTGCAGCCTGCCAGGGGATCGAGTTCCTGCGCCCCTTGAGAACAACCACTCCCCTGGAGAAGGTCTATGACCTGGTGCGCTCTGTGGTCAGGTAAGGTCCAACAGCATCGCGGACGCACCAGCCCTGGCAGCGCGATTGTTTGCCTGATGGTTTGGCTGATGGCATTTCCACTTGTCTTCCCCTGCAGGCCCTGGATAAAAGACCGCTTCATGGCCCCCGACATCGAGGCGGCGCACAGGCTGCTGGTGGATCAGAAGGCAAGCTGGCTTACTTCTTAGCCTGGGGTCTTCTGGGACCGTACACTGGGAGTGGGGAGTGGAGCAGCATGGTCTTATTCTTTTCCTTCCTGGCTATTCCTGGAAGTGAACAAAAATGTGCTTACAAAACTTGCAAGGCCATCCAGAAGCTATTGATAAACTCCGAAAAGCCCCGTAGAGCAACTAAACCTTGAATATCTGAGGACTGGAAGTGAGCTGAATTTTATTTTTTAATTTTTTATTTATAATTTGGGTATTATTTTTTTAAAGATTTATTTATGCATGCAAGAGCTGGGGTGTAGGCCAGAGGTGCAGGGTGGGGGTGGTGAGAGGATTCACCGGAGACAGAGCGGGGAGCAGAACAGGCAGACTGACTGAAACAGGCACACTGCTGAGAGGAGCAGCAGGGGAGTCAGGAGAGGTCTGCTGTGCCATAAGGTTAGCTGCTGGGGATCGAACTTGTGCTGCAGTGGCTGCCGATAGCTTCATAGTGCTGTATCTTAACCCCTTGCTCCACCAGGGAGGTGTTGTTTGAGATGTCATGCTCGAGAGAGAGTAGGTTGGTGGGTAGAGGTCAGAGGCAGTGCTTCTCATGGTGCAGTGTACGTGAGGATCTCGTCAAAGTACAGATTTGGATTCAGTTGGTCCTGAGTGGGACTGTATTTCTAACTTGTCCCGGGTGATGCTGGAGCTGCTGGTGCACAGGCTTCCCTTTGTGTAGCAAAGGTCAAAGGGACAGCACAGGCAGGAGAGCGCCTGTGGCTGCTACTACCTCTCAGCCTTCAAGACATGCTGGAGGAAACACCCAGCTTGAGCAACTTCCCTTCATTCTGTCCACACTGAGTTCTTTAGGTGCTGCTTGTTTGCTTGTTTTGCTACAGAAGAGTACACGACTGAAAACCTCCATGGTCACTTTAGAAAAGTATTAAACTTTGTACTTTAAAAGCTGTTAATACAACCAAAGCCTCATTGGCACAGATCGTGTGTCTAATGCTTCAAAAAAAGCTAGCAAGCAGCTGTGGCTTGTCTAATCAGATATAGAAAATGTTTTGACTTCAGATGAAGTTGCTGTTTAACGACATGTGAGAATAATGTCAACCTCCCTGCTGTTTAATCCTTGCTTCTCAGGTGTGGGAAGTGGCTGCACCATACATCGAAAAATACAGAATGGAGCATATTCCAGAATCAAGACCTATCTCTCCAACCGCCTTCTCACTGGAATCTCTAAACAAGAAATTCACCATGATCCCTGAGTCTGGGGATCTCTAATGGGTTTTGTCATAGATTAGCAGATTAGATGTTACTTAGCTTAACACAAGCCATTTATGCTGAAGGGAAGACCCCAAAACTTTCCTAGATCAATCCATTGTGTTAATTCAATTCTTCTAAAACGGACTTGGGTTCGGCTGGGGCCTATGTGACAGCTGCTGAATCTCACCCTGTGTCTGGTTGACCTGGTTTGAGACACATCAGGTGTTTTCAGACCATCCGAGTTTTCTTTCTCTCTTAACAATATCAACAGGCCACTCGCTCTTAAGGGTGAGAAGAGTAACCACAAGTGTGCGGTCTTTTACTCTCAGCATTAGATGAACCCAAATCTGGAAACAGATGAACAGCATTCTTTGTGTTCTTTCCCCCAAATGTTAGACTCTTGTGAATCTTTCTTCTTTTTTGCTTTGACAAGTCTCTACTGGTTAACTTTAACTGATCATACTATGCTCTAGGGTGACGTCCTTAATATGCCTTCGCAAATAAACATTTCAACGTATCATTTATCCTTCAATTGTTCTTTCTTCTATTGAGTCATAGTCAAAAACTAGTCAATCGATCAACAAAAGCTTTTGTGTAAAGAGTTAAGGAATGACAATAAAGCTTGCTGTTAGGGAACCTCATTGAACTGTGCATTTCGCGTTTATCAAATACCCCACACGTATCGGAATAAGGGATTCACAGGCTTCCTGTGGAGCCGGAGGTTCGTGGTGATCTCAGTCTTACTGTGTGTTAGTTCTCTACTCACATTCCCACAATCACCTGAGCTCAGAAGCTATCTCTGTTCACAGAGCAAGAATCTGAAGTTTAGACGTTAAAGCTGTCTCTGTATGGTAATCATTAAAATGAGGCTCCATTGACAAAGGTCAGATGCGACCCTAGGATGTGTTACCCAATCTGTTTCCTCCCACCAAAGAAGACAAAGGACTTTTGGGGAAGGATTAAGTGTATTTGTCTGGATGAAGATGCGCCCGAGGGCCCCTCGGCTCCGAGGGCTGAGATGACCTCACCATGTGTACAGGTCCACCAGGCACTGCGAGTGGAGGAGGCTGAAACCCTGGCTCTGAGAACCGCAGCTGGGTGAGGGTAGGACAGACACCCGGCCAGCCTGCCTGCCTGCCTGCCGGCAGCCTCCAGTGCGTCCAATGATGGATTTCACAACAGTGTTTTCACACCGCGGGTTGCAACCTGTGCACAGGAAAGGTGGGGACAGGAGTTGAAAGTGCTGCCTGCAGCAATTTAGTGAACAAAAATGTGCTGAGGAACTGTTGACCGAAGGGCTGTTCTTGATGCTCTTTTTTGCCAAAAGGTAAACACATACGAACGAAGTTTATTCATTTCTTATCCATGAGCTGCTGTGGAGTCAGTGACCTCCAGGGTGTGAGGTTGCCCTTCCGGCCAGGGCAGTGAGTGCTGGGTCCCCCGGGATCTTGGGGTGCTTTGTCTTTGAGTTTTCTAGGCATCTCTGTTAGTAACTGACATCGCACGCCTTTAAGACAATGTCCCGGTAATGATGGAGTAAACTAAGTTTTGATTGTCTTAGATTATCGCTGTATTTTTTAGAAATTTTGTTAAACAAATTTAGCCCCCTTTTAAAGAAAGGCTATTCTGGCTACAGTTGATTTTATTTCTGAAAGATTTAGTCAGTGAGTGCTAACACTTTCAAAAGTGTCTTTAGAACAAGTGACTGACCTGCTGTGCTCTCCCATGGAGTGGCAGCCAGAGTTGGAGGCTTTGGGATTTTCTCCTGAGGAAACTTAGCTGAGTCTCTTCGCCTGCTGTCTAGGGGTAGCCAAGGAAAAGCCCCACAGCACAGGGACTTTTGGAAGCTTCTGCTGTGACCCACAATTTGCTAATATCCTGTTGGCCAAAGCGAGTCACAAATCAAGCCCAAGTCAATTTGTAAAAGTAATACTCACCGACATGGACATACGGTTTGGCAAGACTTGGGGACCATTCCCGAAATAATCTATCACATTCACAAAATCCCATACATACCCTAAAAAGCCACGAGAGGATACTTTTCATTATAGCTTTAAACGTGTTACTTATTTCTGTATCTGGTCCCTGGGTTATTATCTTTTTATTCAACCTTCCTAATTATGTCATGAATAATATTCCAAAGGTTATTTTTGTAGGAGGTATTAATTTATTATATGCACACGTTGAAGACATATCAAAAAACAAAACAAAGCAGGAGAGTTGGTAAAATGTATTTCAGCTCATTCTGTAGGTGTGGGTCATCTGAAGATTATCCCATTCCCTTTGCTTAATGATTAGTTGATTAGGGTTGACATTGCCATTTGAACCAGAGAAGTTTTTACTGGAAGCTTCTTGCAAATGTTTTCTTATGACAAAGCCAGCCCTTCTCACCCTGCTGATTGGCCTGAAAGAGGAGGCAAAGAGCTCGATGAGTGTTAGCAATCATCGACTAAATCTTTCTGGCTGTGCACAGCAAGCCCTGCCCAGGAGGCAGCCTGTACTGGCAGTGATGCCAAGGCTGGATAGCAGAGCAGAGGAGGGAAGGCATCTGGGTCTTCAACATCACTGAGTTGCAGGATAAACATTCCTGAAGCCCACCTTTCTGAATGTCAATGCTGAACTGGTGTATTTACTCATTCTTTAAGTTATTACAGTCAGATACTGGCACCTGTAGCCGTTAGCATCCTACCTAGCACTGTTCGTGCAGTGCTGTACCGGAGTAGGGTACAGCATATTACATACCGGAGTAGGGTACAGCATATTACATAATATCACATATTACATACCAATGCAATATGTGATCCTGTATTCAAAGGCTTTTCATCTAGTTGGGGACACAAGATAACAGCAACTGTACCAAGCTTGAGTCTGAGAGGAAGGCATAGTAACTACAGCACAACTGGGTCATCCGGGAGGTGATGATGAGCTGGGCCTGGAGTGATGGGAGTCAGAGAGAAGGGAGAAGGAGGTATAAGCTTATCCCAGGAAACCAATTCTATAATTGGTCAAGTCCTATCATTAAACAAATGGCGACCAAGATGACCCTGGTCCTTGCAATCACGTTACAGCCTTGACAGTGAGCCAAAGGATTCGACAATAGCAATGTGTAGGGTGGGAAGGTTGGGAGTAAGGAGAGCCAGGTCTTTAAGAGCACGGGAATTCATGCTAATGATGCAGTAGGGGATGCAAACCTCTACCAGCACAAACATCCCTGGGTGTCTAGGGTGCATGGAAGAGCTCGCTGTGGTGCAGTGGTTGTTGGAACCATCTGGGCATCTGCAGTAGCTTCAGCAGAACCACATGGAAAACATGTGGCTTCATGTTTCAGAATATCTTATATTAAGGGAGGCACATGCTCTTTCAAAGCCACAAGGCAAGATTTTCCTTAATATTGCGTCCCTGGATTGGCTGCTCAGTGTATTCTAAAGTGGTGTTACTGTGACTATCTGCAAGTTTGTGCAGCCATTCGTTGTTAACATGCAGGCTCCGATTCAGCAGGTCTGGGATGGGGCCAAGATCCCACATTTCTCGCAAGCCCCCAGGAGATGCAAAGGTGCTAAGGCAATTCTGTGTGGCTCTCCTCTTCTGCTGTCATTACCCTCCAGGGTCAAGAAAACAGGATGGGCTTCACCTTCTTCAGCCATAGGTGCAAGGATCCAGGAGAGACCTAATACATTTTGTTGGCCTTTATAGCTCTCCCTTGCATCCCAAACTCCTCCGTGGGCTAGGTGATTAGTCATAAGAGAGAAATCACACACAGCAGCCACGTGCCTCACACACCCCTTCTTGGCAAAGACTCCTTCACCAGACTTATCGGGGACAGAGCTCCAGCCACCTCTGGCTTCTGCTGCCCCACACAATGTTACTCTTTCCCTCTCCACGAGGGAGCTGGTGACTGGGCTTTTACTGCATTCAGTTAAACCCTCTGATTCAGACTCTATTAACCTGCGATGGGTGAGAATTTGGATAGCTAATGCCTACTTCTCAAGTCATTTCCTCATAAATAGGACAGTTAGCTAATGTAGTTCTAACCATGAAGATGATGAAGACATTTTCAAAGATTTCAAGTCAACTCAGATGGCTGCATGTAAATAAACACCCACTTTTTCTTTATGGATAAATCTATAATTTGTTCATTTCCTAAAATGTTCCAATAGACAACATTGCTGATCAGGTTTTTGAGCTGGAAGGAAACAATAGTAGATAAAATATTTATTGAGAGCTATACCATGTTTGTGACACATTTTGAAAGTGAAGAATCAAAAGCAATTTCCAAAAAAGTTGAATTCTTGGATTTCATGAACATGTACCCATTACAGAAGGCCACTGCACCCATGCATAAAATGATGGGTCTTGGGAATTTGCTGTGAAGCTCTGTGACAAGTGTAGTGAAGAAATTAGAAATAGAGGTTCACTCTTCCTCAGGGGATCCTGGGGTATTTGAAGGGCACCTAATAAGACAAACTATGTGGGAAAAGGAAAAACTACTTGTGTATTACAAAAGGTGACATTTTAGCTTAATCTGGGGCATAGTGCTTGAATTTCCCTCCCTCTCCCAATTTTCACTAAATATTGTTTAAAAAGCTAAAATTTGAAAAGCAGAAACAAATGGGAATTTCAAACCATCTCTACCTAATTGCCAATCTGCTTTTCCCCCAAAATGCATTTTTCTAATGCTCCATCATTTTCATCTTCAGAGTCTGTATCACATATCTTTGTGAAAAAACTTAATATTTGGAGATTATCATCACAATCAATTTATCTGTTTATGTGTCTAGGTACACATATTAAATTAAAACTCATTAATTCCTTGGGTTTTTCAAGTAGATTAACAAAACACTGAACTATATTTAAGCGACATCATTCTGATAAAATATTTTAACTTTAAGATAACTGTTTGGACTGCTTTTACACAGTGTTCTCTTTCCTTTAGGATGTATCATTTCTTATAGATGACTTTTCCTTTAGTTATAACATATTCAATTAATTCATGATGGCCTCCAAACTGGTAAATCAAGTGCTCCCATCTAGAAAGAAATCAAACATTATTTCAGTGCAAACAAGTCAAAATGATCATGTTGTCAACAAATGCTACAAATTTAAAATGTCAAGAAATTTAAAAACACATTCTCTAAAAATTCCTTCACATTGAGTTGTCGATATTTAGGCTTTTTAAAATATCACATAACTAGCCTATGATAAATTGAATATTATCTTAATGATGTTATATAAGTAGTTGATCATCAAGTATTTGATTCAATTAAGGGATGCATGAATGGAAAGTCAACATTATTTTTAACAGAGAGCAAGACCACAGTGTGTAGAATTATAGAGCCGCGCTTTCCTTCTGAAGAAGAAGTTCTGCACGAGGGCTATGATAACACAGGTATCAAGGAACTACAGGACTTACAACCTTAAGATTCAGAATAGTAAGACCCAAACTGTCACACTGGAGACAGGAGGTAGCAGATTGTGAGTAACAAGAAACCAAAGGCAGGAAAACTGAAGCAAGGCTTTGGGAAACCAAAAGGAACGAGAAGCCAGGGAGGTAATGAATCAGAACCAAGGTGACAAACTGAAATTGGGAGCTGGGCGGCTCAGAGCAAACAGAAGTGAAAGCCAAGAAGAAAAACAAAACACATGCCAGAGGGCACAAGTCCAAGGTCCAGGTCGACAGAACGGAAACCTGGAGATCTATGAAAAATGTAAGACAAATGAAGACACCAGGAAACTTGATCTTCCCTGAAGATCTGAACCTGTAGGGTCCCTATTAAGGGAAATGGTGATGACAGAGGGGACTGGGAGCTTCGAGTCTACACAGAGCCTGGCACTAATAATTAGGAAAAAAGGATTTGGAAGAAGTCTATTATTATAAAAGGCATAAGAGAGCTCAGCTGGGAGAACAGTTACCTGGATGAATTAATGATAATGAGATCACCCTGTTTGCCAACTTCCAAAGATCCATGCGTGTGAGATTTTCCCAATGCATAAGCTGCATTGATGGTGGCAGCGGCCAAGGCCTCCGGCATGGACATCCTCATGTTTACACAAGCCAGATGCATGACCATGGGCTAAGACAGGAAGAGAAAAGCATTGGAGGAAACAAAAAAAACGGCAGCTGTTACCTCGGACATTTTCAACACAGCAGAACAAATAAAGGAGGTTAAATGTGTAAGTGGAATTGGCTACACTGGGAGAGGAAAATTTATATTCTCATATAAAGGTTCTTATGCTTTGGAAAAGGTTCTTTTATTATAGATTCCTGTCCCCACCATGTGCATCTAATATTCATTTACAACTTTTCAAGACCACTTACTATTAAGTTAAAGTCCTCATCCACCCCCACTTACTAAAACTTCCTTGAGCTTATTCTATTCCTCAAGAGGGGAAATAGATTATTGTAAAATTACAATACTCAAGGCTGAATCAGAAAACAATCTTCGCTGAGTCTGCAAGTGATTATTGACACAGAAATATCCAAGCATTCTATGGTTGACACCTTTTTCTCGTTTTACAGGAAATGTTTTTAGCTCTTTGATTCATTTTAACAGTTAACTATTTTTTAATTATTGATACATTTGGTAGAAGTGAGATACTCTGCTCAGAAAGACACACTAGGGCCTCCCCTGGTGGCGCAGCGGTTGAGCGCTGGGCTGCGGCGAAGCTGCCAGCAGCCTCTGTAGTGCCAGTTCGATCCCCGGCCACCAGGCGAGGGTCCCACATGGCGCGCAGACCTCTCCTGCCGCCCGCTGCTCCCCTCAGCAGTGTACACTGTCAGTCTGCCTGCTCTGCTCTCCCCTCTGGCTCTGGTGAATTCTCTCACCCTCCCACGCTTCTGACTGTACCCAGTGTTTGTATAAATAAATAAATAAATCTTAAAAAAAGAAAAAAAAAAGACACACTAAAAATAATTACCATTGAAAAGCAATAGGCATTGGGGTTGAAGTCACTGCCAAGAGCAACGATGACACCTTCATCTAACATCTTCCTGGCTCGAGGCTGTTTCAGTCTAAGGGAGGAGAGAAAAGATGTCAGTCTGTGGAGCTGGAACTTTTACAGCATAGATGTTCAAGATGGAAGTGGACTTTAGATATCTAACCCCTCTGTGTTCTGGAAGAAGAAACAGAAACTATCTCCAGCCATTACAAGTGCCCTTCATTAGCCAGTCACTAAGTTCTAAGACTGCCCTGCCTACCCCTATGGCTAGAAAGTCCTATAGAGGCTGAAGATCACTGAAAAGACCTTTTCTTCTAATTATAATGTGATTATCCCAGTACCTACCCCTGCTACTGGCTGATTAATATTTTGCTTGAATGAATGTAGGAGCATATGACTACGTACTCTCTATCTGGCAATCAGAGGGATCTTTAGGAAAAACAAGTTGGATTATGTCACTGTACTCTGAAAAACTCCCCAGTGGCTTCCCAGGGACTTTCTGTCTACACCCTGGTCTCAACTCAACAAAATGTGCTCCTCATCTGCCCTCATCTCCTACTCTCCCCACTCCTAACTGCCCCCACCCCCCCACCCCCATGCCTCTCTGACCTTGGTGCAATCCAGCTGTTCTCAAACACACCCACTGCAGTCTGCCATCACACTCACCAGCCGTTTGTCCTGAACATTCTTCTCGATATCCCCCACTCCTTTCCCTAGATATAGCTTGTTCCCTCGCTTCCCCTAGGTCTTTGCTCAATCTCATAAATTAGTGAAGATGCAGCCATGATTGTTGCTAAGTAGTCCCAGTGGGTGACTGATAAATTGCAGACCTGTGGAAAATAGATCCTCAGCTAGGACGACATTTGAGAGAAGGTGGGTGAAAAAGAAGTTGCAGTGTAAGGAAAGAATAGAGCTTAAAATTTGTCTTTCAGTCATGCTGATAGCCTCTCCTCCCATTCCAGAACTGCTTAAGGTGGGGTTAGAGCTGCAAAGATATTAAGAGAGCACTAGAAAAAGCAGGGGGCTGAACCCATCTTAGTGGCAATAGTAGATGGCAGCCCCACTGGCGTGGGGACAAAGTCCAGAGTTTTAATGCTACACTGCCCTTCAGACCACAAGACCAGATTCTTGCTCTGTCTTAAGGTATTTAAGGTGAGTTAAAGCATTCCTTTTTTTTTTTTTTTTTTTTTAGGGGAGGGTATTTCTTGAATGGTAGAAAATACTGATTGATAAATTTGATTGCTGACTATTGAGGTTTGCAAGAGAAGGAATGAATCAAATCAATCAACATTATACCTACTCTTTAAGAGAAGACTGATGACAGAAATACGTAATATTATACATTGTGTAGGTAAAATCATAATACTTTTGAAAAAAGCACCGAATATTCCTTGCTTCTCTTTTATAAAAGTTACTTGAAGCCTGACTTCAACCCCTACGGCAGAGTTTCTCAACACCGGCACACTTCATATCTTGGGCTGAATAATTCTTTGTGTGTGGCTCTGTTCTCTGCATTGTAGGATCTCTGAAACCAAAGCAAACCCTAGAAATATATCTGCAGAATTGAGGTGACAGAAGGGGAGAGAGGTTGGAGGTGGGAATGAAGAGGATGGCGCCCAATTGTCTGCTTAAAAGGACTATGAGTGCTTTAGTGTTCCGAGCAGTATAGGGGGAGGCATGAACCTACTCCCCTAAATCATATACAGTGCAGTAAACCAATGTTACCTCAATAAAAAAATTTTAAATATTAAAATAAAAAAGCAGCATCGCAGGCTTCTCGCCTTTAGATGCTTACAGCACCCCCTAGTGTGACAATGAAAAATGTCTCCAGACATTGTCAAATGCCCCCTCGGGCGCAAACTCACCCCAAGGTCAAAATCACTGTTCTAAGGCCATAACTTTGGGAACATCCCCCTGAAAACCACACACCCCAACCACACCGAGAGCACCTCCTCCTAAGAGAACAAACTGTCCCTGGAAGGCTGATCTTCCAGACCCCAGCCACCGGGGCTGTCATGGATATGGCACAACAGAAACGTCAGGAGACTGGGGTCTCATACTTGGTAGAATCAGAGCAATGGCAGTTCTAAAGCTGGTGTGAGTTCACCCACAGAGGGCACACAGCAACATTCCCGGGAGATTTTACAAAATATTAATTGTCTCCTCTCTCCTCCCACCCCCAGCATTTACGAGAATGCTGATACACAATTACAGTGCCCGCTCACACCCGCTTAGCAAACAGATCATTCAGATTCTGGATGCTGCTTGGTATCTCCAACCTCCTCTGCATTTTTCTAAATTATAAATCCCATTTTATAATGCATACAGATTTTTTATTTGGAAAATGCCAAGAACTAGTAAAAAAGACAGCACCACCCTCCTCCATATCCCACCACTCTGAGGCAATTAGGCCTAAGGCCCTTCCTCAGGGTAATTTTGACTTGTCTGTGAACAGCATCCCACAATTGGCCTCTTCCAGGAGGTAAGTTTTCTTGATCTGCATTTTAAGGGATTTATAAGGGCAATGAAACAATTTAGGCATCGTGGAAGTCTGGGTTCCTCACAGCTTGTACCCAGAGCTCTTGTGTGGAGTGGGAAGGACCTCACCTCAGCATGTAGGCAGTGGTGGGCAGAAGGACTGCAGAGCACCTGGCCGTTGCCATGGCAGCGATGCCCTCATCACTTACTTCCTCCAGGTGACTGATTGCCCGGGCTCCCAATTCAGCCCCCAGCTAAGCAAAATGGACAGAGAGAGAAAGTTCTAGCCAACGGTTATAAATCAATAAAGTGCCACAAAATAGTTTTCCTGCAAAAGCAAACAGCACTCCATTATGATGCATTCTTACCAGCTGCCTCTATAACCACATGCCGATGGATGATGAACGTAATGGGCATTTATTTGAAAATTAGCTAGTGTGCTATTTCCAAATCTATTTTTAAGCACAAATGCTCACTGAAATTCTTCAGACATTTGCTTAGAAAATTTTACGAATCTTATGAATAAAGCAAAATGTTGAGTGATATTGGTAATAAAATCAAATTAGTAGAACATCGTAAAAACAGAATGATGAAAGGTATAATGAAATACTATTGCACTCAGTGAAAATGTATCAGTTAAGAAAGCAAACTTTTAAAATGTGGAATAATATGTACAATTGGAGAATCTCTACATGAGCTTGAATTCTCTCCAGATAAAAATCTTGGGCTGGATTGTTCAAAGAAAATGAAGAGAATAATACTCAAAACAGGCATTAATGTGGATCTCATCTTACCTTGACAAATTTTCTCACATGCACACACCCATGCACACACATACTCGAGGCTGAAAGACGGATGTGTTAAGCATGCCAAGGAATGCCAAGGAAATGAAAGTAGATTAAGGGGTGACATTACTCTGCAGCCCTGGGAGGCCACAATGCCCTCTTCCGGGTATGTAAGAGCTGGCCCCTCATCAGCAGCTCGCTCAGGTCTAAGAGCAGTTTGAATTGAGACCCTGGGGAGTCTACTGCTCCCTAGGACAGTCTGTGCTCCCCTGAGGGAGTGCCTTTCTGACCTTGGGATCACCCTTTTCCAACTTGATTTGCTCATCCTGGGTATTGACCTCTATTGATTTAATTCACCAGTCACTCTCTATGACCAAAAGTATCTTGTTGACCACCCAGTTCACATCCATTCAGCAAATATTTGCTTTCTAAAGGCAATCTCTATGCCAGGTGCTGTGTTAGCCTCCAGGGATAGGGTGTGTAAGACATGGTACAATCCTCAGTGTGTGTGTATAGTCCAGCAGGGATCACAGAGGTAACTTTAACACAGGGAGGTAAGTATAGGGAGGGGTTATGCCCCATCCTTAGGGAGGTTTGGGAAGAAGTCCCAGGGAAGCAGTTGCTAAGATGAAACATAGAAAGAAGGCAGCGTTAGCCAGACAAAGGGGAGTGTGCATATTAGTGAAATAGCAGGTATGGAGACAAAGGGTCTCAGCTGCGTTAAAATGATTTTGTGCCTGGATCATGGTAGAGAGGGTAGCTGAGGTATAAGGTGCAGGGGGGTGGGGGAGTAGAAAGAAAAGCAAGGGTTGGATCCTGGTGAGCCTATGTATATGGAGTTTGGCATTTGTTCTACAGGTAATGGTCAACCTTTAATTGGCTTAAAGCAATGGAGAAGAAGGATTAGATGCACTGAGGGAATGGATTAAAGGGAGGGAGTGAAGTGCAGGCAAGCTTGGAGGCCAGAATAGTTATTACAGGAATGCCGGTGAGAGCTGATGATAGTGTGAATTAGGCATTAGGGTGAAGAAAAGCGAATCTAGCGGTATTCAGGCGCAGAACTGGGAGGACTTGCCGGATGGTAAAAATGTGATAGGTGATGGGGAAGGGGAGTCAAAATAACATTCAGGTACTTGATTAGACAATAAATAAGTGGTAGAGTCATTTGCTGGGGCAGGACACACAGGACAAGAGTTGGAAGAATATCGAGAGAGCAAGTTGCACATGTAGTTGAAACACGTGTGAAGGACCTCCCTGGTGGCACAAGGGGTTAAGCACCACACTGTGAAGCAATCCTAGGCCTCTGCAGCACAGGTTTGATCCCCGGCCCGCCGGGGAGCAACCCCCATGGCGAAGCAGACCTCGCCCGCTGCTCCCCTCAGCAGTGTATTTCGGTTAGTCTGCCTGTTCTGTTCCCCACTCTGTCTCTGGTGAATCCTCTCACCTCCCAGACCTCTGGCCTGTGCCCCAGCTCTTGTATGCATAAATAAATAAATCTTATAAAAAAAATGTGTGAAATCTACATCTATATTTATGTCCCATGGACAGTTGCGTACTTAGCTCCAGGGTTGAGAGGAGAGACATCTAGAGGGATTTATCACTGGAGGGATTTTGTCTAGTTTTTCACTGCTAAGTTCTCAGTGCCTAGAACAGTGCCTGATACACAGTAGGCACTCAAAGATTTATTAAAATCATGAATAAATGAATCTGGGCAAGATATATAGTTTTGTGACTCTGGTGTGCTCCACTAAATTTAATCTGGATTCTGCCACAGAAAAATTCTAGAAGTTGCATGTGAAATTAATAGATTCTGCTAGTACAGTGTTGTGTGCCAACCAAAATAGGTGGTGGAATTTTAGTAAATGAGATCACAGTTACTTCTTTTTCTAATAGCATGAACAGGTGATCATAACATTAAATGTCCAAGAAAAAAAACCCACAAATTTTGAATAGGTCAGCAATTCCTAAACTCAAGCAGACCAGTCTGCACATCATTCAAAAAAATTTCCCCACTTACTGTCTTTTCAGAAGGCTGCTTCTACCTCTGACAAACTAAGTTTTCCACAGCACATGTATCAACAAAAGACCAAGCTTACCTCTGCAGCCTTCATCGGGTGGAGTTCATCCCCATGAAAATTAATTTGTAATCCTATATCTTTTCCACTCTGAAGAATCCTTCTGGTGGAATCCAGATCAAAGACGCCTTTCTCACAGAACACGTCTATGTTATCAACGTGTAGGTTCCCATTTCTGCTAAGTTCCTTCAGCTTTGGGAGGTGATTATTGACTATGTCATCAGCAGCTTCAGTGGCTGTTTTTCCTCTGAGGAAAGAAAATGAGATTACCGTGGGCAGACAATGTAAAAAAACCTGGAGAACGTTACACGTGAAACCCCCTCCTTGGCGCCCCACCACCCCTTACTGGTTCTCACTCTCCCAAGTTAAACCGCTGTCCCAGAGGCTGAGATTACTTTGGCACTGAGTGAGCCCCGCAGTAAGTGGAGGAGATGCCAATGTCCAGCTCCCGCCGGGCTCGCTCAATCACCCGCAGCATCTTGAGCTCTGTCTCCAGGTTGAGGCCATATCCGCTCTTGCATTCCACCAGCGTGGTGCCCGCCCGCATCATGCACTGAAGCCGCTGCTGGAAGGAGCTGAACAGCTCCTCCTCCGAGGCCTGGCGGGTGCGCTCCACCGTGAAGTTGATCCCCCCGCCAGCCTGGTGAATATCCATGTACGTGGCTCCTGCCAACTGAACACACCATACACCCTCAGGCTGGGCCCCATGGGAGGCTATAGAACGCCCAGGGCCTGCCATTCTTCAAAGTGATCAGCAAAAGCTATGCCAGGAGGCACCAAGCAATCGGAAAGGATGCACAAGTAGGCTGCCAAGGTCAAGAGGGGAGCTGAGGAGATGGGGTGTCCCCAGGAAAGGACTGGGGTGGCAGAAATGAGAGCTCCACTGGGAATTACTTGGGGTACCAGGGCAGCAACAATGTACTAGCTGGTACAGAAGTATTTCAGTCTTTTCATGACCCAGTGTGCCCCAGGGTGTACCAATGAAGTCTCAACATGCCTCAGCATCTAGGAGAAAGCAAAGTGCCTGCCACTCGGGATTCTACTGCAGTTATTCAGCCACTCAAGAGCCCCAGGGGAGGTTTCCATGCCTCAGGATTTGGCCGCTAGAGTTTAGGGCTGGAGCTTTGTCACTTAAGAGCCTGTCTCTGGGGTCGCACTGGCTCTGTCACTCCAAGCAGCAGCGAATGGGTGCGAGATAAGAAGCCTCCCTGGTGAGGCTCCCTGCCGGACTCTTCATGTGAGTTCTGCCACCGTGAGACATGATGACCTCAGCCAGCAACCCCTTCCCTGGCTCGGAGCTCACTTCCTATATTCACATAATGAAAGGCCTAGAGCAGACTGGACTGCAAATCTCCAAGGTTGCTTTTGGAGATTTAATTCTGTAATTTAATAAAGAAACCTGAAAAAACAACTCTAGTTTGTTGGGGAAGGCATGCAGTATCTGAAGAAAGTTTTTCTTTTTTCCGAGACAATCCATTTTAGTTGTTAGAATGTATACTTTTAAAAATATACCAAGAAAAGACATGGAAGAAACTTAAATACATATTATTAAGTAAAAGAAGTTAATATGAAAAGGCTACATATTGTTTGATTCCAACTATATGACATTTAGAAAAATCAAAGTTACAGAGACAGTAAAAAAAGATCAGTGGTTGCCAGGGGTTGGGGAAGGAAGGGAATAAATAGGCAGAGCACAGATTTTTCAGGGTAGTGAAACTATTTTTTGTGATACTATAATGTTGGATTCATGTCATGATACATATCTCCAGAAGCACAGAATACACAACACCAAGAGTGAACCCTAACATAAATTTGGACTCTGAGTGATACTGACGTGTCAGTAAAGATTCACCTCTTGTAACAAGTACATTAGTTAAATGTATTAGTTACATTTAATACATTAGTTGTGATTTTGATAATGGGACAGGCTGAGGGTGTGTGGGAGCACAGCTATCTGGGAAATCTATTTCCCACCCAATTTTGCTGTGAAATTAAAACTGCTTCAAAATTATTCAATCTATTAAAAACAAACAAACTTCATGAAAATGACTCCTACCAGGGATTTGAAAGTTCACTGTGGTTAATTTTGCCTGAATAGCCTAATTATCATGTTTCTTAAAAGTCTCATTTTTTTTTTCTGGGATAAAAGAGAATACAAGAAGTCTTGTACTTACTTTGTATGTTTGATCAGTAAAATTTTTTCCAAGTCTGGCCCAAATGAACGGTGATTTTCAAACTGTTTCCTGGAACCCCTTCAAAGGCTACCAGGGTTGGTAGAATGGAATGAGGAAAGGGGAAGAGGGAAAATCATCAAGCAAGGCAGCTCAGCTATGTTGTTTTTTTTTTAATTAAGATAACATTGGTTTATATCATTGTTTGTGTTTTGAAGTATAAGATCCCCCTTCAGGTGTTTTAAAAGGTGGCTTCTACAATTAATTTTTTTAATTAATTGTAAAAAATATTTGGACAAATGTATTAGGACATGAATCCAATATTATATTTGAAAGGAATGTTAGCTCTATATGTTGTATGAAGATCTGGGACAGTAATTTATTTTCTATAATTTATTTTCTAATTTATTTTCTATAATCCAGACCAGTAAACATATCCACTAAAAAGAGATGCAGAGATATATATTGCAAAGCCTGGTAGTGTATCAACTCTTTTGGAAAGTATTTGTCTGTATTTGTACTTTATTTGGATTGGCCATCATTTATTGCATTTACCTTCATAGCAAACTCGTGAACTCTTTCTCCAGCCCATACTGGATGTGTGTGTGCATCCACCAAACCTGTAATCAAGAAATCAAATCATTTTCAAAATTTAAAAAAAAAATAGAATGCTCTTTGACAGCAGACAGATTATACTAAACTGCTCTTGGGAAAGTATAACGGTGGTCATTCATCTTGGAGAAGCGTGGAGAAGGAAGACTTTGTCTGGTTCCCTGGATGGAGAAGAAATAAGATGCTTCTCTCCATGGCTGGTCTGGAAGGTTCCAATGGAGGAGAGGACAAAGTGATGAAAACATCCCTTAAAGAAATATAGCTCCTGGGCCTTCCCGGTGGCGCAGTGCTTGAGCGCTGGGTTGCGAAGCTGCCCATGGCCTCTGCAGCGCCGGTTCGATTCCCAGCTGCTCCCCGGCCACCAGAGGAGGGTCCCACATGGCGCGCAGACCTCTCCTGCCACCCGCTGCTCCCCTCAGCAGTGTACTTCGGTCCTGCTGCCTGCTCTGCTCCCCTCTCTGGTCCTGGTGAATTCTCTTACCCTCCCGCGCTTCTGACTGTACCCAGTGCTTGTATAAATGAACAAACAAACAAATAAATAAATAAATACATGCCTCTTAAAAAAAAAAAAAAAGAAATATAGCTCCTCACAGGGGACTGAGGTGATGGTGCACGGGTACATTGGTGAAGGAAATTCTATGGGGAGTACACCTGAGGGGGTGGGGAGAAGCAAATATTGTTTAAAAATGAACAATGATGTAAAAAATAAAAAACAATTATAAAAAAAGAAATTAAAATGTACAGATAGTAAAATTGAAAAAAGAAATAAAGAAATATAGCTCCTTCCCCCAAGAGGTGCATGCTCATCAAATAAGCTTTTAAAGCAGGATGTCACAGGCCTCCCCGGTGGCACAGGGGTTAAAGTCTCAGTGCTATCAAGTTATTGCCAGCCGCTATGGATCCCCGGCCAGGGAGCTGACCCACATAGAGCAGCAGACCTCTCCCTTCTCGTCTGCTGATCTTCTCAGCAGTGTATTTCAGTCACTCCTCCTGTTCTGCTCCCCACTCTGTCTCTGGTGAATCCTCTCACCCCCTGCACCTCTGGCCTACACCCCAGTTCTTGTATACATAAATAAATTTTTAAAAAGTTAAAGAAGGATGTCACATTATTAGTTGAGCACACCAAGGAATAATGAAGGTGTGAAAACAGAATAATATAATGCCTACCTTTAAATTTGAGAAAGGAAAATATGAAATCAGAAAGATGAATCTTCCTTCAAGGGAGAAATTGTTTTAATGAAAGAAAACGATAAAGCTATCACCTGGAACTTTTATTTATCTAGATACACCAATAAAGTGTATCTTCTGGTAATACTTAAAATACTTTATGGCTCATTAGTAATTCTGATTGGATTGAAATCAAGTCTGTCTTTAGATTGCTTTCTGCTATATCTGCTCTTTTGTGTAAGGTTTTGCCCTGACTTATGAGCCAAAGGTGGAAGTTCTGTCAGAGATACACAGTCCACATTTAAATATATAAATCCATGACAACTTCCGTTTCCTGTTGGCTCTGGTTGGAGGGGTGAATATTGAATGTCCTGAGAGGTCAGATTGCTGTCAGACATGGCCCATGGACATGAACATGGCCATGGACAAGGCCATGGTAAAATGGAACTTCCAGGCTATAAACAATGGAAGATAGAAGGAACACCTTTAGAAATTATCCAGGAGAAGCTGGCTGCACAAGGGCTAAGGGATCCATGGGGTCACAATGAGGCTTGGAGATTCATGGGTGGCTTTGCAAACAATGTTTCCTTTGCTGGTGCATTATTAAAAGGATTCAAATGGGGATTTGCTGCATTTGTGGTAGCTGTGGGAGCTGAATATTACCTGGAGTCCCAGAATAAAGAGAATCACTGCAAATAAAACAGAAGTAACGTAGTAGCTTCTTAATTCATAAAAATAAGATTTTTTAACTGTAACCTACTTACGAGTGTTTGTCCCTTAAAGAATACTAGTAAGATTTAATAAAGTAAGAAAAGGTAAAAATAAATAAATAAATATATAAATCCCAGCCTCTCTGTTTGTGTAATATTTCTTTCAGATGATTATATGAAGCCATACAAAATCAATAGTGTATGAGGTGATGGTCAACAAACTGATTCTATTGTCAAAAACTAAAATAACATCCTACAATTTCTTGGATATTTCACCCCCAAACTTCAGTTTTGTAATCTGAAATGTGCAATGATGATCCTTACCTTACAGAGCAGGTATAAGAATTCAACATGAAAGCATGTTTGTAAAAGTCTGACTTTCAAGACCAATACATGATAGCTATTATTATATTTTAATGTTTTTATGAGACCTAATTTAAAACAAATAGCTACTGTCTCTCTTCACTATTATTTTATATTTCATGGTCTTATTGGAAAGGGTAATACCTGGCAAGATGCATTTCCCAGAACAGTCAATTCTTTCTTCAAAAGTTTCTTTAGCAAACTGTCTTTGGATAGCATCAGCAGGACCGATGGCCTTTATACACCCATCCCTGAAGAACATTCAAGAAATAATTACTGAAGTTTGGGGAAATATTATGAGAACTCTGACTAGTTATTTAAAATATGTTATTGATGTCTTTTGATGAGTCGACATTTACTATAATTCCTTCTCAAACCTATGTATTTGGAAAAGTGACTACATTTCAGGCTGAAAGTTAAATCTTTCGTAACAGACTATGCTAATTGTTCCCCAAGAGCAACGTTTCCTTTCCCCACAGTACTAAAATCCAGATTACTACATTTAGCTTAGCTGGACATATGACCTCTTCCCCAAACCCCCAGAAGAAAGACTACATTTCTCAGTCTCCCACCAATTGAGCGGCCATGTGACTACATCTTAGCCAACAGGATTGTTTTCTCTGAGCCTCCCTGGTGGCGCAGGGAGGTTAAGTGCAGCGCTGTGAAGCTGTCGGCAGCCTCTGCAGCACTGGTTCAATCCCCGCCGGCCAGCAAGAATCCCACATGGTGCGACAGACCTCTCCTGTCTCGCCCGCTGCTCCCCTCAGCAGTGTATTTCAGTCAATCTGCCTGTTCTGTTCCCCACTCTGTCTCTGGTGAATCACCTCATGCTCCCGCGCATCTGGCCTGTACCCCAGCTCTTGTATAAATAAAATAAATCTCTCAAAAAAAAAAAAAAAGGATTGTTTTCTCTTCCTGTTTCCTACTGGCTGGAATGCAGGCACAGGACTGGAGAGGGCAACCATCTTGGATAACAGAGTGACCTTGAAAGGGTCACACACATAGGGCAAGATGGCAGGGGCCTGGGTCCACAGCTCTTGACAAAGAATATGGCCTTCCACTAACCCTGAATTTTCTACCTCTGGATTTCTGCATAGGAGAATAGATGTCTTATCTTCTTTCAAGCCCTGCTAATTTCAGTCTTTGTTACTCACTGCCAATTAGTGTTTCCAGAACTGAGAGTTGGGAAATGCATGAAAAGCAGGAGAGAAGATGTCAGAAACCGGACTGCAGTGATTTGGATGACCAGAGAGTAAGACGGGAAGTAGAAGCTAAGTGAAAAGGATAGATAGTATGACAGGAAAGAAATACAACCCTGAGAGTTATGGGGAAGGCAAATTTAGAAATTATACAGGAAATTCAGTTCTGAAATTTTGTTTAGTCACCTGACTCATACAATTCTTCATCACCAACTGCTTTTATATGCAATTAAAGAATTTCAATTAGAGAATCTAGTGGTGAAAAGGACCAGCAGGAAATTGACCCTTAAATGGCAAAGGACAAAAAAGAGTTTTACATAGAGTTTCTTTCTTCTAGCACAAGAATTGTGTCTCAATTGGAAAGGAGCTGTATCTTAGCCAGGATCCATAGGCAAAAGATCTGAGAAGTTATTCCATGCAAAAAATTAATGACTGACACTGATTTAAGTGGGGTTATTTGTGTTATAACAAGATCAAATCTAAGAAATCAATTTTAACAGCCTCAATCAATGTCAGGAGAAATTTTTTCCTGACCCCACTAATTATCTGATTATCTGCTGCCTACCAGGATCTCATACATTGGTGAATCTGTACTTACTATGTTTGGATAAGGCTTATGTACAAAGACAATTATTTAAAATATCTAAAAGCATTCCTGCAACAGTGGTTTTTTAAGGTAGCCATTAAAAATTATAAAACTATGTATTAATAAGATTTTCAATATGTATTATTTAGTGGGGAAAAAACCCAGGTACAAAACAGTATACATGGTAAGATTCCTTTTCTAAAATATGCATTTGTATGTAATTCCATCTGCATAGAAAATGCCCGAGGAGCTAAGCACCTAATTGTTGGTGTGAGATTACTGAATGGTGGGGTATGAATGACTTTTCTTCATTTTTCATATTTTCACACTTTTTCTACAATGAACATGTCACAAGATTTTTTTTTTTTTTAAGGAAAAAAGAGCAGGGACAGATTTGCTTTCTATTTACCCTCTATTCTGAAAAGTTTACAGAGAAAACTACAGAATCTTCTTTAGATGCTATAGTCTATTCATCATACACTACCTCTTTGTGTGGCTTTCAAGGTGCTTTGTGAATCTTTGGGATTGATACGCAACCAATCTTAGTTATTAAAGCCTAAAAGCTGTTCTCATTTTGGAGATGGATAAAAATGACACCCTCTTACCTCCCCCCCCCCACCACACACACACACACACACACACTCTCTCACACTGTCAGGTGCCCCTCCAGTGCAGGGTTTTATAAACCCAACTACAGGCATTGCCCTGCTTTGCTATTATCATATTGTAGTATCATGATCTTTTCAATGCATCTCAGGACCATGTAATAGACTCAGATCAAAACCCCACAGTTCCATCCAGGTAAGTCAACACCCTCCTCTTTATTTTCCTATTGTACCTGGCTTTCCTGTAAACAAAAGTATAAAGTCAGTGTCCTGGAATCCAAGACTTCATGTGGGAGGTA
This sequence comes from Talpa occidentalis, assembly GCF_014898055.3. Lineage (NCBI taxonomy): Eukaryota > Metazoa > Chordata > Mammalia > Eulipotyphla > Talpidae > Talpa > Talpa occidentalis. Next base: position 16,902,404 of record NW_023601653.1, read on the forward strand.
TTAATTTTTATAGATACTGCTTTGGTTTCACACTTCCTAGTATTTTCTTATCTGTGTAAACAGTTGTGCGATTCTGCAAATTGATTTTAACCAAACACCAAGAATGTTTCCATCCCTCTATTAATCAAAAACAAACCAAGCTGGGTTGTTACACAACCTAAGCAGCCTGATCAGGGGTAAGACTGATTCATCTTGAGCAATCCCGGCGACATGGACTTTCCAGTTCATACGGGCTTCCAACCCTCACCCCCACTCCAGGTCCGCCCTCCCAGACCTGGCCTGTTCTTTGGTCACACTTAGCAGAAAGCCCAAAAAGATTTCATGAAAATGATTGGAAAGTCCTGTTTTTCCTGGTGGCTGCATCTACCTCCCTATCCCACCCCCAATCATCACCCTCTAAACGTTTTGGTCATCCAGCTTTGGTGTAGAAACTAAGGGAGCTGGAGAAAAGCTTTTTGAATATTCAGCTCTCAGAACTCCACCCACAGACTCAAAATCTCAGGGGATGGGGTGCAGAGAGTGAGGAGGTGGGTAGTGTAAGCGCTCGGGTTTTTTTTAAAAAGCATTTTTTAAAAAAAATCTCAGACATCCCCAGAGGCATTTCAGAAAACTAGAGAGATCAACAATCCCTTGGGTTGTGCGACACCCATATTACCCACAAGAGGTTCAGCTTGAGCGCGTTTGTTCACGGAATGGCGACACGAAGCAAACCTGCCAGCATCAGGTGCGTAAAAGGCAGGCCCGCCAGGGCCCTGCGGGCGGGAGCAGCTGAGGAGAACAGCGGCAGAGGCAGGAGAGGTCTGCCGCGCCGTGTGGGTAGCTCCCTGGCCGGCCGGGGACATTAAATGGATTAAATTCCCTTTTCTGTACGTCTGTCACAAGCCTTTACCCGGTTCGCCTCCCAGCGCATGGCTTCGAGACCCGACCCCCGCCCCGCCCGCCCCGCGCGCCCCGCGCGCCCCCACTTACGCGCCCACCACCAGGCTGGCGCCCTCCAGCACCGCCAGGCTGCGCAGCGCGCCCCGCGCCAGGAAGCGCTCCCCGCGGGCGCACACCAGCACCACCTGCCGCGCGTTCTCCAGCAGCAGGCGGTGGCCGCCGGCCATGGCGCGCGCGGGTCTCCGGGAGGCACCGCCAGGGCCCGGCGGGACGCGGAGGAGGGCGCCGGGCGCGGGCCGCGCCGCCGGGGAGGGCGGGCGGGGGGGCGGGGCTCGCAGGCGCCGCCCACACCCCCCCCCTGAGGGCGGGCACCTCCCCCCACCCCCCCCATCGCCGGGGCTGGAAAGGTACCGACCCCCAGAGTCCCAGCGCGGGGCGGCTAATAAACGTTCCATAGCGTCTCCTTTTGTGTGGCGTCCTGTCGCCGTTGTGGGGAAACGTGGGGGACATGGGGGACACGGTCGTCCTTACTTTGCAGCTCGGCCACCGGAGAGAGAACGGAGGGGTGTGGTGGCTACGTCGCCGGACGGGAGTCCCGGAGAGGCGGGGGTCCCCGGGAGGCGGGGGTCCCCGAGACGGGGGTCCCGGAGAGACGGGGGCCCCCGAAGGCGGGGGTCCGGGAGAGACGGGGGTCCCCGAGAGACGGGGGTCCCCGAGAAAAAGGAAGTCCCGAGAGGCGGGTGTTCCTGAGAAAAGGAAATCTCCGAGAGACTGGGGTCCCCGAGAGGCCGGGGTCCCCGAGAGACGGGGGTCCCCGAGAAAAGGAAGTCCCCAGAGGCTGGGGTCCCCGGGAGGCGGGGGTCCCCGAGAGGCGGGAGCGCTTGCAGGGGGCACCGGCGGCCGGGGGGGGGGGGGGGCGGCTGCTGGACTGACCTCTGACCTGGGGCAAGGCCTGGCGGCCGGGACAGACCCCCTGAGCGAACGGAGCTGGGCGGACGCCCGAGGGCCAGCCCTGAGAAAGGACCGCGTGGAGAGGCCTCTGCCCAGGGGACGGGGCGGCGGATGGGGCGGGGGGAGGGTGTTGGGGGGGCGCAGGAACCTGGGGGTGTAGCTCTGGCCCGCGCGGCCTTGAAGCAGTGGGGCGGCGGGTGCCCGGCACTTTCGGTTGGGCAGGTTGACTCGGGACCCCCTACCAGACAGTCCCGGAGATGAGGGGGGGTCGGGGCGAGGGAGGCTAGAGCCGAGACCGGAGAATCGATTGGCGCCTTAGCCTTTCTTCACCTGACAGCCTCCGGAGGGATAGGTTGAAACAGCTCCTGGATCCAGACTCCCCGAGGTAAAAACCTGGCTTCGGCTCGCTGACCCCACCTCCTACCCCAGCTGTATCTGGTGGGGCCACCGAGGTTGGCGAGGGAATGAAGGTTGTTTAAGTCAGATGGTCTAATTCTCACCCACACCTCTTCCCGGCCATCAGTGGCTGTGAAAACACTGGCAGCCATTGGGGTTTGTCTTAGGGTCCTAATTATTTTTTATTTTTAAAGATTTATTTATTTATGCATACAAGAACTGGGGTACAGGCCAGAGGTGGGGTGTGTGTGTGTGCGTGTGAGAGAGAGAGAGAGGATTCACCAGAGACGGAATGGGGAACAGAACAGGTGGATTGACTGAAGTACAGGGCTGAGAGGATCAGCAGGTGAGTCAGGAGAGGTCTGCTGTGCCATGTGGGTAACTCCCTGGCCAGGAATCGATCTTGTGCTGCAGAGGCTGCCGATAGCTTCATAGGTTGTATCTTAACTCCTAGCGCCACCAGGGAGGCCCCCTAATTATTTTTTATTTTATTTTTTTTACTTTGGCCTTTTTTAGATTTATTGATTGATAATTTTTAACATATGTAGATACTGGAAATAAAATTGACTAAATTACATTTTCTGTATGTCTGTCACAAGAGTAAAGGTATACATTCATTATTCTTTAAATGCACTTTTATTAACTCTGAGATTGTGGAAAATACAGAGAAAAGGCACTTCACGATCAAAAGGGAGTTACTTTGTACACAAGGAATATATCATAAAGGCAGGCTGAGGCCTGCAAAGACATGAAATATATAAATAAGCCAATTCAGTATCATTTAAAGTCATTTAAAAACTAAGAACAGAAAGCAAAAACTCCTGTAGATGAAGACAAAAGTGAGGATATACTTTAGCTTCATCTTATGGCAATAAAAGAGAGATGTCAAGTAGATAAGAGGAAAGAAAAAAAATTGGAGAAGAATTAGATATCAGTAGAAGAGACACTGGGTGGGGGTGTGGGGGCAGAATCCAGGGTCACTTATAGCTCAGACACACAACTATACACAGACACACAACTATACACAGCTTTAGAAAGAAAAGTATAATATGTAAAGAAATAATACTTAGAAGTAGAAATAGAGGAAAATAGAACACAAAATGTTGTTAATGCATAGAAACATATTGAGACCTTATAAAAGATCTGCTAAAGATATGAATGTTGGACCTCCCCCGGTGGTGCAGGCAGTTGAGCGCCGCACTGTGAAGCTGTCGGCAGCCTCTGTAGCGCTGGTTAGATCCCGAGGCAGCCGGCGAGGGTCCCACATGGCGAGACAGACCTCTCCTGTCTCACCCACTGCTCCCCTCAGCAGTGTATTTTGTCAGTCTACCTGTTCTGCTTCCCACTCTGTCTCTGGTGAATCCTCTCACCCTCCCATGCATCTGGCCTGTACCCTGGTTCTTGTATAAATAAATAAATAAATCTTTTTTAAAAAGATGTGAATGTTACATTTTGCAATTCTAGGCATATTTGCAAATTTATGTAATTATAAATATAAAGTATGAGGTGAAATTATAGAAAAATAAAAGCCTTTGGGGTTCAATATACTTGTCTTAATCCTGCTTGTTAATTTATGAGCTAAATTCTGTTATTTATGACCTTGGGAAATTTAATTTTCCTAAACCTCAGTTTTTTCATCCTCAGTGCGAGCATAGTGTTGGCATTTTTTTCTTTTTTACAGTGTTATGGATTTATTTGAGTTTTAAATAAGATGGTGGCGCAAGGGGTTAAGACGCGACCTATGAAGCTGTCCCCAGCCACTGAGTTCAATCCCTAGGCCAGACAGGGAGCTACCCACATGGTGCAGCAGACCTCTCCTCTCTCACCCACTGCTCCCCTCAGTGTATTTCACTCAGTCTGCCTGTTCTGTTCCTCGCTCTGTCTCTGGTGAATCCTCTCACCACCACCACCCCCCGGCATCTCTGGCCTGTACCCCAGCTCTTGTATGCATAAATAATCTTAAAATAAATAAGATGAAAGGGCTATCACTTAGCCCAATGTCTAGCTCAAACAAATAATATGTGTGAATGTTATAATTACTATTAGTTTATTTTAATCTGCTATTTGTCTGGTCAGTTAAATTAAAAATTAGATGTTGGACAATAGTACTAGTTTCCCTCCTGGCTTCACAGAATGTATCATGTACTTAGAGCTTACAAATTCTTGGTAAATCTAAGGGAAATTTATATCTGTGGGTGAAACTAGTGCATCAGATTATCCATTGCCTCAAAAGCCCATGCAAGCAAGCAAAATGTTTGCAGAAGCAAGAAAAATAAGAATTGTCTTCTACCCTCCTTGGTCATCGCTAAATTATTATTGAGGGGTGAGGAGACCACATTTTTCCTTACTCATAATGATCATCCCTCTAGCACATCTTAATTTACAAAGTATTTTCCATCACTGGATTCACACTGGCTGACTTCTTTCCCCCTACTCTTCCTTCCTCTTGACCTCCAGTTATTTTTTCAGTTTGCAAACGGGGCAGTCAAAATGTCAACACAAAAGTCCACATAAAATAGCGAGCTTGACGCCAGCAGGGCCTGAAAGGTCAAGCTGAAGGTAATTTCCTCATCATTGTGCTCTGCTTCTGACCTAATCAAACGCCAGGTCATGGAGCAGGCCAAGGACCTAGTGGCTCCTGCTTTAGATAAACAAAAAATTGCTAGCTCTGGTCTCTACTCACCAACCAAGGACACAGTTCACAGCCCTTCCTCCTAGTATGTGTCCAAGTGGGGAAATATTGCAAGGGGTGGGTCTGAGAAAATCTGTCTAAATCTTCACTTGCAAATGAACAGCTTTTTCTCTATTACTGGGAATCATTTTCATTGAGTTGTAGAGAGGCTTGTTGAGAAAATCAAGCACAAACTGCTTCAAATAATATGTGGTTTACATTGTTCATTTCATTTCGAGTCAGTCTAGGACTTTAGGATTAGACATTACAAAACACCATTTCTCTTTGTCCACTTCCTTGGAGTTTAGAATGTGAAGAATCTGCACTAAGGTGGGTCACGTTCCCCAAATTTGCACTGATATTGCTGGTTGATTCCTTCCAAATCATTAGATTTTAAGAACATTAGTTCAGGGTCTCTTACAAAGTTAGTTGTCAACTACCCCTCCTGTTCTTTTCAAATGTTCGTACTGTCCACAAGACAGAGTGGACTAGAAAGAGGACAGCTCTGGATATAGACTTTGAAGAAAATAGAAGCAATTATTTCCCTATTAGCCCACCTTCTGTAGGAACATTGCATACATTATTTGTGTGTGAAAATTTCCACAAGCCCATAACAAAAGTACTGGCGTCCATAATTGATACAAGAAGAACCTGAGGTGCCTAAATTTAATTGGCTAGGCCCAAGGGAAATTGAAAACATTCAAAGGTAGGATTCTTTGGCTGCCCCCCAAAAGCCAGATTCTTTCCATATTCCTATTTCTGCTGCTCCTGTAACGATGATGTATCCAAAGACCTGACTCAGTGCTTTGTAGAACATAGTGACCTCTACAGAACATAATCTTTCATATTGAACTTGGCCATGTTTGAATTTAGAATGCTTACAGATTTTTTAAAAATGTATTTTCTTTTCTTCGAACAGGGTCAGGAGACAAGATGCCGTCACAATTTTTGTCATCTTCTGAAGGTAAAGAAGAAATCAATGAGTTGTTGCTTTGTGCCTAGTCTTGTTAGTCTCATGGTGGACTGGGAGCATGGGGAAAGGAGAATACTACACAAAAGCATTAGATAGGGCATCTCTAGATAAAGAGTTTGTTGGGGAGGTTCTATTTAAACATAATAGAAGCTTATTTTCTTTTATGGAAACAAAGTCCAAACATAAGCATTGCAGGTCAATTTGGAGGCTCATACCATGGACCTCTTGGCTTGTTGCTGGCCTGTATTTTTTTTTTTTAAGATTTATTTATTTATGCATACAAGAGCTGGGGTACAGGCCAGAGGTGCCAGGGGTGAGAAGATACACCAGAGACACAGTGGGGAACAGAACAGCAGATTGACTGATATACACTGATGAGGGGAGCAGCGGGCAAGGCAGGAGAGGTCTGCTGCGCCATGTGGGCCACGTCTCTGGCCCGCCAGAGGATCGAACTCCATGCTGCAGATTGAACTCCATGGATTGCATCATAGTGCTGTGCTTAACCCCTTGTGCCACCAGGGAGGCCCCCACTGGCCTGTATTCTTGATCCAAAGTGGCTGCTTCTGCACCAACAATCACAACCCATATTCCTGGCTGCAAGAAAGAGAAAAGCAAAGGGAAGGCGCACACTTCTTCCTATAGGGCACATCCTACAAGTTGCAGTCCTCTATCCCCTGATGTTTATGGCTCAATAAAGTTAATTAAGTCAGTATCTTGGGGTGGAGCCAGAGCAACTCTACTGCTCAGGGTCTCTTATTTGGTGGCCTTTTCTGGTGGCAGGGGGAGAGGGAAGTGGGAGAGGATCTGGGGGGAGCTGTGAATGTGTCTTCTTCCCTTTTTTCCCTTTCCCCTTTCTCAGCCCCAAGCTCCCAGTACTCTTGGTTTTAGCTATTGGTATTTAAAGCCAAGATTTCCCATCCACCACCAAACATAAGAAAGAAAAAGGCTTTTTATCCTTTCAGATTTTATGAATAAAAGCAAAAAGTCCATTCAAAAATCAGAAATTCAATTGACTTCTCTTTCTCTCTTCACCTGCCTCCCTCTTCCCCTCCCCAGTTGGCAGTAGATTTGCTGTCTTGTCCGCAGAGAAAGATTATTGTTTTCCTTTTCTTTTTTAGCAGATAAAGTAAAAGATTACTCAGGCAAGAAGAACATGCCTTACAAGGTCTTTTTCAAAGATCTCTTTCTTTTCAAAGAAAATGAAATGGAAGCAAAGAAAAAGGTATGGTTTTATTAAAATCACTTTCCCAATTAATGTAAGAATCGTGTCCTCTTATCCATCACTTTTATGAACTTTGCTGGCTAAGACGTGAGGTCACATGTCGGTGTGTGCACTGCACTCAGAGCCCGGACAGGCAGCATCTGGCTCATGGTGGGGTCCCAATGATCACCAGTTATCACCACCACCACCCCCATCACACACACACACACAGACACACCCTGGGGACGATGGGTACCCCACTAATCTGGTGTGGCTAGAATCCTCTATGACTGGGGATACACCCTACTTCATCAATTCTAACTTCCTCCAGTCACATGCACACATTTCTGAAATTGGGGTCCAGCTTGCCTAGAAGGGAGGTGATATACCACTGGCCGTGTGTAAAGCAGTCGTGCACCTTCCAATCAGCGGCATCATGGAATTCCTGAAATACAGTAATAGAGGCCTGCAAAGAGCATGCAGAGAAAAGGGTGCCCATCTCTGTTGGCAAGAAGAGGGAGGGAAGGAGTGGGGTGACAGTGAGGTGGTGGTGTGGACACAGGTTGCTCTGAGTGTAACGGCCCCTGATAGTTAAGAATAAGTCAAGTCTTCCCAGGCAGATACATATGTGTGTATTGAGGAGGAGGGTGGGGAAAGAAAGAAGCATTGAAAGTGAGGGGGGTGGGCCTCCCTGGTGGCGCAAGGGGTTAAGACGCAACCTATGAAGCTATCTGCAGCCTCTGCAGCACGAGTTCGATCCCTGGCCAAGGAGCTACCCACATGTCTCAGCAGACCTCTCCTGACTTGCCCGCTGCTCCCCTCAGTAGTGTATTGCAGTCAATCCACCTGTTCTGTACCCCACTCTGTCTCTGGTGAATCCTCCCACCCCCCATAGCTCTGACCTGTACCCCAGTTCTTGTATGCATAAATAAATAAATCTTTAAAAAAAAAAGTGACGGGGGAGTGTCATTTTAGGACTGTTTGGTATGAGGCCAACTTCCTAGCCGTGCCTTGCTGTGATCTTCACCGCCCTGTGATCAGACCCCTGGTCCCTGGGTTCAGATTCCATGAGGTTTGTCTTTCTCATTCTTAGAGGTGAAGTTGACTACGGGACTTAAAAAATAATCATAATTAGAATGAGGAAGATACCTAGAAATGTTCAACAGCTGATTCTTCTGGAAGCCACTGGATTTATGCACATGGTCTTTGGTTTTATTGAAAGTGTCCAAAACTGAATTGAGAAAAGAGTCACAAAATCAGAAGTCTCAGTTTTTAATGTATCCTAGGGAGGTCCATTTCAAGTTTTCAACTCCACAGAAACAATCCTTCTCTGTCAGTGGAATTTCCAAGTTATCTGCACTTTGGGTAACATGTGATCGTGGGGAAAAGCCAGGGTGACATTTTCTGGTCTCTTAGTGATGGACATGTATGGTAAAAGTTGAATGTTTTTATATTTGTATAAATCAGCTTCATATGATAAAGAAATGAAACCTAAGACACACTTCTTCCAAGATAAGAACTTGAGGTTGGTTGTTTAATGAATGATTAATGAGAAAAAAGATTTGCTGCAAATGATGTTACTACCTGGTTGTGATATTAAGAAAACATTATTTTGGCATCTTAGAAATTCTCTTACACTTTTCCACCTGGGCAGGAGAAGTTTATAAACCGCAGCATGAAAGTCCACCAAAAGTCCACTTTCTCATCCCGAATGAAGAGTCGTTCACACCTGAGCCAACTCTCATTCTACTCTGACAAAGGTGGAGTTTCATTTGACAAATATGGGCTAGATCCCGCTCTTATTCTCAGATTAACAGAAGGTAAGTCTAAATTACTGTACCTCTGAGTCATGTCCAGTTTATTTATTAAATTATATTATTAATAATTATATTATTATTAAAATATTATTAAAGATTAGAAGTATATTATTAAATATCATAATCTTCATTATGGCCATTATTATTGACCTCAGAGAATTAAGAGGTTACTCATTCCCAAGATACTTCTAAAATAATAATAGGGGCCTCCCTGGTGGTGCAGAGGTTAAAGACACAGCACTATCAAGACTGCAGCATGTGTTCAACCCCCAGTTCTCCTGGGAGCTGACCCACATGGTGCAGCAGACCTCTCCTGTCTCGCCCGCTGCTCCCCTCAGCAGTGTATTTCAGCAGATCCTCCTGTTCTGCTCCCCTCTCTTTCTGGTGGATCCTCTCACTCCCCCCACCCCGTCCCCGTGCCTCTGATCTACACCCCAGTTCTTGTATGCATAAATAAATCTTTTAAAAAATTAAAAATAAAATAATAATAGCTAACAATTAATGACCCACTTAGGCTAATTTATGCTGTGATGATAAACCACTCCTAAACTTCAGTGGCTTACAACAAGAGCGATTTACCTCTTGCTCACTATTCAACTTTTGTGCTTTTCATTTGAATCCTGCAATGAAGAAACAGCCCACTCCCTGGGATGTTGCCAGTGTTATAGCAGAAAGAGAACTGGGTAGTGGGTCTTAAAACTGCTTGGAAGTAATACAAATCACAGGTCACCTCCAGGCCAAACCAGATCAATTGTCGAGTCTGATACTAATGGGGGAGAGGGGCTGGGACATCTTTTCCCAGAGAAGGACAGCAGATATTTGGGAACTAGAATATAATCTCCCCCAGTCAGTATCTTCACTTTACAGATGAGGAAACTGAGGTTTGGAGAGGCTATGGAATTAGCTCATGTCCCCACAGCTAGTGAGAGGTGGAGGCAAATTACAGTTCCTGGGCAACTATGGGCTTCCCAGGGCAACGTAGACTTGCTGGTCAGCTGAGAGATGCTATTTCACTTCTAATTCTGTGTACATTTTTATTCAGACATTTTATTCTGCACCACATTCTGTTGGTTTTTTACCAAGTGAGCATTATTGAGATGCAGCATATGTATGATTTTTCCCAAGTGAAGAAATCTTAAAGGACCACTTTGTTCTATTGCCAGCGGTCAAAGCTAGCTGTCATCTTTTTCTTTTCTGCCCTAAGTTTCATTCGTGATCCCCAAACAGTTCAGCCTAAGGTCTTTAGTTTTACCTGTAGGCAGTCAAAACATTAAGATTTAAAGCAGTTCAGTCTCACTTAGCACAGACTTAAGAATCTTATGCCCTCAGCAGTATATTTCTGCCTGTTCTCTTCCCTGCTCTGGCTCTGGTGGATTCTCTCACCCTCCCGCGCTTCTGACTGTACCCAGTGCTTGTATAAATAAATAAATAAATCTTTAATAAATAAATAAATATCCAGACATATATGCAGTAATTTAATTACATATTTATTTTATATAGCACTTTTGAGGGAAAATGAACTAAGCCTGATTTTGTTTCAACTTTTTTTAAAGGTTCAGATTCAAAAAGGACTGTCCATGAATTTATTAATGACCAAAGAGACAGGTTTCTGCTTGAGGTAATAAGAATAATTTTCTTTCTCCCATTAGCCAAATAGAAGACTTCTTGCATCGTATTGCCAAATATTTACCTTTACATCTTATTTTCCCATGACATGCCCAAATCTCTTGCCTGAACATACTGGTTTATTCATTTGAGAAATATTTCTTGAGTGCTTATTATGTGCCAAGCAGTGAACAAATCAAAGACCCTGCCCTCAGAGAGCTTACATTCTAGTATGTCAGACAGGGCTCTGTAGTATTTCCCTTAACTTCTTCAGGAAACTATTCTAAAGCATGGTTGGTCCCAGTTTCTCCCTTGTTCCCAAATGTTCCTTTACAAAAACGATTGTGTTTTTATAAACTTGCAATAAAGGATAAGAAATTGAAATTCGTAAGCATTGCCATGTACCACACAGCACTGAGGATGTGAAATACGTGTTCAAGGGGTGTACGCTGAAAACGACAAAGTATTACTGAGAAAAAGAAGTCTTAAATAAACAGAGATATATACCATAATTGTTCACTGGGAGACTCAAAAAAAAAAAAAACCAGAGGCCCGAGATTTGGGGGTCCTGTGACTTCTAACACAATCACTAGCCATGCAAGTCATGCCCCCCTTTATTATGAAATTGCTGGAAGGTTGCTGGGAATGTGGACTAACTAACTCTTCCGCTGTACTTCTGTTTCCAATACTCCTAGTATGCTTTGTCAACCAAAAGAAATAAAATTATGAAGTTTGAAAAACTCATAGCATTGAAGGAAAGGCAGCTCATGAAAGCAGAAAAAAAGCTCCAGGAAGATTCAATAGCTTTTGAAGAGTTCCTTCGAGAAAATGATCAGAGATCTGCAGATGCCCTTAAAATGTTCGTTTTTTTTGTTTTGTTTTGTTTTGTTTTTTTACAATCTGGTGAAATCACTTCCTCCCTCCCTCTTTCTTCTTTTTAGTTTCGCAGGACAGAAAACAACATTAGACAAATGAACAAATCTCTTACTTTTCAGTGCAGCACAGGAAACTATAAACAAACTCCAGGTCACAGCGGAGCTGAAGAAGGCGAGCATGGAGGTGCAGGCGGTGAAGAGGTGAGGCTAGGCACTGTGGTCTCCTTAGTGCATGTCGGTGCCCCCTTGAAACCTGTCTGTGCCCAGAAGGCCCAAGTGAGAATAATCCTTATCATTTGATGATTTCTTAACTATGACAGCACTTTAAAAATCAGTAACCCGCCAATCAAGGGTCATTTCTGCCTAGCAGGACAGACAGTACGGTGACCTCTGGTTAAACAGCCCTTTTGCTTGTTCATAGAGAAGCAAGGAATTAGCTGAAAAGAAGCAAATCAGTGTGCAAGAAAACCATAACTCATTTTCTAAGTGCCCCTCTCCATTCCTTCTAAGGCACATTTCTATCCCACATTTTAACATCGCTGGAACTGGGATTCATTTTACAATCTTCTTAAAATTATAATCAGCGGTATTTTTTATACTTACACTTTGCACTTAGTTGAACCTAACATTGGTATTAAAAATGGGGCTTTATATTAACAACATAACAGGAGCAGGAATTCAGATAAAATTATTGTACTACCCACCACTTTCCGCTCCCCCTGCCCCCAAGCCTGGCTGTTCTGTTCCACGGCCAAATGCATCTCACTTGAACTAATTGTAAATGTCTGTCTGAAGATACTTCCTTCTGCTATTACCCTTGGAAACATTCATGATCCACAATACTGTGGTCTGGGTAGCAATTCATTGTTAAACTTATTTTATCTTTTTCAAGACTTGAAGTTTACCCCCTCTCTAAAACCAAGTCCTAGACTTAACATCCTAGATTGCCTTGGGAGGAGAAAAATCATCTAAAATGCATCAAAGGGATTGGATGATACTTTCAAAGAAACCAATTGCTATTAAGAAAATGCGCATTTCAAGCAGTCTGGCAGTGGCAGATTCTTGTATTTTCAGGAACCTAAAGTTAAAGGCAGTTGAGATGGAGAATTCCCTTGCCTCCCTCCTTTTCTAATGTAGTTTAAGTCTTTTCTGTTTCTAGACTAGAGAAGCAGCATCTTTCACACAGATATATCTAATCACACCCTTTTTTTTCTTGAGTAGTGAAATAACAAAGACAGAATTCCTCCTTAAAGAATATATGAAATATGGGCGTTTTCTGCTGAAATTGTCTCCAAAACATTGGCAACTCCAGCAAGCTCTGAAAAGGGCACAGGCATCCAAAAATAAAGAAAACATGAACGTCATCCTTTCCAAAAGACCAAGTAAGTTACGTATTCTTGATTTCAGTTAAATAGTCATATTTTCTATTTTACACAAAACTATCTCTGACATGACATATCAATTTGGAAACCCAGGTTAATTTCAGAGATAAAGCAATAAAGGTATTGGAGAAATAGAAAATGTATTACTTGTAGATGATGTGCTAGCATACTTGGAAAACCCTTCCTAAAAACCCCCCAAATGATTTGATTTTATTAATGGGTTCTAGAGAGTAAATAGATACAAAGTGTATCATAGTTTATTAACCTAATGTGTTAACCTAAATAAACTAACTTTATTAATTAGAAAATATGCAAAGAAATTAAATCCAAGGAAGCAATAAATAATAACCTTAATTGTGTGACCTGTAAATCTGACAAAAACAGAAATATGTCAAAATGGATAAAAGACCTGAATGTAAGACCTGAAACCATAAAATATATAGAAGAAAATATAGGTAAAACACTCTATGACATACATCTCAGTAACATTTTTAAAGACACATTCCCCCAAAGCAAACAAAGTGAAGGAAAAAATAAACAACTGAGATTACATCACACTAAAAAGATTCTGTACAGCAAAAGAGACAGTAACCGAAACAAAGAGACACCCCACTGATTGGGAGAAAATTTTTGCACACAATACAACTGATAAGGGACTGATCACAAAAATCTACAAAGAGCTCAAGACTCAACAAAAACAAAGTAAATCTAGTCAAAAAATGGGCAGAAGAGCTAAAAAGACATTTCTCTAAAGAGGAAATGCAAATGGCCAACAGGCATATGCAAAAATGTTCAACATCACTTGTCATCAGGGAAATGCAAATCAAAACCAGTGAGATACCATCTTACACCAGTGAGAATGGCACATTAAAAAAGCAAGAATCAACAAATGTTGGCAAGGATGTAGCGGAAAAAGGAGCTCTCCTACACTGCTGGTGGGACCAACCACTATGGAAAGCTTTGTGGAGGTTCCTCAAACTACTAAAAATGGAGCTACCATATGACACAGCAATTCCACACCTAGGAATCTACCCAAAGGACACAAAAACATTAACATTCAAAAAGATAACTGCACCCTTATGTTTATTGCAGCACTATTTACAATAGGTAAGATATGGAAACAACACAAATGCCCAAAAATATACATATACACAATGGAATACTATTCAGCAATCAAAAAATAAACTCATGCTATTCCCAGCAACATGGACAGAGCTAGAAGGGATCATGCTCAGTGAAATAAGCCAGAAGAAAAAGGAAAAATATTGAATGGCTTCACTTATAGGAAGAATACAGGGGAATTAAATAAGGGATCAAGGAAAACATAATAACCATCATCATCATCATCATCATCATCATCATCATCATCATCGTCATCATCTAGCAGGCAACCATAAATAAGAGACATTATGTGAGCGAGGGGGAGAAATAGGGATCAAAACAAGAGAGAGAGAAGCACAAGGGACTATGGTGAAGGTTCATGGGTGAACTGGTGGTGGGAATTTTACAGGGAATACACAATGATGTAAAAGACATAAATAGGGCCTCCCTGGTGGCGCAGCGGTTGAGCTCTGGTCTGCGAAGCTGCCCGTAGCCTCCGCAGCGCCGGTTCGATCCCCGACTGCCGGGCGAGGGTCCCACACTGTGCCCAGATCTCTCCTGCCGCCCCTGCTGCTCCCCTCAGCAGTATATTTCGTCTGTTCTGCTCCCCGCTCTGGCTCTGGTGAATTCTCTCACCTTCCTGCGCTTCTGACTGTACCCAGTGCTTGTATAAATAAATAAAATCTTTTTAAAAAAGATATAAATAAAAAAATAAATTATAAATAAAAGAATGGCATGGGATAATGTATATAACACCTCATCCCCCAAAAAAAGTCAAAACCAATCACAAGAAAAAAACAGAAATATGTCCTCTTTTTAGATAGGAGAGCTTGGTATTGTAATGCTGCCAATTTTTCTGGAACTGAATTTATAAGTTTTATAAAATTACAATTAAAAAAATGTTACCAAACGTCGCCAGGGAATTGGGTGTTGTTTTGGGGAGAACTCTGTACAATGGTTTTGAGGCTCATTTAGAAATATAAGCAAAAAAAAAAAAAGAAATAAATAAAAAAAATTAAAAAAAAAATTAAAAAAAAAGAAATATAAGCAAATACTTCTGAAATGAGGAGGTCATAGGAGGGTGTTATAATTATTTAAGACATTGTGGAATATATTATCACAGAGTATCAGAAATTGAAACGATGGGGAACTGGCATTACGAAGTTAGCTCAGTGGACCAGAAATAGATTAAATAAATGACCAATGTTGGGTCACAAATCAAAAGGGAAGACTTCCACTTCCAACAATATTAGGGTAACAAGGACCAGACTTGCCCTCTTGCCTGGAAACTCTATGGAGCAAGTTTCCAGACATTAGATATCAAGTGAAGTGAAGTCACCCCTTAGTGAGGGGAGCAAATAGATGAGCCCCAGAATAGAACTTCAGGAAGAGAGTAGGGTCAGGGTAGAGGTGAGACCATCAGACCCCAGGTCCAGGGAGACTAGCTGCTTGGTTTCCTGGAACAACATAGAGACATCATGGAGATGTGCAGTCTTCGGCTGAGAACTGATCCTGATCCTCCAGGGTAAAAGCATTTACACCATAGAAATTGGAAAACTCCAAGTCAGAGAGAATGTTTTCCCAGAGAACTTGTTGCTAACCGTGCACCACCTGCCATGGCTGACAACCTGACCCAGTTTCCTTGTGTCTCGCTGTGCTGGGTGAGACTGAATTCCATCTGTGTGTAAAGCAGTGAGCACAGTGATGACACTTGGCTAATCTCAATACCTGGGGTTTGACAAGAGAGAGAGCAAATGGAAAGGAAAACAGAAATACTTGCCTTTCACAGTTTAAGATCAGTCCTCCCAGATGAGTCATCTAAATCAAGGGTGCTCAGAAACCAGTGTCTCCATCCACAGGAGCCGTGCAGGGCTCGGGAGGGGGTGGTAGGCCCTATGACAGACAGGTGTGGGAAGGGAACTCCTCATGCCCCACAGGTGCGTTCTCCTCCATCCTGCCCACCCCAGAGAGCAGCCCCAGCCAGCTGCTGGCTCCATGTCCCCATATCATATGGTGGCCTTGGAGGTTGCCACAGTAACTACCTGCACAGTGAGATAAAGTTCTCAGGAGTGTCTTTCCACCTCCTACCCCTCCTTATTTTTCATTTCTAGAAACAAGTGCAAAGATGAAAGAGAGCCATGAAGGTATCATGAAGACATCGCTTACAGAAGACTCTGCAGTGGGAAGCAGCAGCCAAGGAGGTAACACCAGAGATGGGGACTTCACTCATGAAAGTGAAACAAGAGCAGGTGCTGATATCAGAGTGGAAGTTCAGGACCCGGGTGCTGAGCAGGACATGGAGGGTGATGCCCACATCACCCTAGTCCTGGAGAGCAAGGAGTACTGTTCATGAACTGGGAGAGTAGATGGGTGGACGGAACAGGAAGAGGAGCCAGGGCAGAAGGGGTCTCTGACTGACCAGGACACTCACCGAGGTCCTGCCTCACCAGCTCATCTAACTCTTCAGCTTCTGGTCCATTCCATGACCCAGCAAACCGGGTCACTTGCAACCCAGTGACTGCCATTGGGCACAAGGGAGTAAATGGGAAAATTCACAACCAATTCAGAGCTCCTTCTGCAGCACCTGCCCTGCTGGCATTTAGTTTGTCACGGCAAATGCAGGCTGGTTTTGGGTAACAATTTCTCCTCCTTTGCCCTGCTACCAACAGTCAGATGTATTTGTTTTTTAAGATTTATTTGTATTCATTCATGCATACAAAAACTGGGGTGTAGGCCAGACGTGTGGGGAGTGAGAGGCCTCACCAGTGACAGAGCAGGGAGTGAAACAGGCATATGTACTGAAATACACGGCTGAGAGGAGCAGCAGGTGAGACAGGCGAGGTCTGCTGTGCCATGTGGGTAGCTCCCTGGCTGGGGATCAAACTCATGCCGCAGTGTGTTTGGGTATCAGCTTAAAAACTAACAACCCGGTGGCGCAGCAGTTCAGCGCTGGCCTGCGAAGCTGCCTGCAGCCTCTGCAGCACTGGTTCAATCCCCGGCCACCGGGCGAGGGTCCCACATGGCACGCAGACCTCTCCTGCCACCCGCTGCTCCCCTCAGCAGTGTATTTCAATGGTGTGCCTGTTCTGTTCCCGCTCTGGCTCTGGTGAATTCTCTCACCGCCCCGCACTTCTGACTGTACCCAGTGCTTGTATAAATAAATAAATAAATCTTAAAAAAAAAAAAGTGGGAAAAAAAAAAAACTAACACAGCGGCACCAGTGAAGAGTAGTGATAGATGGTTGGGGGCTCTGGAAGCAAAAGCCAAAACAAAAAAAAAGATCTCTACCTGAGGGCATTTAGAAGAGTCTGCCAGATGAGACCACAATTGAATTGGACTTTGAAGAACAAATAGGCACTAAGGTGGAGACAGGGTGGGGAGAGCAAGGCCTGCTGTGGTTTCCAGACAGATCACAGCAGGCAGAGGGGTTAGAAGTCACAAAAATGCCAGCATGAGGATATATGACCTGGGGAATCTGGGGGCCAGTGGAAGAAGAAACCCAAGACCATTTTGCCCACTTCTTAGTTTCAGATCAGGATCAGGACCAGACACTGGTGTGGGAGGAACGTAATGTAGGTGTGCGGGGAAATCGTGCGAGATTTGTATGTGGCCTTAGAAGATAGTAAGCCCTGTGTAAGATGGAATGATTGATGTGCATTTTTTTTTTTTATTTTTTACTTTTCCTCTTCTTTTCTTTTTTTTAAGATTTATTTATTTATACAAGCACTGGGTACAGTCAGAAGCACGGGAGGGTGAGAGAATTCACCAGAGCCAGAGCGGGGAGCAGAGCAGGCAGAAGGACCGAAGTACACTGCTGAGGGGAGCAGCGGGCGGCAGGAGAGGTCTGCGCGCCATGTGGGACCCTCACCAGCAGCTGGGGATCGAACTGGCGCTGCAGAGGCTGTGGGCAGCTTTGCAACCCAACGCTCAACCACTGCGCCACCGGGGAGGCCCGACATGTGCATTTTTATGTTTTCCTTTGGTGAAAAAAAATCAGTGATGAGAAAAGTAGATGTTTAGGTAAAAAGTGAATTGTGACATATTTCACATATGTGTCCTCAGTCTGTGACTTGTGATAGCTGACAGCCACCCCCACCCCCCTTCACCATAACTTGTTTTTCTTCTTATGGTTGGAATCTAGCTCAGTAGGAAAAAAGAGATCTATTTCCTATTGATCATCACTAATAGTAGCTGCTAAAGAAGGAATGGGCATATCCAGGCAGAGAAGTGACGATCTTACACCAAACATAACAAAGAGTTGTTTCTTTTTTTTTTTTAAGATTTATTTTTATTTATACAAGAGCTGGGGTACAGGCCAGAGTCGCGGGAGGGTGAGAGGATTCACCAGAGACAGAGTGGGGAACAGAACAGGCAGATTGACTGAAATACACTGCTGAGGGGAGCAGCGGGTGAGACAGGAGAGGTTTGCCTCACCATGTGGGAATCTCCCTGGCCAGCCGGGAATTGAACCGGTGCTGTGGAGGCTGCGGACAGCTTCACAGTGCGGCGCTCAACCCGCTGTGCCACCGAGGAGTCCCACAAAGAGTTGTTTCTAATGATATGTTATTTCTTTCCACCTCCACCTTCATGATGCATGGACTTCACCTGGATGTTTTGAACAGGGAAACAACAGAAGACCATAAGAAATCTCTCCTCAGAGCATAAGAGATCGATCTCCAAGTACAGTACAAACTTGATTCATGCTCTTGAAAATCTGAATGGTTAAAGATGTCTCTTTCAGCTTTGCTTCAATATATTGATAAATGTCACATAGCCACCCACTGACGGGGATGCTGGAGGGGTGGTTGCCATTTCTGCAAACAGGTCACCTGTCCCTCAGGTGGCCCAGGTCTCCAGGGTCCCCTGAATTCGTTAATGAGTGCCTGCAGCTCTTGTTTGCACAGACTGCCTGCCCCTGCATCTTGGATCTTTGCCTCAGGATCCACTGTCCAATTGTTTAAGCTATTCTGGTGGCCCCTATGTTTGCAATTTCACTACCTCACCCAGAATTGTGTTTCTTTATAAAAGTCTGGGACTAAACCTGATTTTCTTTTGTGTGGAATCCATTGATTTCTGCAACCAGCCATTCCCTGAAAAGCTGAACAGGCTATGGAATAGCATTACACCACAATTAGTTTCCAAAGACAATTCAGGAAAGGAATGTATTGACAGAAAATGCTCAGAATTCAGAATTTTCCCTTTTCTTTTACAGTCAAGCTGAAAGCATCAGTTCAGAAGACAGTTTCGATTTCTTTCTAGATGGTGATATAGACTATGATCTGGTAAACAGATTACATTTCTTGATTTAAATACTGTGTTTGGTGAAAATAATATCCTATTGCAAATGGGAAAAAAATTTCCTATTGCAAGTATCCCACCACTTTCCAGAAGGAAATATGTTGATACAGCCCCCTGGTTGCATATATAGTTCATCTTCTTCATCAGCTATTTTATGAAAACTGAATGTCTATCAGAAAGTAATAATTTAGGGGACATATATCACCTAAAGTCTTCTTGCACAAAAGCCACTTTCCGAGTGCTGGTCATTTCACTGGGTTCCAGATAGATTGGGTAGCTGTCAGGTAAGTCGACCTACGATAAAAGAGCCCTTTTTTGCTACCTGGCTGCTATAGACCTAACCCTGCTCTAAATATAGCCACAGGAACACCCAAGGGAAAACAAAAAACACCCTCTGTTGTTAATATAACACATGTTACCCGAGTCACCTTTCTTTTTTATTGTATTAAAAAACAAAACATAGGGCCTCCCTGGTGGCGCAGTGGTTGAGTGCTGGTTTGTGAAGCTGCCCGCAGCCTCTGCAGCGCCGGTTCGATCCCCGGCCGCAGGGAGAGGGTCCCACATGGCGCGCAGACCTCTCCTGCCGCCCGCTGCTCCCCTCAGCAGTGTACTTCATCAGTCTGCCTGCTCTGCTCTCCCCTCTGGCTCTGGTGAATTCTCTCACCCTCCCGTGCTTCTGACTGTGCCCAGTGCTTGTATAAATAAATAAATAAATCTTTAAAAAAAAAAAAAAAAACATAAAATTTACCCTCCTGACCATTTTTAAGCATACAGCACAGTAGTGTTAATGACATACACGCTGTGTGGGACAGAGCTCTAGAACTTTTTCATGTTGCAAAACCAAGACTCTCCCCAGCAAACACCCTGATCACCGCTCCTGACCCCAACCCCTGGCAACCGCTGGTTCATTTCCTAAGGGTCTGATTGCCTTAGGAACTGCATACAAGTGGAATCATGAAGTAGGTGTCTTTTTGTAACCTGCTTATTTCAGTTAGCCTAAAATCATCCAGGTCCATCTATGTTGTCCCATCTGCTGTCCCATGCTTTTGAAGACTGCACTGTCCCATCACATCTCCTCATCCATTCATCAATCACTGGACATGCAGTTGCTTCCAGTTCTTGGCTATAGTAAATAGGATGAACATGGGTGTGCAGGTACCCAAGGCATCTTTTTAAATTTTAAATGCCTTTAAAGTAGTGTGTAGTTGTTTATATAATTTTGGAAGATATCTAATAAAATATGGGGAGAAAATGACTTTCACTTAGCCTCCTGAGTTTTTCTTTCTTCTATTTCTTCTGCCTTGCTTGCCTTCCTAGTCCCACCTTTCCTTTGTTCTGCCCTTGCCTCCTCTTCTGCTGCATCCCTCCACTTTGTATCCCTGCCTTCCACTCTTCATTCTACCTTCCCTTTTTTCACTACTGTCTATCTCCCAATATCCGAAATGTCCTATCCCAGAGGACCACCTCTCATGTGCAAATGGACTCCCCTGCCCATCTCTCCCTCACAACCACAATCCTCCTCATAACGACATACCCACAATTCTCTCACTGTATTTTTCTAAATGCGTTGCATATGCGTCGGAAACCTACCTTTGCGTCAGCTGTCTGATATGTTCTATTCCTTGTTATTGCTTGAGTAGGAGCCAGAGCTTTATTTTAAAGAACCAGAAGAGTTACTTCAAGTCCTCAACGAGCTGGAAGAGCAAAATCTTACGTTGGTACAGTATTCCCAAGATGTCGATGAGAACCTTGAAGATATAAATAAAAGGGAAAAACTTATACATGACAAAATGTAAGTCATTGAAAACAAGGGGATTTATTCTATGAAGCAATTTCTAAATAGACACAGAATCTACCTCCTTCATGGGTGCCCTTCCTCGTGGTGTCTTTGCATTTGGGGTGGATTTTTAATAAGTTTACATTGCAAGATATTGAAGCTACATTGACACAAAATAGACTGACTTTAATTTTTGTCCATATTTCCCTACACTTGTCAAAAAATATTCCTAGCAAGCAATAATTAAAGATAGTTTAAAAGAGGAAAAGAAATTAAGATGCCTTAATTTTTGTTCAATGCAGTTTTCACCCGTTAGGCTAATCACATCTTGCTTTGGATGATAAGCTAATATGTGCATTTTTCCTCGGCTATAACTCTCAGAAAAACAGCTTATTTTTAACTTAAATGTATCATTTTATAATGTATACATCAATATAATCAGGATTATTATAAAAGGGATCTCTGTTGAGGGAAGGATTTGATGACTTATAAAATTTCTTTCCACTCTAAAATTTTGTTATTACAATTTTTTAAAAAGAGCTTTGAGTTGAATACGTCTTTGTAGCTACCCTGATAAAAATGCATACAACCCTTTTGGAACAGATTTTTGGGCCAGAGATGACAATCGTTTTAAACAGTAGATCAAAGTACAATGAAGGGCCTCCTTGGTGATGCAAGGGGTTAAGCACCACACTATGAAGCAATCCATAGCCTCTGCAGCACTAGTTCGATCCCTGGGCCAGCCAGGGAGCTACCCCCATGGCACAGCAGACCTCTCCTATCTCGCCCACTGCTCCCCTCAGCAGTGTACTTCGGTCAGTCTGCCTGTTCTGTTCCCCACTCTGTCTCTGGTGAATCCTCTCACCCCCTGCATCTCTGGCCTGTACCCCAGCTCTTGTATGCATAAATAAATAAATCTTTAAAAAAACAAACTACAATGAGCTTTGGAAGAAATTAACTCATTCAGGAGTTAAACATCATGGCTTCACAGCCACCCACCTCGACTCCCAGGTACTTTTCAGTCCATGTCTCCTCTCTCCCAATCCTCAGACTACATGACGCCCCACCCCTGACTGCATGACTTTGGGAACAGGTGGGTCTGGTTGGGCCAGGAAAAGGGCATCTGTGTCAGAAGACACACATCAGGATCTTTAGGTGAAGGAGCCAGGAGTCTCTCTTTTTCCCCTGGGGGGTCCCCTGATATTCTGATTATCAGCCAGGTTCGGGAACACTAGCTCGGCCACAACTTAGGTTCCCAACACCTCAGCTCTGCTGCTCTCCATTGGGAGGACTTGTGGGGAAGCAAACGCTGCCAGGTGAAAGTTAAAAACAGCATTTCTTTTTCTCCTTTCACTCCAGAAGTTGCATGTACTTTGCTATTTGGCTGGTATTTGGCTTATTGAAAGTATAGACTGGTGATGTATATCTGGCAAGAGTAGGGAAGTGTTTGATGCTTGGTTTCACTAAACCACAAATACAATGTCTCCTTCTCCTTTTGCAATAGAAATAGCAACATAGATTTTCTCCTGGAGCATAAGAACATGCTTAAGGAGAGCTGTGTGAGAGAAGAGGAAAAAGCGGCAGAATTGGAATTAAGGTCCAGACTGTTTAGTTTTGGACAATTTAACTCAGATGCTCAGGTAATCATTCATTGTCTGTGGTCATTTTCCTCTGGTTCATGATGATAATAATTTGCATTCTCTGTGCCCTAAGCCTTGCAATGGGGGGAATTACAGCAAACCAGAAAGAGGTAGAGAAGCCCAGGTTGAAATGACCTTGTCAGGCTGTGACAGTCAGCTGATATAGCCAACAGAGAGCATGCACCCAGGCACTGGCCTTCTCTTGAAATGTTGCGCTAATTATCACAACATGTGTTGAGATTTTCCTCTTACAAACACATTTCTTTAGTCAGAGTGTGTAGATATGAAGCTCACTGCCTTGTGGCCAAGACCGCTGCCCCACAAGAGGCTTGTCATAGGTGTTAGCCGCTTGGGGCCTCACAGATGCATTCTCAGAGCACACGTGTATCTCTACATGTTTCTCTTCCAGTTGGAGGCAAACCCCTCAAGGCAGAGACTGTGTTACCCTAGTGAGCTAAGTGTAGTATCCCCATGAAGTAGGTATTCAATAAATGTTTGTTGAATGAATGATTAGGTTAGCTTCTAGACCCACAACAAGCTCCAGCTAACATTGGTTTCTTTGTAAAAAAAAATCTCAAATGAAAAAAAATTCTAGTATGTGAAGCTACTACCACATTTATGGTCATGAACTTGACTTTCAATCAGAGGTAGAATTGAGAGAAGCTTAGAAGAAGAATATGATTGCCCTACCCGACTCAAGGTGGGCAGTTATATAAAACAAAACTGTGCATTCATGCCTCCTTCACACACTCACACTCACACACACTCAGGGTGTAAGCACCCTGAGTTCAGAGGGGCTGGGGTTATGCATGAAGAGCAAGAAACAAGTGCTAGTCATCTTTCTGTTCTTTGATGCTGAGTTTTTCTTATACCAGTTTTTTAATTGTTGGGAAACATACAAATTTACCATTTCACCATTTCAGGCATATAATCAGTAACATTAAGTATAATCACAACATAGTGTGATATCGCCCCTATTTCTAGAATTTTTAATTATCCCAAATAGAAACTTTGTACCCATTAAATAATCCCCCAATCTTCCATTTTCCCTGCCTTTGTAAACCTCTCTTCTACTTCCTGTGTCTGTAAATGTCTGTTTTAGCTGCCTCACATAAATGGAATTATTCAAGAGTTGTCCTTGTGTTTTGCATTTAGCATAATTTGACACTTAATATTTTCCAGATTCATACAGGTGGTAGCATGTGTCAGATTTCATTTCTTCTTATGGCTGAATAATATTCCATTGTATTTATATTCCACATCTTGTTTCTCTCTTTTCTGTTGATTACACAGGTTGTTTCCACTTCTCAATTCTGTTTTAAATAATTCTGAAGTTGATTGACACCAAAAATTTCAAATAAATATCAGTGGTTACTTTCCCAAGATCCTTTCATCCAAGTTTAGGGTCACTATGAAAAAAGGGCACTTTCAATACTCTTAAAATTGAGGCACACAGGGCCTCCCCTGGTGGCACAGCAGTTGAGCGCTGGGCTGCAAAGCTGCCCGCAGCCATGGCATGACAGACCTCTCCTGCCATGCCCGCTGCTTCCCTCAGCAGTGTACTTTGTCAGTCTGCCTATTCTGCTCCCCATTCTGGCTCTGGTGAATTCTCTCACCCTCCCGCACTTCTGACTGTACCCAGTGCTTGTATAAATAAATCAATAAATCTTAAAAAAAAAAAAATTGAGGCACACAGATCCATAAGCAGAGAAGGCAGAGTTGACCTGAAAATTATTTTGATATTTGGGTTACAAGTATAATTTTGGCACCCATGTGTTGTACATCTGTGTTGAGGCCAGTAATTCTTAGTATCTCCTAGAGAAGTGAGATGCTAGGGTGGAGAAGGGGACCAGAGCAGGAAAACTGGTAGGGGGAAATATTTTACAGCTTCCTTACTCCCATTCTTTCAGATCTCAAAGGGTGCACACCATAATTTTTCATGAGTAAGTAAATATGGTTGCACATAATTTTGATAACCATAAGTTATCAGTTAATTAGGAGCTATAATCACTGCATAATGAATATTTTATTCTTTCAGAACTTCCACACTTCTCACTACACTAAATCCCCTAACAACATTTTTCTTGACTCAATATTTGTCTTAAAATGAAAATTTAAGTTCAAGCATGATGTATCATTGACAGCGCATGAACCAAAGGTGCATCAAGAAAACGTCTTCAAAGTTAACAAGCCCACACATCCCTTAGGTGAGGTGCTCTATCTTATCTGCACCCCCAGAAGCCTTCCCCATGCCTCTTCCTGTAGCTGCAGCCCCTTAGAGGTGACGGCTACCCTGACTTCTCCAGTGCCAATTAGTTCTCATACTTTTGAACCTTAAATCAACGGAATCAGGTAATATATCTGGCTTGCCTGGCATCCTTCTCTCAACACTTTCTTTGTGAGATCACCCATGTTTTGTACAGCAGTTAGCTATTTGTTCCTTGTCACTGACCATGAAATGGAATATAAGCTATTCCATTATTTGATTTGCAGAATGTAATCACCTCTGGTTTTACTGTTCTTTCACACAGGGACTTGATCCAGTTCAATTGGGAGAGTTGTTTACAGCCAGCACACAGCAGAATGTGACATGGATTAGAATTAGTCTTCTAGTTGGAAAGGAATTGAAATGACATCTAAACTGTATCCCCTCCCCTGTTCAGTTTTGGCATAGTTGTTCCTCATAAACATTGCTCTAATCAGATCCCTTCCCACTCACTGTTGGAAGGCATCCAAAGTCCTTATCCTTGTATTCAGTTTTCTACAATATTGTTGGGAGAAGCAGCCTGCCTTCCTCCCATTCCCTGCAGACTCTGGGCAGCAACTTGGAGGTGCCCTGGACTGGGCCTGCCACCTGGTGGCAGCTCTAGGGACTGCACTGACACGGTTGGTCAGCGGCAGTCTCCGCCTTGGGCTGTGTCTCTGTGCCTGGGCTGTTAGGCCAGGCCTTCAATTTTTTTCTCATACATGATCATTTTCCTTAGCCTTATTTCCAGTCCTATTTCTTATGCTGTTATTACCCTGCTGTCTTAAAAAAAAATCTTCTTTGTCTTTTCCAATCCTGTTGGACTGGGGGGAACTTGAACAAACAAAAGGAAAGATGACATCCTGAAATAAACCCTGAAAGCCCACTGCCCATTCATCTCTGAATCTCTCCCTACTGTTCAGGAAGCTCTTTCAGAAATTGCCATCAATCACATAGCAAAGTGGCTTTTTCTCAGAACCAGTGTCTGGTATATTTTTTCAATGTCTCAAATTGTAGCACTATTGTTTTTTCATAATCCAATGTACATTTCAGCCCCTGGATTGATTCCTTTTACTGTTTTGCCTTCCATATTTTTTTTTTATTCCTAAAGTTTTCTAAAAGGATTGTGTTGTTAATACAAATAGGAAACACAGTAAGTGTTATTTGGAGAGGAGGGGAGAACATTTTCTGGCACACGGGACTTTTGCTTTCCTCTTTTCAGCTTTCCTTTTTACATTATTGTAAAGTTTTCTAAAAGGAGCGTGGTTTTGCCTGAGACTGCAGACAATAGTGAATCCTATATACACTAAGTTTTTTTCCTATAAGTACATACTTATGATAAAGTTTAAATTATAAATTAGACACAGTAAGAGATTAACAACACTGATTAGTAAAATAGAACAATGATAGCAATATACTGTGATAAGCTCTCAAAATATGATACGGTACTCACCTTGGGATGGGAAGGCGCGGTGTCTGCGTGATGAGATGAAGTGAGCTGAATCACACAGCACTGTGGTGCACCTTAGGACCTCCTGACTACACATCAGAAGGAGGATCCTCTGCTTTGGGAATTTTCCATCTAACATTTTTTCAGACCACAGTTGGTCACAGGTAAATGAAACTGGGGAAAGTGAAGCCATGGATAAAGGAGGGGACTGGTGTTAATTTTAGGGGGTGGGCAAGACAGTAAATGGGACCACCAGAAAGTAGGTTAACCTTGGAGGTGGGAGACAAGCTGTTGGAAATAAACAGGTCTTGGCTTGTCATGAAGTGTTGGTGGCTCTGTAAGGAGACTGTGGTTCCAGAAGAGGGTTCCCTGGACTTCTGGAATCACATCTGCTGGACTGTTCTTTGTCCTTAGTTTTATGGTGATTCTATCTTCTTGAGCAGAAGCGGGCATTTGGGCAGAATGCTACCTGGAAAGAGATTAAGTTTGCCCGGAAGTTTATTGAGATCCTCTCAAGTGAGAAAGCATGGCATAAGTTGGCGACAAATGATGCGAATTTTCTTGTGGTCCCGACACACATTATCAACAAGTTCCAGCATTACCACCAGCAGATAAAACGGCGCAGTAGCCAGGTACAGGGACCAGCAAGGTTTGGCCTGAACCTCTGCTTACACTACACTGTGATGTCTTCCTAATAGAGAGTAAACATTAAACTCTTAAGAAGCTTTTGGTAGGCCAGCAAGTGACAGAAGCTGTTTGCTTGTAACTTTTTCCTTTATTTTTTTTTTCCTCTGAGAGAATGCATTCAGTCATTTATTCAGCAAACATTTACTAAGTGTACAGTCAGGTGCAAGGCGCTGTTTTAGATATATGTGTAAACATAAGAAGTATCTACTGCCCTCCAGGTAGTTACCGTTTACAGGGAGAGAGATGGTATATATACAAATAACTATTAAACAGGATTATTATGGTTTTAGCAATTAGAACAGTAAGTGTAAAAATGGGGACCTTACATGTGTGGCTGCAAGGAAATGCAGTGGAGTGGCAAAAACAGATTTAAAATGTATATGTTGCCTCTACCAGAATTTCCAGGGAATCAAATGTACAAAAACATTCAAACCAAATTCTATTTTATTAGCGCTACTTTTTATGCCTAGACTAACATACTTTTAAATAATCAAAGGTATTACTGTAGTAATGATATGACTATAAATTACAACATAAATATCACTGCATTTTCTCACTGTTCTGCTGTATTAAAGCTTTCCTTCAGAAAAAGGAAAGAGTAGCATAGGAGTCTTTTCATTATATTATGGTTAAATGGGAGTTCACGTTTATTGAATGATGAGATGTTATGTGTTCTGCTCTCCTTTTCTTTCCCAACTTAGGAAAAACTGATAGATTCTCTTAGCAGAAAAATTAATCAAGTATACAGAATCTGCATTGGCGATGCTGAGGTTGGCAGCCTCAACCCAGTTCAAAAGCTGGTAAAAGTAGAGTCTCGCCTGGTGGAACTGAGTGATCTCATCGAATCTATTCCCAAAGAAAATGTGGAGGCAATCGAGAGAATAAAACACAAAGAACGGCGACAAAAGTATAGTCACTTGTCTTTTGATATGTGTCGTGAGTGGCTTATGAGACTAGTAATTAATTTTGGTTGGATTCCACAGTCACTGAGCGAGTCTGCCATATAGGAACCACACCAACCCTGGCTTCCTCATAGTTATTATTTAGTGCGGGAGATACTCATGAAATAAATGTGTCATTACATGGCAATGACATTGTGAAGGAAAGGAAGGAGGTGAATAGCACGTGATGGGTCAGGGGGTCCTTCTGGCTCAGAGAAGGGCATCTTCAGGGTAAAGACACTAGTTATATGAAAATGTTTGAAGTATTATCATGTGGGAGAACTGTACCTATGGGGACAGGCCCAAAACTTACTCAACCTATAAAGGAACTGTTTAAAAGTGGAAGTCATACATTGAGGGTTTTCCTCTGTGCA
Organism: Talpa occidentalis; assembly: GCF_014898055.3. Classification (NCBI taxonomy): domain Eukaryota; kingdom Metazoa; phylum Chordata; class Mammalia; order Eulipotyphla; family Talpidae; genus Talpa; species Talpa occidentalis. The sequence goes on from NW_023601653.1 coordinate 16,930,667, forward strand.
AACCTGCCAACACTTACGTACTTAGCATCAACACATGTACCCATTCATTTCTCAAAACAATGTCATGAGGATCAACATTCCTGAATTTCCCCTTCCCTACGTCCCTGCCTGGCCTGGGGTCTCTCTGGATCACGCACTGAATTACAGATTTCCACACTGAGTTAAACAAGGGTTTTATGTACCTGTTACAAGGACAGCGATGGTTATAAATATATGCTCCCTAGTATGATGTGGCATGTAGAAAATGCTTGTAGGTAGGAAAATGTCCATGTGATAGCCAAATGAGCATACTGGGAGGCAAACTGGTGCTATGACTACACGCATAGATATGAGAACCAAATGCATGGGTTCAGTCCAGGTCCACCCATCTACAATCTTTGTGACCATAACACCATAGAACCTTTCTCAGTTTACCTGTAAAATAGCAGTAATAATGCTATTTTAATGCTAATTATCTCATAATGTTGTTGTAAAGATTAAATCTATGTAAAAGCACTCAAGCATGCCTGGCACATAGTTTGACCTTAGATATTTTGTTCTTGCTTAGTACTTATTGGTGAAAGGGGACTACTTTTTCTGCCAAATAAAGTGCAGTATTAATATATTAAGGTGATCCTGATGAGATTTGAATGTAAAGCAAATTAAAACAAGATTCTAAATGAAAGACTCCTTTCATAAGGTGATCAATGACTGATCACATTAACGGCACTTGGCATCTTTTTTATAGTAGGAAATACATTCTACAACTTATTTTCAGTAGTAAAACAAGAATCTAACTTCATTTATCATTCTTATCAAAGAGAATTTTAGGTGATTTTCCCCATAGTTTGGAGGCATCTAGAACATAACACATATTGTAACTTGCGTAAAAAATGTTATACATTATATAGGCACATAAAAGTTATTACTAAGGTGTCTATTCTATACTAGGTATTGGAATAAACAGTTTGTATAGAGCATTTCATGTAACTATCATCTCACAACTCTAGCGAGAACAAAACAAATAGCATATCTTGGTTTTAATTTGAAGATATCATTAAAAAATATTAACTGGAAAATACCACTTTTGTGGTAATTCATTGAGTTATACACTTGTGATTTGTGTTCTTTCCTGCAGTAGATTATATGTCAATATGGGGACTTTGGGGGAGTGGGGCGAGGAGCAGCTCGAAGTTGAAATTCAAGTGGTCATTGTACAAACTGTAAAGTGCTGAAATAGAAGTAAAGAGTTAGAAAGTTTTTCTGAGGTGTTTATCTTAGAGCAACATCCAGGCAGATTTTACTTCTTCCAAAATGTTGACAAGAAATTCCTTCCCATTTCAACACCAACACCAATAGGATTTGCTGAGATTTTGTCTGATAGTTAAAAGCTATGGTTATGGGCAAAGATGAAGTACTGTTTTCATTTAACTTTAAATGAAGTCTTAAAATATTTAAAAAGTTCATTAGCAAATAGTAATGTCAGTCTTTTTTACTCTCTGTGATTTATAGTTAAAAGGATGTTTTCCCCCTCTTCATAGGTTGCGTGAAGAGAAAATGAAAGAAAAACAAAGACACCAGGAGGAAAGGCTAAAAGTTGCTCTCCAAAGAGCAGTAGCACAACCAAAGAAAAAGGTTGGTGTTTTGTTATTAATTGATTTAGCTACATGTGAGTGCCTCTATGGTATAAAAACAAAATACCTGATGGAACTTACCCAACTTTAGTAAAATACCTTTTTGCTCACAGCTGCACTTGGTCTCTTTCTGATTCCTTGCTACTTTCAGGATAATTCAACTTCCTAGGTCAACAGTTCTCTATTAGACCCACTTTTTATTAAAATGCTCCTCTTTTTCTTTAGCTCCAAATGCACAAAATGAGAATTTTTTTTTTCCCAATAATTTTTGAGTAGGGAATACAAGAATATGGCTCAAGGGCCTCCCCTGGTGGCTCAGTGGTTGAGCGCTGGGCTGCAAAGCTGCCTGCAGCCTCTGCAGCGCCAGTTCGATCCCCGGCCACTGGCGAGGGTCCCACATGGCACAATAGACCTCTCCTGCCGTGCCCGCTGCTCCCCTCAGCAGTGTATTTCGTCATTCTGCCTGTTCTGTTCCCCGCTCTGGCTCTGGTGAATTCTCTCACCCTCTCGTGCTTCTGACTCTACCCAGTGCTTGTATAAATAAATAAATAAATAAATAAATCTTAAAAAAAAAAGAATATGGCTCAAAGTTCAAGAAACAAGAGTATTCTGTGAAACTTAAGTTGGTTCCCTGGAGATAAACAGTTAACAGTTCATGGACAGAAATTTGCACCTGTAACCGCCGAAATAGGCACAAAGATGTAAACGTACTTAACCCGAATAAACATGATTTGAAAGGAAAAAAAGACAATTTTATCTTTATCCTTTTGGAAAAATCCTAAGTGTTTATATACACATATACATATATATGTATATATTTACATGTTTACCTTATATACATGTGTATGTATTTGCATAACTATTTTATACATTAAAATTTATTTACACATATATTTATTGTAAATATATGTATTTACAAATAGTAGCTAGAAATCTTTCTTCTTACATTCTATTTTTTTTTAACTTTTTAAAAATATTTTTTATTTATATTTATACAAGCACCACAGGGTACAGTCAGAAGTGCGGAAGGGTGAGAGAATTCACCAGAGCCAGAGCGGGGAGCAGAGCAGGCAGAAGGACCGAAGTACACTGCTGAGGGGAGCAGCGGGCTGCAGGAGAGGTCTGCGCACCATGCGGGACCCTCCTCAGGTAGCCGGGGAGCAGCCGGGGAGCAGCCGGGGAGCAGCCGGGGAGCAGCCGGGGAGCAGCCGGGGAGCAGCCGGGGAGCAGCCGGGGAGCAGAAGCTGCGGGCAGCTTCGCATCCCAGCGCTCAACCGCTGCGCCACCGGGGAGGCCCTTGCTTCTTACATTCTACATCCAATAAAGATAGTAAACCCAGAGAATTACTTATAACTGGCAAGGCTTTTCAATTCCCACACTGTGAAAATAATGAGATGTTAAAGTTAAAATGATTTTCCCAGTCACTTCTAACTCAGCAGCAGAGCTGGGACCAGCAGCCAAAGCCTTTATACTGCAGATTCCTGACCAATAGAAAGCGGGGGATTGGGCAGTGGCTGAGGGCACGTGGCCCAGGTCTCTCCCCTGGGTGAGGAGGGTCTTTGTTTCTATCTGCCACTCTGGCCCTCCTCGGCTTAGGGTCTGAAATACATTCCAGATAGACAATCTGATGGGTATCTGCAATGCTAATGTGAACACTGGTTCTTACATAATAGCTAGCCCATCGTGAGTGCTTATTATGTACTTCACAACCAGGCTATTGAGGTAAGTACTTAAGTTCTAAAGAAATATGGTAACTGCTAATATGAACTATGTTAGAAAAGTAATGATTATCCTAAAATATTTTAAGACTTTCTCCTTAAAAGGGTCTCCTTAAAAAGGTACTTATCTAGTTCAACTTTCTATGAAGACCTAACATGTCCTCTCGTGCCAAGGGATCAACCATCAACTTTCCATATGCACATAGAACTCTTCACTAAGGGGCCTTCCTGGTGGTGCAAGGGGTTAAGCACCGCACTATGAAGCAATTCGCAGCCTCTGCAGCATGAGTTCAATCCCCGGCCAGGGAGCAACCCACATGGTGCAGCAGACCTCTCCTGTCTTGCCCACTGCTCCCCTCAGCAGTGTATTTCAGTCAGTCTGCCTGTTCTGTTCCCCACTCTGTCTCTGGTAAATCCTATCCCCCCACCTCCCTGTACCTCTGGCCTGTACCCCAGCTCTTGTATGCATAAATAAATCTTAAAAAAAAACTGTTCACTAAACCCACCAAATTGAAATTTTTTAATCATCTCTAGAGTATGAATGAGTTTTATGATCCCCAGTATCTGGCGTATAGTGGATACTCATTAAAAAAGCTTATTGAGGGCCTCCTCGGTGGCGCAGCGGTTGAGCGCTGGGTTGCGAAGCTGCCCGCAGCCTCTGCGGCGCCGGTTCAATCCCCAGCTGCTCCCCGGCCACCACAGGAGGGTCCCACATGGCACGCAGACCTCTCCTGCGCCCGCTGCTCCCTTCAGCAGTGTACTTCGGTCCTTCTGCCTGCTCTGCTCCCCGCTCTGGCTCTGGTGAATTCTCTCGCCCTCCCGCGCTTCTGACTGTACCCAGTGCTTGTATAAATAAATAAATCTTTAAAAAAAAAAAAAAAAAAAAGCTTATTGAATTAACAGACTACAAATGAGAATGCAAACTAAAACTGGATGAAAACTGAAAAAAAAGAAACTGATCTGCTAGAAGTCCTTGTCTAGTTAGGATGGTTCATTACTGGCTATTTTTCAGGCTGTGCGAATAACAAAGATTACACCAAAGAAGCGGAAAAAAAAATTCTGATATTAGAAAATGAATTGATTGCTATTGTTGTTATTAGTCACTTCTCATTGGTGGAGACACATTTTGAGAAATGCATTGTTAGGTGCTTTTGTCATCCTGTACAAGACAGACGTATGAGGCCTTACCTTAAAATACATAAAACACTATGACTTTGTAATGTGTCATGCCACTTGGCAATAGGGACTTGGGGACCACTGCCATATATGCAATCAGTCACTGACCAAAACTTCATCAGGTGGGGCGTGTCAAGATGGGGAAGATCACTGTTGCCACTTATTTCTGAGTCCAGGAGTGTCAAACATTTTACAGTGCCTGAGGCAGTTCCACACATGGACAGAGCCCCTTCCAAAATTCAAATTTATGTCCCATAGAATGTTTTTCAACCATTTAATTTACAGAAATTCGATATAAAAAGAATAAAGGAGGGGAAACAAAAAATGAGGAAAAAATATATTTAATACTTGATATACTCAAGTGTATGAATGGACGGGTTTCTCCAAGTCTCTCCTGTGGGAATACCTCCAAGTGCCAACAGGATAGTGTTTAAGAGGTTACTATGTGATTTTCTCAAGATTTGGTTTAACAGGATTTTAAAATGCCAATTAAGTGTTCATCAGAACTCTAACCATAGGGAAAACCAGCTATGGCACTGACTGAGAAATGAAATGTTGGCCTGAAAAATGGTGCTTTTTGAGACTGACGATACCCGAAACCTATAAGGACTTTAGCTAAATCTCGCTTCCCCATAAAACTCAAGTGTCCTGTCTTCTGCATGTAGTGCTCCATTTGTTACTTCACTTTGCCCAGCACATTGGCTATCCACTGGGTGTGAGGCCCTTTGTGTAACTGTGAATATTGTCTGTTTTAAACCATATTATTTTTTGGACAATCAAGGTAATCAGAGTGGTTTATTTATACTTCAGTAGAAAATTCTTATGCTAACAAATATTTTTTCTTTTGTTTCAGGTGGGAAGACGACTTATGTATCGCTCACAACCTCCATCTGCTAACAAGCACGAGCTACTTTTAGTCAGGGATACAAAAACAAAATCGCAAGAGGATGAGTATTTTTTCACTTGAGTAGAAGCAGTAAGACATTTATTACCAAATGTTTTGGACATATTTTGTAGATTTTGGTTTTTAGTAAGAGCAATACTGTGCCCCATAGGCTGCCTAAACTACGTGCAGACGACAGGCCCTTATTCCAAAGGTCATAGGACTGGGAATGAGGGTGACTTTCTTTTGTTGAAGCTTTTTAATATCTACATTCTAAGTGCTATTCTACATAGCTAAACATTTAAATCTATAATTTGACTTGTCCCAGTAGGGAGTGCACATCCAAAGTTACTTTATTAATGTAACTCTATGGTGGATGGCTGTTAAAGCACAATAATGGTATTCTCCACCATCTTGACTTTGAATGTTTTTTCAACCAGTTTTTGGGAAAGTTATACATTGTACCAGTGTAGAGAGTACATTTCAATAGTGCACAGGTCTAAAATATCTGAAGGGTTGTGAGGGGTTTATAACTTTAAATAAAAACCTCTAGATTATGTTTCCTCAGAACATAACTGTGAGAGTGGTTTTTAATTCACATTAAAGAATTCTGGGGCCTCCCCAGTGGCGCAGTGGTTGAGCGCTGGGTTGCGAGGCTGCCCGCAGCCTCTGCGACGCTGGTTCGATCCCTGGATGCCCCCCAGCCACTGGAGGAGGGTCCAGCATGGCGTGCAGAGACCTCTCTTGCTGCCCGCTGCTCCCCTCAGCAGTGTACCTTGGTCCTTCTGCCTGCTCTGCTCCCCGCTCTGGCTGTGGTGAATTCTCTCACCCTCCCGCGCTTCTGACCGTACCTGTTGCTTGTATAAATAAATAAATAAATAAATAAATCTTTAAAAAAGAATTCTGTTCAGAAAATAAAATTCTCGTAATTGAACAAACCATATACCTTCAGCTTAAATGTCAACTCACAATTTTTGTGTACTACATTATTTTAATTTGCAAGTGATATTTCAATTTTAACTATATGTACATTATTTAGCTTACATTGATATAGAATTAAATGTAATAACTAATATATATAATTTGTTGACAAGTAAAATAATTCATCTTAAGAAAATATTTAACCTTATACATGTCAAAAGCGGCTCAAAAATAACTTAGAAAGGTCTCAGTTAATATATAATTACAAGAAATAGGCTGAAATTCACCTTCATAAATATTTACAAAGCATATGAATAATATTCCCTTATAAAAGAAAAGAGTACTGGACTTATGAAATTGGGTGGCCTTTATAACATTAATCCTGTGAATAATCTTTCAATTGTTTCAGTATTTGAGCTTTGCATATAAACATCTGAATATGAATCGTTCACAAGTCAAGTTGAAAAACACACAAATCTTTATTGTCTAGAAATATATATAAAAAAAATTCCCCACAAAGACGCTATTCTCTCATTTCCCCATCTTCTTCTTCTTCTTCAACACCTCTGATATAAAGGACATTATTGCACCTGTAAACAGAAAAACAGTTCTTTTGTTTTTCAAACTGGAAACCATATCAGATTTGAATAACTATTACTAAATTGTTTTCATTATAAAAGTACTGAATGCTAAATTTACAACGTATCATTTCTTTCTCTTTTTTAAAGCCTTTTCTACTGATTTATTAGAAAGTACATGGCACTTTGACCATGTGGTTGTTATAAAATGGTATCCTTATGATCTTCCAAGGGGAAAAATGACTAGAATTTGGAGGAGTAGAGCTAGCTCAAGAAAATGAGTATGACAAAAATCCCTAATAGAAGCCAGACTCAACTAAAATTCAAAAACCAAGCTCCTGCAACTAAAACCACTGTGAAAAGGTTATAGCTACACAACAGCTAGAAGTTTAATATCAACACTAGAAATATCTCAAGGATGAATAACTACAAACGTTCACATTTTCTATGACAAGTTTTTAACCATTTCAAAGATTCTTAAAGTCTAGTTGTAGAATATTGTTAATAGCAATTTTTTTAAGTAACTTTGAGGCACCAATTAGTTTAAAGATGCACTTCTAATCCTCACCAGTAACTTCTATCATATACTACCATTGTTTTGTTACCTTATTAAAACTTCACCCAGATGTCCAGACAATGCTCCATCTATGTATTCTTCTGTATTTGCAAGCTTAAAAGGAAAACATATTTGCACAATCATATAGGAGAAAAATAGTATGACATACCTAAAATTGCTGAGAACTTATTAACCACAACCTTTCTATCCTAACAACTTATATTTGCCTATAATTAGTGAGATTAGCTTTCTATTATTATTACAGTAATTTCTACTATTGTTATTTCTATTACTTTATTAGCTTTCTATTACAATTGTAGTACTAAGCTAACATAGATGGGTACAGAACTAGTATAAAATAAAGCTCATTTCAACATAATTTTTTTTACATGTCTGTTATGTACTATTTCTATTAAAACAATGTGTTGGAGAGTCCTCAATTTATAAATAAATTGAGATTAAAATTTTTCCCAAAAATTCATTTCCAAAGAACCAGATATTAACATACCTCGAAGTATGTATAAAATAGCAAATATTTTCATCTTAGTCAACAATCAAACCAAAGACCTGAATAAATACATTAAAAAAAAAAAAAAGATTTATTTATTTATTTATGCAAGCACTGGGTACAGTCAGAAGTGCGGGACGGTGAGAGAATTCACCGGAGCCAGAGCGGGGAGCAGAACAGGCAGAAGGACCGAAGTACACTGCTGAGGGGAGCAGCGGGCGGCAGGAGAGGTCTGCGCACCATGTGGGACCCTCGCCCAATGAGTGGGGATCGAACCGGCGCTGCAGAGGCTGCGGGCAGCTTCGCAACCCAGCACTCAACCGCTGCGCCACCGGGGAGGCCCAATAAATAAATTTTTTAAGATTATATGCCAATAAACAGGAAAAACCAAGTTCTTAAGGAGGTTAAACAATTAGGAGTGAGGGGACCTTACAGTTATTTCAGAGAACTCCACTCTATCTAATTTTACATCAAAATGTTTAGCTTATACATAATAATAAACTTTACTTTTATTTTAAAAACTCACAATCAGTGCTATCTGGAATTCACAAAAGAAATGAACAGGAGAAATAGAAGGGCATTTTTTTTTAAACTAAGCAGCAAAGGGAGAGATAAATAGGGCTTATAACAAATGCAATGTAAGGCATTTAAAACATGTTAATGAATTAATATTGCAATTGAATGTTATTCCCCTAGAAAGATCAAAAACTAAATCCGATACCCAGAGAATATGGTCTTGTCTGAAACATGTAGTTGCTGCATAATTAGTTTTGAAGATAACAGTTCTCAGAAATTTTAAGTGATTATTTTTTATAGATATTCATCAACATGTTCCAAAGGCATTTTATCACATTTAAATAATGAGTTTTAAATCTTTGAAAAACAGAAAAAATGCATCATGACTTTTTCTGACAACCCAATAAAATCCAAAGATGTCACTATCACTTAAAAGGTCCTTTCATGACTACCATTTCCAACCTAACTTTCTATCATTGTTCTAACTCTGCTCTGGCCTTGAAAGCATCAAGTAAGTTCCCATCACAGGACCTTTGCACTTGCTGTTTCCTTGAACTGGGATGCTCTTTCCCCAAATGCTCTCTTTAGTTGCTTATTCAAGTCTGGCCTTTTTTTTTTTTTTTTTTTATAATCTTTTTTCTTAAAGATTTATTTATTTATTTATACAAGCACTGGGTACAGTCAGAAGCGCTGGGTACAGTCAGAAGCGCGGGAGGGTGAGAGAATTCACCAGAGCCAGAGCGGGGAGCAGAGCAGGCAGAAGGACCGAAGTACACTGCTGAGGGGAGCAGCGGGCGGCAGGAGAGGTCTGCGCGCCATGTGGGACCCTCCTCTGGTGGCCGGGGAGCAGCCGGGGAGCAGCCGGGGATTGAACCGGCGCTGCAGAGGCTGCGGGCAGCTTCGCAACCCAGCGCTCAACCGCTGCGCCACGGGGGAGGCCCAAGTCTGGCCTTTTAAATTTACTTCCTCAGAGAGCATTTTCCTGGCTATCCTAACATTGCACTCTTGTCACAATAGACAGTTTCTGCCTTTTTTTTTTTTTTCCCCCTTCATAGTATCTATCATTATGTGATACCACATCAAATTATATTACCAACTCCCAGCACTAAAACATAAACTTAAGGGTAGGGACTTTATTTTGGTCATTGGTGTATCCACTGTGCCAGGCAAGTAATAGATGCACAATAATTATGCGCTGAGTGAATGAACTCAAAAGCATTATTTAATGTGTTTAGTTCTCCGGTACATTTTATAACCTTGCAACGCACCAGGAAGCTATATTACTTCTAAAACCAAATAGACTGTGGATAGTCCTTATTCTTTCTTTTTTATTGAGATATAGTACCCACAGCATAAAATTTACCCTTTTAAAGTAATCAAGTCAGTGGCTTTTTTCATATAAAATTGTGCAATCACCATCACTATCTAATTTCAGAACATTTTCAGCACAATGGATAAACTTCAGATTTTTCTATGACCTTTGCTCATGAATCTGGCTTAGGGTATTGTCCCAGTCCAAATCAGGCTCAGTAACTTTGGGAACATGAGTGTCATCTGCTCAAGAGGTAAACTCTTAAGGAAAAATCTCAGGCTTTTGCCTACAAGAACTCCTATCAGGGCTCTATCTACAAGTACAATCAGTACAGAATACTTTGTTGTTGTTGTTTTAAAATATTTATTTACGTATACGAGAGGTGGGGGTGAGAGGAGTGACCAGAGACAGAGCGGGGAACAGAACAGGCAGATCTACTGAAACACACTGCTAAGGGGAGCAGCGGGCAAGACAGGAGAGGTCTGCTGTGCCATGTAGGTTAGCTCCCTGACGGGGGATTGAACTCGTGCTGCAGTGACTGCTCATGGCTTCATAGTGCTGAAACTTGTGCCACCAGGGAGGCCCCAGTACGCAGTACTCTGGAATCATAGTTTGACTGAATACCTTTCTAGGCAACCTTTAAAATTTTTCCATCTGCCATTAATGGATCAGTCACATAAATACTGCACTTCAGGAAAACATAAATTTTATCCTTAAAAACCTGGCTGGATACATTACAACTAAGCAACAAAAAACAAAACACCCCAACTTAAAAATGGGCAAAGCACATAAACAAGCATTTCTCTAAAGATGATATATAGATGACCAATACACATATAAAAAGATGCTCAACATCACTAATCATTAGGGAAATGCAAATCAGAGCAATGAGATATGCCTTAACGTTCATTAGGATGGATGTTAAAAAAACATCTACTGATGAGGGTGTGAAGAAATCAGTCATCAGAACCCTCGCGCATTACTGGTGAAACGTATAACAGTGCAACAGCTATGGGAAACAATATGGCAGCACCTCAGAACATTAAACAAAAGATCACTGCGCGATCTAGCAATTTCACTTCTGACTATATACTCAAAGGACTGAAAGCAGAGACTAAATGTAAATGAATAGCCAGGTTCATAGCAGCATTAGTCACAATAGTGAAAAGGTGGAAACAACAGGAAAAAATGAAAATGCAGTCTATAAATACAATGGAATATGATTTCAGCCTTGAACAGAAATGAAATTCTGACACATACAACAGCATGGCTGAATCTTGAAAACATTATGCTAAATGAAATAAGCCAGACACAGAAGGACAAATATTGTATGATTTCACTTATATGACGGAAATACGAAGAAGAGTGTTTACCACAAGCTGTGTGCAGGGGGGATGGAGAGTTATGTATTTAACGGGTAGTTTCACTTTGGGATGATGAACAAGGTTTGAAAATTGGTAATAGCGATGGCTGCACAATAATGTAAAAGTACTTAATGCCACTGAGTTGTACGCTTAAAAATGGCTAACGTGGTAAACTTCTATGTATTTTTTACCACAATAAATTTTTTTTAAAAATCTGACTGAAACTATAAAGTAGTTTAAAAGACCTGTCAGTCAGTTCATCAATTCCTTTGCTGTCTGTCTTCCCCATAAAGGAATGTTTTCATGGAAGTACTTTGATGTATGCCTTTAGTATTAAAAGACTTAAAGTTTCATTTGAGAAATTTCTTTCAGAGTTAAAGCTGGGAAAAGGTTTGCTTTTTCCAAGGCATCAGTTGTGTTTTCCTCAAGGCATTATGAATCAATGAGCTCTTTTTAACTAGAAGTCTCCTTCGTGGTTGATCAGTTAAACTGCCCTTCCTGGAATTGACTTTATTCCTGAATCTTGCTTTACAAGTGTCAATTTAATCCACGGTATTCTTTATAAGTAACATTAAACCTCTGAAGAATAAGGTGAAGAAAATAAATACAATTTAATGCTCGTTATAACTTTGCTTACCTGCATGTTCATATAGCCATCTACAGAGACCAGGTAGCCCTTGTATTCCATTCCCCACTTAAGTTTCACCATTACTGGCTTTCCTGTTAATCCATTGAGGAAAGGTTTGGGATTGAGAGGTAAACTCTGCACAAAAATAAACAAACAAAAAAAGACTTATTTTTTCCTTAGCTGGGCTTCCACCACCCACTCTCCTCTACCAAATCACCAATATTCCATGGTATCCAACTGAGGCACATTCTTGACTCACTTTACCACAGAATTTTCACTTATATTTGTTGAAAAGCATCAGATAAGTTTAAATGCTCAGTTATCTAGATCCAACACATCAAAACTTTAAAAGTATTCCTTATTCACTTAAAAAACACTGACTACTTATTGTATTATGCCAGGTAATAATAAACAATAAAGGCAGTTAAAAAAACAAACAAACAAACAATGCAGATGACAGCTTCTGTCCTCAAGAAGCTCACAGTGGGAAGTTGAGAGGCAAAACACATATAAATAGACAATTATGTTGCAGTGTATTATGGAGATAAGCTATGCACAAGGGTGCCAAGAGAAAAAGAAAGGTTGCCTGAAATGCCTGTGTTAAAGGACAGAGGTATCCCCAGAGGGGAAAACAAGTTGTTGCAGGCGAGGTTACCTGTGTAAAAGGAAGGAAGAGTAAAGCAACAACGAGATCTCAGGGATTTCCAAACAATTCAGGATTGTCAAAAGACCTAAATGGGTGGCTACAGAAGGAAGCAGGGGGCAAGCAGACCAGCTTTGACAGTTTTTCACTTGACTTCTAGAAACCAAGACTGTCATATTTGACTTAGCAATCCTCCTACATATGGGTAACCATTGGATGTTTGTTTAGTCAACAAACCAGTAGCAGCCCCAGTGAATTCAGGCTTTTTCTCCTTCCCTTCTCTGCTCAACGATTAAGTCAAAGAAAGAAAAGAACCAATAAACTGTGCTACTAATCCCCTGCAAGCATACTCAGAGTGATCTCAAAGGATGTGAGGACTAATGGAACTTGAACTTTCATATATCTTTCTATAGCCATACAGCAACTACCATTTTTTAAGTATGTATCAAATCACGTGATAGTTCTGCTTGAAACACTTTGACAGCTTCCAATTAAACTTGGAGTAGAATCCAAACACAATCCCCTCAACCCCCTAACCCCGGCCAATAAATCCTAAAAGAGGTCCTGCCCAACCCTCTCTCAAAACCCCACTATTCTTGTAAGCAGCTGTGGCTTGTGGTCCATTCCTCCAACTGGTCAAGCTTGCTTCTGGACTTAGGGCCCATGCTCCTGTTCCCTGTGCTTAGTACACTCTTCCTTCAGCTATTTAAAGGGCCGGGTTTCATGACACTTAGGGTTCAGGTTAAATCCCCCCTTCCAGGAATGCCAACCCTGCCCACTCATCCAACCCTGCCCACTCGTTCCACCGCGCCCTTGACAGCATCTTGTTTGACTCCTTTGCACTTCTCATTCCTTGCAATCACACACTGCTTTCATTATTCGGTCAGTGCCTGTTTCCTATGCCCGATGTAGCTAATTAACCTCAAGCTGGGTTTGCAGCAGACCTTTTCACCTTCTACTCCTGGCGCTTAGGATGGTATCTGGCGGGTAGCACGTTCTCAATAAATATTTGCGGAACGAACAAATGCTGCAAAGCCTGGGCGCTGAGGTCGCTAGCACTGCGGGGTTCCGGTATCATGAAAAGAAAGCGGATTTGGGGGTGTGCGAAGTGGAACGTGAAACACCGCTTCATCTTTACCCCGACTCTCAGGATACCTCGGCTGCGATTCAAACGGAGAGAGGGGAGCTGGCAGGGGCGCTCTGAGAAGGGGTGAGGAGGGCATCGGAGGCGCGCGCTTCTGCATCCACCCCTCCTCCTCGCCTCAGCGGGGAGAAAGGGGTCGGCAGGCCGGCGCGCGCCTCCTCACGCGGATGAATGAAAAGCGCGCGCACCGCCAGGCCCGGCGAGGCGGCTCGCCCTCCCGCCCTCTTTCTCTCCCTCTTTGGCGACTCTGGCCCTTCCCCTCCTCCTTACCATCGCGTCTGCGGGCAAATGCTGCAAACTACCGGCCGCCGCACACCCAGCTGTCGTCCGTGCCTCGCGAACGCAGTGCCTAGCGCGGGGCCCGAGCCGCGGAGCCGCAGGAGAAATGGCCGCTCTGCAGCAGCGTGACCTTTCACCTCGACCCAGGCGCCTTCGGCTTCTGTGATTGGATGCAAAGAGACGCGTGCTGATTGGAGGAGGTGGCGACCGTGTCTCCTGGCAACCAGCGAAGGGGCGCGCCTTCCTGTTTCCGCAGCCGCTGGCGGGCGGCGCGCTGGGAGATTTTCCTCTGTCCAACCCGACTCGGAGGGTCGGGATGAGGCTGGGGGCGGCCGGGGAGGTGCTGTGTGCCTTGTTGCGCCAATGAGATTTCTCGACAGCTTGACAAATAACGGTTTCCTTTGTCCCTTTACAACTGTGAGAATGAGGGCCTTCCTGGTGGCTCAGGGGTTTAAGTCACAGCACTGTGAAGCTATCTGCAGGCACTGCAGCAGGAGTTTTAGCCCCGCAGGGAGCTACCCACACGGCGCGGCAGACCGCTCCTGACTTACCCGCTGCTTCCCTCAGCATGTATTTCAGTACATCTGCCTGTTCTGTTCCCCGCTGTCTCTGGAGATCATCTCACACCTGGCATCTCTGTATGCATTAATAAATTTAAAAAAAAAAAAAAACAACAACAACTGTGAGAATGAGTTCAGGATTCTCTTGTTTCCTCCTTACTTTTCCAGATTCTGTGATGGAGTCTCCTCTGCCACGGTCCTATAGTAGCTGAGTGTTCTCTATGCTGCCAGGCTTTTATCAGCCGTACTTTTTTTTATTTTATTTTACATCATTCTTCATTTTTGTACAATGTATGCTTTCTCCTCTCAGGTGTAATCCCCGTGAAAGTCGCACCACCAATTCACCCGTGTCCCATCACCATAGTTGCTGGTGCTCTTCCCACCTGTTTTTATCAACCCCACTTTAAAGGAAGTGGAAATAGCAAGGTTAGGCTAAGGGCGGGGGGTGGAACACACAGAAGTAAATCAAGCCCAAAAATATATTTCAGATGAGTTCAAATGGAGTCTAGAAGATGGTGTAGTGGCCTCCCTGGTGATCTTTTTCTTTTACATTGCCAGCAGCGAGTTCAAACAGTCTTTTTATGTGAATTTATCATTCAGAAGTTGTGTGTGTGTGTGTGTGTGTGTGTATAGAAAAAATAGTTGTTTCTATTATTCTGATCTGAGAAAAGTTCCTCCCATGGTGTCAAGCCCACGATCCCTATAAAGTGGACCCTGAGGAAAAATTTAAGTGTGAATCATTTATTGACAGGTGCAAGCAATCCCAGAGCAGCAAAAGTGAAACAAAAAGGTAAGATAAGAAGGAATGAGAAGCAAATACTATGTTTTACATTATTGAACTGGCTACTGCTTCTTCACAGAGCTTGATGGTTGGTGCTGCCCATGTCTCTGGAATAAGCATTGGAACAGTCCATGAGAGGAAGGCATCCTTCCACAGGGTGGCAGTTGTAAGTTTTCAGTCACATTTTTGATTGCCACACAGGCACTTAGAAATTAATTTGTACCTGTGCAAATGGGGACTTCATTGTTCTGTAGTTTATATGTATTGCAATGTCCTTTCTTGGACCAGTAGTTCTTACTCTTCGCTGTGCATTAGAGTTATCTGGACACTCTAGGCAACCCAGCTGCACCTTGATCAAAAATACTTAAAAAACACAATCTCTGGGTATAGGGCCTACAAATCAGTACTTTTGAACCTCCTGGGAATTGTTTTCATTTACTGTCAGCATTTACCTTCCTTTGTGACCAGAAAAAGAAAATAAATCTTTCCAATACCAAGACTCAGTTTTTGGAGCATGTTCCTTCTTACCATTTTATTCTCTCTTCTCCAGGTAGCCATGTGATTTTATGGGGGTTTTTTGTTTTGTTTGTTTGTTTGTTTGTTTTACTTTCTGTGTTTGTCTACATGTCTTTGCTGATTTTGTATTTGTCAAGACTTTTGGTTGCTGAAACCTAAGTAACTAAAACCTAAATGAAACTGGGCTAAGCCAAAAATGACCTAATTATAGTTTGTGCGTTCATTTTTCTTGCAGCTGTCTACATGTGGCTGAGGAAACTGGCTTGGAAGTGTGGATGAAAGAAATTTGGAAGCAAGTCAAGAGAGAACAAAATATCTTTTCCAAGAGGAAAGCGTGGTTGTTTGCTTTGATGTCATTTTGTCAGGTGCAGACTATTTCTTGGTCTTTCCAGCAGTACTGTATTACTTTTCTAGAAGAGGAACTCCCGGTGATTTAAAGCTCTCAGTCTAACACTATTGACGTGTGTATGTGTGTGGTTAAATAGACATAACATAAGATGTACTTTGTTAACTGCTTTTCAGTGTATCATTTAGTGGCATTAAGTACACTCACATGATTGAAATAACCACCACCAGCAGCCATAACCAGAACTTTTTAACTTAACATTTGGAATCAGACACTCTTCATTGGGTTGCCACAGCTGCCTAATATGAGGGACTTTGAGTAGCACTTTAATTTTTGAGGCACTAGAGAACATTTTTATGTGTTACTGAAACAAAGTGGGCTATTATTTAAGGAACTATAGAAGTGATGAACTTAATACTATTCATAATTGATATTTGCCCTTAGCTGTAATAATCAGTTAAGACAGAAAAGGCCAGATTTATTTCATATCAAATTAGCTCTATTATTTATTTATAGCATTTATAGGGATATACCATCTATGGTTGCTATAATTCTGAAAGCTAAAATTTTACAATATTTACACATGGTAACATTAATATTTGGTTAAGTACCTTGATCTCTTTAGGTCTTATTTTTGCATTAGTTAAGGAATTGGAATAATCTCAAATACCTTTCCAACTTTTTTTTTAATTTATGCATGCAAGGACTGGGGTGTAGGCCAAAGGTGAGGGGAAGAAGAGGACTCACGAGAGACAGAGTGGGAAGCAGAACAGACAGATCTACTGAAATACACTGCTGAGGGGAGCAGTGGGTGAGATAGGAGAGATCACCTATGCACGTTGTGGGTTAGCAGAGGCTGGCGATAGCTTGATAGTCCTGAGACTTTAACCCCTGTGCCACCAGGGAGACCCCCCTTTCCAAACTTAAGATATTAGTATTAACTGATAGTATTTAATAATTGGAAAAAATAAGGATTAGAATAAATACTATCCTTTGTGTTGAATAAGCTTTTAGTTATAAAAGGAGATTGACTGTTTATACTCCTGAGTAGAGAACAGAATAGCTTTTCAGCTTTTCAGTTTAAGTAACAATAAGTTTCTTATAGATTTCTCAGTTGAGAAAGTTAAGTATAATTATGTCAAAAATGAAATGAGATTTTGCAGAGATGCTGTTAATTGTCTCTTGAGTCTCAAAGAAAAGAAATTAGAAATGTGATTAATTAAGAACAGGAATCAGGGGGCCTCCCTAGTGGCATAGGGGTTAAGTCTCAGTATTATCACGCTATCACCTGTGTGGCCTGAGTTGATCCCCACTCAGGGAGCTAACCCACATATAGTGCAACAGACCTCTCCTGTTTGCCCACTGCTCCCCTTAGCAATAGACATTTTCCCACAGCCCCCTGCTGATTCTGAATGAACAGATTCTCAGCCTCCTGCTGACTGGTAGATATATTGCTTATTCTCATCTTTACTTTTTACTGACAGCCTTCATAATAACTTGCTTAGAAGACAGATGGCACGGCAGAATCTCTGACAACTTATTAAAAAATACAGTAGATGTGCCAAATATCACTACCATTTTAATGTGAACCAAGCACTTTTATTATGATGAAAGAAGCTTGCCGTTAGAAGTTACTGCCTTCTGTCAAAGACAACATGCCTCTTGTATTGTTTTTAAAGAGACATCTAGTGAAGTCAATATATTGATTACCTATAGGGTATTGCCTTTGCACATGTTGTTCCCTATGCATGGAATAACCTTTCTCTCTCTGCTCTCCTTACCTTTCCAAAGCCAGCCCAAATGGTACATTCAATATGTGCTCTCTCTTGATTCCCATGGCATCACTCCCTTATGGGCCCTCAAAACACTTCTTTTTTTTAACTCAGTCACTGCAATTAATATATTGCAGGATAGTTTGAATAATTATTTGTCTGTCTTAACTAAACGCTCCTTGGACAAAGAGATGAACTTATACATCAGTATCCCCTCTACCCAGAACAGTTCTAGCATCTGCATCTGCAGTAAGGTACTGGCTTGCTGATTGTTGACTATCTTCCCTACCATAGTATGAGTTTTTTCTTTGGTGGGACCAGATCTACTTAGAGTTTTGTGATTGTAGTCAAAGAAATTATTGACAGGATCCAGCTCTGCTAATTACTTGATTTGTAGACTTTTAAGTCTCCCTATTCTATACAATAGGGAATATCATGAAAATATTTTATTGCAAATATTTTCTACAAATATTCTACAAATATTTTCAGCTTTTTCATAGTTATAAATCTTTTCTGGCTTTTCTGCTATTTATTCTTGAGCCAATTATGGTCATTTATATTTTCCCAATAATCTTTCATATCTGAATTTATTTTCATAAAGTAATAGAAAGTATTTTTCTCCTTATTGATTTCATTTACACATTTAGTTATATCCCATTCCTAATTTGTATATATGTGTGCTCAGCTATCTTTCTCCAGCAAGAAATATGTCAAAATGTTAATAGTGGCTCTCTCTGGGTGATAAGATGATGGGTGATTTTTATATTTTTCTGTATTTTCCAAGTGTTCAGAAATCAGTGTATATGTTACTTATATATTCACAAAAATGTTTAATGAAAAAACAATCTCCTTAAGCCCTTCTGTTTCTTTAATAAGGAAAATCGAGACCAGGAACATTGCATAGAAGAATCATGGACTTAGACTAGAACCAAGAAATCTGCTCAGGCTGGTTGAGCAAACAAATTAACCTCAGAGAGATTTTAGGAGAAAAAGAATAAGTCAGATGTCAGAGAAGTACGTACCTGAACAGTACTTTCTAGGTGTGCAGCTTAGAGAAACTCTCACATGTGTGCACGCGGGGTCATGTACATGTGTGTTCGCTGTGACCTGGGTTCTAGGACCAAGAAACTGGAAACAACCGAAATGTCCATCAACTACAAAATAAGTAAATTATGGATAATTCAGTCAATGAATCCCTACATGCAGCAGTTAAAATAAATGACAAGAGCCAGACGACCAGCATGAATAAGTCTGATAAACATTATTAAACTAGAAAAAGCAAGTTGCAGAAGGACTTATACAGCATGGTATCATTTATATCACATATAAAAAATGCAAAAATCTTATAAGATTTTGTATTCCAAACCTGGGATACAATGGCCATGGAAATAAACTAGGTAAGAATGACTTCTAATGAGAAAAAGAGGGAAAGGAAATCAGGAAAGAGTTCAGAGGATATCACATATCTATTCTGTTTTATCTTTAAACTATCTGAAATAAACAACAAAATGGTAAGGTTTTCCAAAGTTAAGCGATAAATGCACAAATATTATTTTGATCTTTAGAGTTCTCTAAACTTTGCATATTTTATTTTTTAAAGTAAAAAGTCTTATTAGTATGTAAATTCAGAATTATTTCAAAATTACTCTAAAATGTATAAAATAGTGAACTATATTTTTTTAAGGGTTAAAGTCAAGTTTAACATCATTGCCAAAGAATAAGCAACTTAGTGTCCTAACACATTTCACTGTCACTTTACCAACACTAGGTGTCACTTTACTTCATGCATTTAGCTTAATATGAGAGATTTCTAGCTGAAATTTGATGAACTTGAGCATGCTTGATAATTTTCTCTCCAGAACTACAGAGAATAAGGGAAAATGAGAATGCTTTTTGCTATAAATCCACCCTGGAAAGCAAGAACACGTCTATTTTGCCTTTCATTTTATCCTCAGCATCCGCTGCACATAATAGGGTAGCACGTTATTGTTAGCTGAACAGACACAGGATACAAGACACTTTAACAGAAGAAATGTTTAATATCAACAAAATGTATACATTTTGGAACAGTTTTTCCTTCAAATGGCAGCTAGGGGGACTCCCTGGTGGCCTAGGGGTTAAGTCTCAGCGTAATCATCACCAAGGGCCACTACTTCCTTCCCTGGCCAGGGAGCTAACCCACACATGGCACAGCAGACTTCTGTCTCACCTGCTGCTCCCCTCAGCAGTGTATTTCAGTAAAAACCCACCTGCTCTGCTCCCCACTCTGTCTCTGGTGAATCCTCTCACCCTCCCCCACCTCTGGCCTATACCCCTGTTCCTCTAAGCAAAAATAAATAAAATCTTAAAAAAAAAAAAAAAAGCCATGGCAGCTGAGTATTTGAAGGGCTCGCAAGGGAAAGGTGGTGACTAGAATCACCAACCTCAGTTTATGGTCAGAGAGGGTACACAGTTTAAATCTTTTAGTTCAAGTTTGTATTGCAGTTTATTGGAGCAGTGGATCTTCCAGGAACAAGGACTCCTTAAACAATAATTGTTACTCTTTTAGGGGGATAAGAAGCTTTGAAAATCATGGATGGAAAAATTTCCATATAAACACATTAACATTGTTTCATGTAGTTTCTGCAGATTTGCAGATCTCCTTAAAGTGTATGCAGGGACCGCAGGCAAGGATTGCTGCCTGAGATAGGCAAAAACTCACTCAGATGTTTTCCCCAAGCTTCTTACTTGTTGTTTTCACTTTGGCAATAACCAAAATGAGGCCTGCACATATGATGTGGGCTAAAAAGTTTGATCATGTGTATAAATGGTATAGAAAGTAGCCCTATAAATTCTGATACTAACCAGCTGTGGGCAATATCTACTTTGGAAATATTCCACTTATAGATACCAATCAAAGTATACATTTATGTATATTTTTTCTAACAGAATATTTAAGAAAAAAATGTAGCTATATTTGTTTGCTAAAATATTTATTTGGAAACTGTTTCTTCCTTGGGGAGCAACCCATTTACAGGAATTGCTCCACAAATTAAAAATACTTTCTTGTGCCTGTCATCCAACTGTTTTCATCTCATACTTCCTAACTGGAAAGAACTATTTTGAAATATTATTATTGATTTTCAGGCATGAGAAACATTTCAAAAGTACCCTTAGATGATACTAGTTGATTCTATGATAAAAGTTCATGAAATTTCACTACGTAGTATATAGACACTCAAAATCAAACTTGAAACCTCTTTTTCTTCTTTGTTCCAGATTCTTTGCTTATTCAAAAGGCCTTCCTTTCTAGCACCTCAGTTCAGTTTGCCATATTATCAATTCACCAGTATCAGGTGTTGAATGACAAACAGGATTCTGCTTTATCATGACCACACTTTCATTTAAACTATTAGGTCAATAGTTACAATAGATAAACGGGGCCAGTTTTTAAAAATTGTTGGTTTTACTCAATAAAGATTATGTTAATGCCATATAACTGGTTCCCTTTCTCTGTGACTCTGTGTTCAAGCCATGGTAAAACTGTAAATGAACTCTAGATTGAAATTTTGTGCAGGGATCATATACAGGCTCCCTGGTCATAGCATGCACTGTGAAATTGCATGTGGAAAATAGAACTTTTTTTAAGGAAACAAAGTCTAATGTGGGTTCTAATTATTTAACCACCAAAAATGTCCACAACCCTTTCTAATAAATATAATAGAACACATGGCCTTTATCAAAAATATAAAGCATTCCGGGTAGTCATTTTATTTAGGCAATTAAAGAAAAGTTCAGAGTCTGCTTCCTTAAAGAACCTGAGTGCTGATACTTCTTTTTTTGTAAATAACAATGTCCCAAAGATGTTTTCTTTCTTTAAAAAAATTTATTTTATTTATTTATGCATACAAGAGATGGGGTGTAGGCCAGAGGTGTGGGGGTTGAGAGGATTCACCTGAGACAGAGTGGGGAGCAGAACAGGCAGATTGACTGAAATACACTGTGGAGGGGAGCAGCAGATTAGACAAAAGAGGTCTGCTAGGCGTGTGGATCAGCTTCCTGGCCAGATCAAGCTTGTGCTGTGCTGTAGTGGCTGCCAATGGCTTGATAGTGCTGAGACTTAACCCCTTGTGCCACCTGGGAGGCCCCCAAAGATATTTTCTTAAAGAAAATGATCGGTATAAACATTTTAACTCTATGGAGAAAAACTTGTATTTTTACAACTAAATGTTTGATCATATATCCAGTAAAATCTATGAATTTTCAGTTATCAATTTAACAGTTTTTCTCTGGCCTTAAGACTTACAGACATCTGACTTTTCTTTCTAAAAACTATTATTGCAAGTGTTTAAGTGAATAGTCAACCTTTTCCTTGGAGGAAAACATCCTACATGAGTCATGCAAGGTAGGCTTAATCAATAGACTTGTAGTTCCACTTCTATAGACTAGATCCTACAATAACACTTGATCATCCTGTACATTTCTCGCTCTGTGATATACATTTAGTTTTTATTCATTATGCTTCACTTACGTTTCCCATCATGTAAGTAAATATTGAATGAATAAATGTTGGGGGGAGGGAGTAAATTGGGAATCAACTCTTCAGTGATAATTAAATGAAAGTAAAGTGGAGTATATAGTCAATGTTTAGACGGTTAATAAACAGTTCTTATTTCTAAAGAAGTTTTGGTTCATATAACCCCCCCACTTTTTTTTTGTGGTCAGATTTACTGTAGGTAAAACATTTGTAGATTAGCTGGTTCCCCTTCATTCCTTCTCTTCTGAAATGTGTGGTAAAGTGAAAATGCCTACAGCAATAATTTGTGGATAAAAAAAAACAGCTGCACATGAAAAATAATTGATGTGGTTTTAAAATTACTCTGAGGTGGAAAATAAAGTGCCTTTTCAACCTATGTCCTATAAAGAGTGTGAAAGCTGATTCCTTATAAATCATGAAATAAAATCAGAGAAAGACAAACTCTGGGATAGTCAATTGATTTTAAATAAGTAGAGTTTCAGTATTTTTACATGCAATATTTTAAAAATTCAGTTTGCTGAGAGGACATAGCTGTAATTAAATAAAGTTTTATCTATATCCTTAGTAATGTGAGTTTAATATTTTCTATAATTATAAATAAGAAAGTTGATCATTTTGGCCTCTTTATAAGCTATTCTTTTTTAAAAAGCATGTCTTTGTAACTTTAGTTCCTTATTCTACTATATCTCTGACATTTTCCTAGGAGTGACCCAAAAGGCAAACATTCTCCATTCATTTTCTTTCCCAGGAGGTAATCACTGTTATGCTGGCCTAATGCCACTAACACCTGGTGTACAGGTATGTGAATGATGCCAGACAGTGAAGAAAGACTGGAGGATTCACAAATTAGTATCATATCAACATGCCCCAGAAAATATTTGATGGCTTTTTTTTTGTTTTTACCTAGACCTACCTTTTCTAAACTTATAAAAATACTTCTATTCACTTGTTCATTGAAACTCTTAACTCTAGGTGTTTAAGATAATTCTAATTCATTAATTTTCTTTATATAGAGAATTTCTGAGTGATATTTGAAAACCAATACTTTTCTTTAAAAGGAAATTAAGCAGGAAATAGAAAACATTTTAGTCATTATTCTTTAAATTGCTATATCTCTTGCTAATTCGCACAGGAAGCCTAAAAATTAGGCAGCATTAGAATGTGATGAGTCACTAGCATATTTCTCTGCTTGATTTGAGCCAGTTGTTAATTTCAGCACTTTACAATCAGCAGTTAAGCATAAAGATTAACTATATATACATGTACTTTGTTTAATCTTTGAGCCCCAACACTTACGATGTTTACCGATATCTGTATAAAAACATGAAGTATTCTAAGTACACATCACATTTGCTATATTCTAACAGTTTGCTTTGTCAGGCAGGGATTTGCCATAAAATTATATAAACATTATACCTGAAATTTATGCATGGATTTTGATACTGATAAATTCTAAAAAATTAATTGGCAAAATAATAGTTTCTCAACTCTATGAAAAAAAGTGTAATATAAATAATGACACAAAAGTACCTATTATGTCAAGGCACTATTCTTAGAACTTTACATGTTATGACTTTACATGTTTAATCCTTACAACCAATCAATTTGGTATCCAATCTATTACTATCCCAATTAACAGATGAAGAAATTGGGAATTAGCCCAATGTCAACTCTGCTACTGAGTGGAAGATCTAGCATTCTAACCTAAGTTAGAATGCCAATGTCTAAGATCACCATTTCTGTCTTTGGAGCATGATCAATAATCTTTTAATTGACTTCATTAAGGCAATATGAATGCCTGGTTAAAATAGTAAATTATGGTTTGTGATATTCCATTACAATATGGAATATTCAAGTAAGTTGTATGAATTTTTTATTAAAAATAAGTACATACTAAAAATCATATTCTTGAGTGACAGGAACTGAGGACACTTGGTAAGATTGAAATTTTCATTAAGCTAATTAGCATATCATCAAAATTCCACTGTACAGGATAAGAGAAAGACAAATCATAGTTAAATTTTATTAAATGCTTACTATGTGTCAAGCATTATTCACCCATTTTGTGACTGAGGTCAGTAGGAGGTGAGTAATATGCTCATCCTATGTCTTCTCTCACCACTTTTCCTGGAGATTTCTGGATCTTTGGTATTTTCTTTTTCTACACTGGTGGGTAATTCAGAAGCTTTTCAAGTAAGAAATCTGAACTGAACAATAATTGCTGCTTAATGACGCAATGGGGGGAAAAACACAACCTTAAGACACTTCGCCTTCTGTTTGCCATTCATACTGCACAGTCTAGGTTTAACAGGAAGGGGACAGAGAGGAGCTCAGGCATCCAATTTTTCCCAATTTTCCAATTCCTGTCTCTCTCTCTTCCAGGTGTTCTTGGGCAAAGACTGCTCTTGAATGGATTCTAGGGAAAAGACTGCTCTTGAATGGATTCTAGGGAAACATCCGTGCCTGACAGAGTAGGGAGGGGAGAGCGGATTGAGAGGAGAAAAGGAGTATGTGAGAGGGAATGAAAGACAGGAGGTTATAATACTAGAAATGTTTCCTCCTATTCCTTATTCAACACTTTCCATTACCTATTTGATGTTTTCTATTTGTTTAATGATGAAATCTGTTCAATTTCTGTCAGCTTCTTCTTAGTTATATGAGAACTTATAACGAATAGGCTTGCAGGAAACTAACCTACCAGGCCCACCCATGCTGTTAAAGTGAGATCACTCTTTGCAGCCCTTGTTCTCGGTCTGTTTACCATCTTTCCTGATGTGTCACCAATGCTTCTAGTGAACCACACCCACAAAAACAACTCAGAAACAGATTTTCTTTAGCCACATGACATTGGTGAATTGGGATATTGTTAACTAGGTCACGTTGTTATCTAAGTGATCATTCCTCCCCCATTTTCAACAAATATTTATTGAGAACTTATTCTGTGCCTGCCACCGGTGATATAAAATGAGTTAATCACAGTTGCTGTTCCTGGCCAGCTCAGCGTAGTGACAAGTTGAACATGCCTTACGCATTGCCAGGGAAGACAGTTTCTATTTTTTAACTTAAGTCGTTTTCCAACTTTTAACTATTCACAACTTGTTTTTTAAACTATGGTCTCCATTTTTGCTTTCTGTTTAGAGCCTATGCTAGTGGCATCATTTGCAAATATGTCAGAGCATTCAAACCTTATCCTTTTTTATCAAATGATTCATTTATACTTTTTTGACTCCAATCAGTGCTTTTTATTGCTGATGATGCAAGCTAGTTCCATGTGCTTATTTTGCACTATTATGTATAGCACATATTATTTTCTTTGTGGCATTACCGTACCTTGTAAAGTGTAGACCTGTGGCATCCAATATTAAATGAGTGAAAGAGATATATGTGTATATATACGCATGCATACACATATATACACACAAATGTATATATACATACACATATACACACATACGTGCATACACACATATCTAGATGAGTAACTGCAAAGTTGAACTGTCTTTGCCCTTTTAAGTCTATAACTAAAAACCTGCCTTTCTAAACAAAATTTTATGGTTTCAGTCAAATAAAATTAATTTTAACCTGCTTGGGCATGGGATGAGATTTCAAAAGTTACAATTGAAAATCTGGTGTCATTGTATGTGAAAGCAGCTATGCTCTCTCTCTCTCTCTCTCTCTCTCACACACACACACACACACACACACACACACACACACACACACACTTTCATGACAGACACTAAGCCACAATGTAACTTAAAGCTGGACCTGAGCCAAACAGCCAGGATTCATGAGTATATATGACTATTATTATTACCACCTTACCATTATCATTATCTCATCATAAATATTATTATTGCTACTAATGAGATTTGTAATAGTATTATTTTTATATTGATTCTTTCCCCCAAGGAACTCCTCCCCACATTTATAAAAGCAGAAGAGACAATTGACTAATTACCTAATACTAAAGTTAAGAACACCAAATCAATATTGATTTGGGGTAAACAAAGGAGATTGTCCTACAGAAGCTATAATATAAGTAACATCTCTCAGAGGTAGAATTTTCCTCTTAAAGTCATTTAGGGTTACTTTTGGAGTTGTATTCACAGATTATCATTACTTCCTTGAGAGAGACACCACGCTCCTCTATAGAAGTCTGGGAATACACAGGGAGGCTCCGCATCAGACCATCAGCTTTAGCACTGTGAGTTTCAGGGCCTGACCTTCACAGAGACAGGGGCTGGCATGCACCCCGCCCCCTCTGGCCCCCCTTCCTTCCATCCCCCCTACTTACCCATATGCAAAACCAAAATACTATGGAATAAAGGAAGAAAACTTTGCTCGAATGTAGGTCGACTCCCACTCATCTCATTGTCCAGGAAAGAAGCTCCATTTTACTATTGAGCACATCTGGCTTACAGCACAGTCTATGTGTAAGGAGGACAGGATCCCCTACCACAGCCATCACCAAAGTACCAACAATCCTCCACCAGAGTCCAATAGAGTCCCCCCTATCTTTGACCCAAAATCCCCCTCCAACCTGAGTTGTGCAGTTAGAATTCAGGATTTGGGTTTC
Organism: Talpa occidentalis; assembly: GCF_014898055.3. Lineage (NCBI taxonomy): Eukaryota > Metazoa > Chordata > Mammalia > Eulipotyphla > Talpidae > Talpa > Talpa occidentalis. Next base: position 16,957,576 of record NW_023601653.1, read on the forward strand.
CTTTGGTTTGATTTTGTCTGTTGGTTTGGTTTGGTTTGGTCTGTTCCTTTGCTTTGTTTTAAGAAATTTATGCCCGCAGCCTCTGCAGCGCCAGTTGGATCCCCAGCCGCTGGCAAGGGTCCCACATGGCAAGCAGACCTCTCCTGCCACCCGCTGCTCCCCTCAGCAGTGCACTTTGTCAGTCTGCCTGTTCTGCTCCCCGCTCTGGCTCTGGTGAATTTTCTCACCCTCCCACGTTTCTGACTGTACCCAGTGCTTGTATAAATAAATAAATAAATCTTTAAAAAAAAAAAAAGAAATTTAAATGAAAAGAGAAAGACAATTTCTCAGTAGGGAATTGATTTCACAATCAATACCCAATTTCACAAAAATATACCATGAAAATGAGAAAAGTGAATTTTAAAACATGAACTTAGAAAGTGTACAAAGAACAATTCAACTAGTTAAAAAGATAAAGATATGATTCAAGACAGGATATGGCTTTTGCAACAATGCAGGTTAGATAGCTTGAATTCTCCTAGTACGGAACACCAAGTACTGGGTCAAAAACAAATCAGGCAAAAATTCAATCTTTTAAAACAAATTGCTCACCCCACATAATAATAAGGGAAATCATCAGTCCTCCAGCACTGTGACTCTTCAAAATGTACTATAAATTCTAATGAATGTAACTGAAATAGAACAGAGTTTTAAGTATTAAAAAGAAGAAAATAAACTAACTTATATGAATTTGATATGGTGATTTTTTACAGAAAAAATTCAAAAGTCTACAAATTATTAAAACTAAGTATTTAGTAAAGTTGCTAGATAGATCAGAATATTTTAAATAATCAATTATATTCCCACCCACCACCAACAAAGACTTTAGAAATAAAACTTTAAAAACTATATCTCTCATAAAAAATAACCAAAAATAGTGTTTTGGATTAAGCTCAATAAAAGACTGGCAAGGTTTTCACAAAGAAAAACTTTTAACTCTTAAAATGTCTAAAAGAGGACCTGAATAGTGGAGATTATACCATGTTCATAAAAATGTAAACTCAATTCCCTAAAGTTATACTCCTAACATTAAAATTAACTAAAAATGGAATATAATTCCAATTTAACATATGTGAGTAATAGAATAAAATTGAGTTGCTAGTATTTGAGGTGAATCTGGAATCTTTTAGGGAGCCTGATTAACAGCACCTCTGATAGCAAAAAAATTTCTTAACAAAAGCATGTATGTTCACATAAATAATGCAAAATAACCAATAATTGGAATAATTGCAGCAATGTTAGGAAATTAAGAATGTGATTTCTTGGCAAAGGAATTGCTGTGTCAGTTACAAGAAGGAATATTTCATCTATGACTCCAAAGGGAAGTCTGGAACACTTGCCCAAACCCTAAGATACAGACAGTAGGTTTCCAGATCTAGAGAGAATGTTTTAGCAAGTGCACCCTGCCACACATGAGAGCATCCAAAGCATCCAGAGGTATCTGAATGAGGATACCTCACTCAAAGGCCACTTGTTAAACTGTAACAGACATACCACCTGTTCCTTCAGAGGCCAATAAGTGATCTTTGAACAGGCTGAAGTTAAAAAGTAAACCTATGCTTCACGTTTTTTGCATTGTTATAACTAAAATACTTATGACAGCTGGCTTCATATAAGTATGCAGTCAATGTTTGCTGCTAAGGTTAGCTCAGTGTTTACATTTTAAAAGAAAAACATATTTGTTACGAAAAAGTTTTTCCAAATAGTCTGATTACTTTTGAGACAGCTCTTAAAATTATAATACCATGTAATCAGCTGAACTTTCTGTGCTACAGTTACCTTTCCTACTCTATAACTGTGAGTTTGTGGTATTTTATAGCGAATACAGGGTTAATTCAAAACCCAAGATTATAGATGCTCTTTATAAAAGTATTGCTTCTTCATTGACATTATAAATTCTCAAGAGAACAGATAAGGATAAAATCTATGATCAGTAAGATTTGTTTTACCAAAAAATGATGCATTGAAAGATGCATAAAAAGCATCATGTAGAATGTGGAAAAATCACAGACTAATGACGTGATTTGGTGTTTCCTTTCAACATTTTCTTATGTTTCTGACTCACCCAGCTTTCCTCTCATACATCCTCTCCATTGTTAGTAAAAGGTAGCAAACACAAACTAAAAATTTCATAGGCTTGTAACAGATTCCTAAAATGCTCAAATATGTTTATCATTCAAAGGGATAATGTAATGTGTTCTGTATAAAACTAAAAATTTCCTTGTCAAGTGTATCTATAATCTGTACCTCCTTCTTTTCCTGTTGAAAGAAGGGGGGAAGTGAGAGAATATAATAGTTCCACATCCAAAGTCCCTATAAGGCCACTAGTAGACTGAAATTCTCTGCTGCTTCAGTATTCTCTTTTATATAAATTTTAATATTGTTTTCAAAGTATTAATATATTTCTAAATTACCAAGAACAAGGTTCTGTCCATAATAGGAATATCATGTATCCTAACAGCATTTCGCCACTTTCAAAAAAGATTTCTCCTTTTCTGCTTGCAATGAAACTTGTATTTATTAAAACATTCCTGATAGAGGGAAGAGAGTAGGAAAACAATGCATCCTTTATGATCAATGCATCTTCTGTTCGTAGGTTAGAGGGTCTCACTGCAAGCATGAAGAAGTGCTAGACTCCACCAGAACAATGATTATTTTTGTATTAAATTTGTATTGTTGACTTTAAGGTAGGATATTTGCAGAGTTATTTTGAATTTTGTGGGAACATAATCTTACTTTTATTGTAGCTTGACTATGACTTTCCAATTTCTTTTACAACTTACTTGCAGGCTTTCAAAATGTATTAATACCCTAAAGCCATGACCTTGAACTCACTGGATTTAGGTTAAAGCTCCTCATGTCATAGATCTACCCCCTAAATTGCATTGTAATCTGTGAGATTTGAAGTAAATTTTTTCAGAAGGATGCTTGTGTTTGAAATTGGAGCACAAATTTAGGATTATAAAATATCTGGGGAAATAAAGGTCTATAGGTAAAATCAAACTAGAAGCATTGCTAGCTGAATTAGCAGTTCAAATATATTGTCTTATTTTTTTTATCTTGAAATTCCAACTATAGATAGTTTTCTTAAATCAAATTACTTTATCAGGAGATTGCGGGCTTGAAGAAATTGACTTTCTAATTTTTGGACAATAGTTTCTTCAATTTCAAGCTAAACAGCTAGAAAAGTTTACTAGAACCTTTGTTCTCTTTTGCAGACATGAGTCACTGAGAACATAGAAGGCTCAATCCCAGCTCAGTCACTAGCCCTAACCAGTTGTATATCCATGAATAGGCTGGGGCCTATGAAATCACAGGTTTTAAATGTATAGTCTAAGTTCTCTCATGTCAAAACAAGGAGGTTGACTAAAGTAACTTCCATAATTATTCTGATAATTATGAATTAGGTGAAGTTACAATACTGATGATAATAAATGTTCATAGTCTATTTTTCTTGGGGATTCCATTTCTGATTATTGTTTTAATTGTATCTTTATCTTTATATGAATGATTCCTAAACCTACATCTGGAGACTTGACTGCTCTGCTAAGCTCTAAAGTCAGGTTAACTGTGTTCTGGACTCAAAAGCCTGCCATTCTCTTTAGATCAACCTGTTCAAAATGGAATCCACTGTCCTTCATTTTCTTATCCCCCAAACCAACTAGATTTCCTGATTCTTCTGTCCACAAAAAGAGACTGTCACACTTTTTCAACTAACCAGATTCAGAGCTTCCAAGTCTTTCATCTCCTATTTTTTGCCAAACCCATGACCAGGCAAGTCCTGTCAATTCCTTGTTTTTTTGTTTCTTCTCCATCGTGATCTCCTTTTCCCCTGCTCCTATGGCCTCCCTCCCCCCTCTCCATTCTCCTATCATCACCTTGGTTTAGGACCAGGTCTCATAGAGCAGTCCTTCACTTTTCCCTAGGTCCTCTCTCTCCTAATCTATTTATACCATTTCAAGATAATGTCAGCCATGCTCATGCACTTTCCCAACACAAAGCAGCCTGACTCACCAAAGCTTGTAACTCCATAATCTGCTTTTCCCTCCCCATTAGTCACCCTAATAGACTCTACTCACTCTCCAGGGGTCACTTTGTATATTCACCCCTGAACACTTATCTGACCATTAACAGAAAGGCTTGTCCACACCAGCTGCCACATCCATCCACACCTGTCCAACATCCATAGGACCTCTTCTGACCTCCAAGCCCACAGTGTTCTACCTGCTGCTAATCACCTATGCTACTCTTTTTTTAGATTTATTTATTTATGCATACAAGAACTGGGATGTAAGCCAGAGGTAAGGGAGGTTGAGAGGATTTACCAGAGACAGAGTGGGGAGCAGAACAGGCAGATCTACTGCAATACACTGCTGAGGGGAGCAGTGGGCAAGACAGAAGAGGTCTGCTGCCCCATATGGGTTAGCGCCCTGGCTGGGGATTGAACTCATACTGTGGTGGCTGCCAGCTGGGCTGCAGATAGCTTCATAGTGCTGAGACTTAACCCCTTATGCCACCAAGGAGGCTTGTGCTACATTTTTTAATAAAAATATAATTATAACAATTATAAGCATGCTTTCATGTTTATTTTGTATGTATCCTTCCCATAGTTATCATTACAGCATATATACAGTTTTATGTTTTTTCCCAATCTCTCTATTAAAAAAAAAAAGGAAGGAGGGCCTCCCCTGGTAGCACAGTGGTTGAGCGCTGGGTTGCGAGGCTGCCCGCAGCCTCTGCAGCGCCCGTTCGATCCCCGGCCACGGGCGAGGGTCCCACAAAAAAAAAAAAAAGGGGGAAGGACAATTCAGTAATACAACGGATGCCACTGAAGGACAAGAGGGGCAGCTAACCCTTTGGAAGAGGAGAGCATAAGAAAGAAAGGTGTCACAGCAATTAGTATCAGAACCCAATTTCCAAGGACCTGTCAGAGTTAGCCAGAAGGAGGGGAGAAGAGGAGGCAAAAAGAGAACGTGCAGAAGCAAGCAGCATGAAGCACTGTTGTCTGTCTCAGAAACTGCAGGTGGTTCATTCACCATGGTTGGAGCTAGAGAGCCTGTGGCAAGAAACTGGTACATCCTAGAAGGATTGGGTGCCAAGCCAAACAGTATGAGTTCCATCTGTCAAGGATAGGGAGCCATGGAGTACGGTAATGGGTGCTTGTGCCAAACACATTGGTGAAATTCCTAAATTTTTGTGACATATACAGCTTGTTGTCTACTTGATATTCAACCTCCTTTTGTCTTGTTAAGGGTGGCAATGTGCTCAGTTAAAATACTCATGTCCCCAGACTTCCCAATGCTCTGGCGAGACCACAAAACCCAATTATATATATAATTCTGGACAAGTATATATAAACAGTGGGCGAGGTGCTGGGAAAACTGTGTGTGTGTGAGTGATACTTTAGTCATTTCTGTTTACAACTGAAACTCTGGGAATTCAAAATAAACATCTCTGTCTGTGAATTTCTTATAGACGCCAGCAAAAGTTTCAACCTTGTGTTCCATGCTGTTCTGCTATGCTTGATTCAAACGGACTTTTATGAGCACTTGCCCAAAAATTCACTTGAGAGGAGCAAGTCCTGCAAGATCAGGTCAGGCATAGATGTCAGAGTGTGGTTTTGGGACACTGGCTTATTTTTTGTATGGTTTTTTTCAAGTTGGCTGAGGCAGAATTCTCTTCTGAGCAATGAAGACCATGTGCTTCCTGCTGAACTTTTTTTTTTTTTTTTTCCCAGTTCCAGCACTAACTGGACTTGGATTTTCTCTAGGAAGACTTCAGTTGAGAAATGGGAAAGAAGATGAAGATAACTTTCCAACTTCAGTTTTCCTGGGTGCTGTTAAGTTCATCTCTTGCAGTTGGACCTTGAGGAGTTCCTTAGGACTCGAACTTTCTGGCTTTTCGACTTCAGGTTTTATGATCTTGGTGTCCTAACTGAACATGAGCACCAGCCTAGGAAGAGCTGGGAAATTTTTTAAAACTAAGTGGGCATATATGTTTTTTCCTTCTCTTTTTCCCCATTGTATTTGCCTAGAATGAGGATACAAATCTTGGAGGTGGAGCGGCCATGCAAACATGAGGAAGAAAATTATACAAGTATTGGTGACTTCCTCCAGCATCTATATTGTTGAGACTCTCTACCTCCTGACTATTTGTCATATGAAGAAAATCAGCCTCAATTTGATGAAACTACTGAGTTGGATTCATGCAACTGAATGTAATTCTATCAAGAATATTTTATGTATTATCTTGGAGATGCCTAATGAACTTAGCATATTAAAGACTCAAAAAAGTTCTATTTTACTTTAACCTAGTATTATTTGACTATAGAACTCTTTTTCCTTAGAGCACTTAGTATGTCTCTCTGAGTGAGATGTGTTCTGACTGTTCTGAAGAAGCCTGGAAAATTACACTCTTTTTTGTGTGGCTCCAGTAGATGGATAGCTATGACATTTTACCAAGAGGGAATAGGAGGAGTGACATGTTAGGGGGAAAAGATGATTAGTTTATTTTTGAATGTGCTGAATTTGAAGTATCTAAGTGGAACTACTCACCAACAGTTGCATGAAGCACTGAAAATCATGAGTGCGATTTGGGAGTAGCCAATATAAACGGTGGTTAAACACATGCACTCCATGGGTTAAACCATGAGTTTTAAGTTAGAAAGTGTCTCACAAGTGTTTTTATCAATGGGGAAATTGGCAGTATAGTTTGAAACCTTGGTTTGCCACCGCTCTTGAAGGAGGAATGCTCTTTCCTCTTATATTCCTGTAAAGAATACGCTGCTTAAATTCAGGCACACTGGAGTTCAAATCATGACTTGTCCATTTACTTATCTGTGTGAACTTAGCTCAGTTATTCAGCTTCTCTGAGCTACCATTTCATCATCATGAGGTTGTGGGAGAATCATAAAGTATTCAACATTGTGCTTAGTAAATTATAGCTACTCAATCAATGCTAATCCCCCACCTTATAACTAGAGAAGATTTGTTCTTTCCTACTTTCACCACCTGTGTAGTTCCTTTCACAGAGTAAAGAAGCTTTTAAAATTAAGCCAGGGCAATGATTTAGCTTTAGTCTATTAAATACTTATGTATCACTTGAAGATCGAATTCCAGAGCAAATTGAAAGAGATTTTATTTACAAGATGGATGGATGGTATTTTACTATTTTATATATTTAACAAAATTTAAAATTTTTCCTGTATGTTTTGTACTCTTCTGCCACTTCATAAATATTAACCTAGTTAATGTTCACAGTATTGTTAAATATTATATTACTGTTTATTATGTTAACTAGATACTGCTATTATTCTCATGAGGCAGATGAGGAAACAGTCCGCACTGAGAGGTTAAGTAATTTGCCCACAGTCACACAGCTAGTAAGTGGCAGAGCCAGGATTTAAGCCTGGGGAGTCAGACCTCAAAGTCCACGTTCCTATTGTACTACTACATAAAATGCAGATATAAAAGGAAACACTCACATTGTTTCTGTTCTTTCATTCTCAAGAGATCTTTAGTAATAATTATTTTCCAACATTTAAAAAAGCAATTTGTCTCCAAGTATCTTTTTATCAGTGTCAGAATTAGCAATATGTATAGGAAAGTTTAGCTAAGAACTATTTAGAGAAGATAGCACTTAAAAATTGTGTCAATGTAGTGCTGTCCCAAGTTGCTATCTCTGTAGTAACAACAAAACTGTTCTTATTTGTTTGAACTCTCTAGGCTCCATATAATTAATTTAAGCATGAGAGAGCATGTATGCACTCTTTTTTTTTTTTTAAAGAAAAGTACTGCTTACCTTCCTGCAAGAGCACATGTATTTTCAAAGGCTCTCACTCCCTTCCTAGGAATGAGCAGATGTAGCCAGGAAGCACATGAAATAAGAAGCAGTGCCAATGGCAGGAGGCTTAGATTAAAGCTTACGGAAATTCCCAAGAAGATGTTTTTAAGGGGCATTTGAAGGGCATAGACCAGGTAGAAAGTAAAATATAGGATTATTTCAATGGAAACAATTCTCCATTTCATTTTCTCCCAGTGGTCTTCTAGATCTTAAGACTATATTCATGGGAAATTGGTAGCTATGCAATGATTTTTTTAATTATTATCAGAAAACCTATATCCTGCTCCAATGTGTCTTCATTGGATGATCTAAATCTGGCACTTGATGTCTTTTACATCACTTTCCCTCTCTATAAAAGTGCATCACTATTCCAGATCCCTCCCACACATTGATGCTTCCAGGGTGAATGAGATAATGTTTATAGTTCCACAGGAGAAAAGATACTAGGTACATTAAAAATACTAGTAGATTAAAATCCTTCCTTTTCTTGGAAGTGTATGGTATACCACAAGCATATAGTATTGTTCACAAGTCAAATTTTCAACAGAAATGATAATGTTTTCATAAAACAGGTACTTATCCCATTAAAAACTTAGTTTCTTTTAAAATTTTCAACCATTTTCAAAGGTAGCAATTTGAATTGGTTGATATTTTTCTTTATATTTACATTCATTGACTCTTTACTACCTGCTATATATATATTTTAAATTTATTTATTTATACATACAAAAGCTGGGGTACTGGCCAGAGATGTGGGGGTGAGAGGATTCACAAGTGACAGAGCGGGTAACAGAGCGGTCAGACTGACTGAAATACACTGCCGAGGGGAGCAGTGGGCGAGGCAGGAGAGGTCTGCTTCACCATGTGGGTTGCTCCCTGGAGGGCTGGCCAGAGATCGAACTCATGCTGCAGCTTCATAGTGCGGTGCTTAACCCCTTGCACCACCAGGGAGGACCCCTTCTATACATTTTAATGGAACGCTTTCCTTCTGGTTAAACAAAATATATTTTACCTTTCATTAATGACTCTTTAAGACATTAATTTATGAAATTATTTTAGTTGGCTTCAAAGATAACATCAGCTGACATCACAAAGTTGCTAATGCTACAGAAATATAAGCCCTAGAACTAAGTTAAAGGAACTACTAGTTCCATTTTATTCCATACCTAACATACAAATCTGAAGTTGGTTGTCAATACACAACCAACTTGTTTGTACATTGACAAGCTAGTATATCTGAAAATGGGAGATTAAGCTGCTGAAAACTTTGGAAGTCATGCCATATGGGTAGCTTAAACAAACACTCAGAGAAGAGAACAGTTAAAAGGAGCAATACGACTTGACCTCAAATTTTCAAATATCTGCCAGAGAAATGAGAACTATTCTTGTAGTTGCAAACAACTAAACTATAAACCTAGGTAGACTTTTAGGAAGGGATTTTAAAATTAAGCAAAACAATACCAAAAATGAAAATGACCATTTTTGAAGTTTTTGTTTACCGTAATTTCTAGGAAAGAAATTGAATGATTATTGGACAGATTTTGTGAAGAGGGTGCTTGTGGGCTGGGAAGTTGGGTTCAAGAACCCCTTCTGATGCTGAATACCTATGAGCCATTAGTACATTAGTACAGTTAGTTAGAAACTGTACATTAGTACAGTTTCTGTACTAAGTTATGACAGAGTGACACCTTTACAGCTGTTGGTCTCTTGCCTCTGAACTAAAAGGCTCTGAGTGCTGTGGTAAGTCTTTATGAAGTAGTCCTTATGACAACTTAAAAGTTCTGCCATTCTTATTACCAGGTTGCCTCACTTTATCTCTTGTTTTAAAAGCATCGTGCTCCATTCTAATTGGCTGCTTCTAATGTGGTGTTGTCTAATAATTTAAATAGAGATGTCAAGAACTCTCCCACAAGTAAGGTCTTTTTCCCATCTATATTAGTTATTAAAGGCCTTTTTAGCTTTCTTCCAAATTCTCAGGAATATTCTACATTTAATTTGTCCATTATGTAGCTTCTGGAAACTTGTTATTAAAGTTCCAAGCTTTATGTCCTAAGCTTCCTAATAATTAATAATTTCTCAAATTCTGACTTCATTACTGAAATTTTCAAAAACATTTAATCATAAGCAATGATATATTTATCACTAAGCAAGATTTTCCTTATATAGGTATACCTTTCCTGGATAACTTCTTCGAAATGAAGGTAGAATAGATACTAAATTAGATTATATAATTAAATGAAATTGATTAGAATGCTAATTACTTTTCTCTCCTGAGCTGCTTCATATGTAAATTATTCATATGGAAAGTACAGATTGCATTAGAATATGGGGAAATCATTCTGATTTCACTGGTTCTCTTAATCACTATTCCCGTTTTCAATGGTTCGCTTAACACCTCTTCCTGCTTTATAGCAATAGTTTTAACATAACTCAGTTAAAAAAAATTAGTAAAAATTTACTCTATACCTAGCAGCTGTTATCAGCTAAGAATAATGAAGAATACAAGAGAAATACCCTAATGTTCTCTATAGACTCAGCATAAAAGAATGCTCTACCGCTGGGGAACTTACTGTCTTCTTAAAGCAAATAAGAACAAGTTATAGAACAATCAAGGAAGTATTTTACCAAAAAGCAGAATTGTTACACACTGTAAATGCTTTTGAAATTTGTAATGAGAAGTGGAATAATTCTGCCTCAGTATAGTGGGCTGAAAAGTTAAATAATAAATATGCATTTTTTAAAATGTACGATGGTCATTAGGTTGATACAGGTACTAACACCCTTTGGCTGTTAAAATTTCCTATCATTTATTTGATAAAAAGAATAATTTAGAGGTGTTTCAGTGACTCTACTGGGAGCATATCTGTAAGATACGAAGAAAGTCCCACCACTGCCAATATTTGAAAACCCAAAGGGTTTATTTTTTTAAGTGAATGAGGTTATACAAAATTACTGTCCCCTACCTTTTGCCACTTGGTAGTGTTGACCAGAATCTTCCAAATGCATAGTGCCGACCTCACCCCAGTTCCTCCCTGGAGAGACGAAGTCCTTACATATCCCCAACCGAGTCGTTATAAATAATATCTACATGTCTCCCAAAGCTCTGCATTGCAGCCATCACATACGACCGAATGGGATCTGCAAAATAGATAACTTTCTGGAAACTATCTAAAGGCACAAAACAAACACTGCTATATAAAAAAAATCCCTTTGAACTTAACTTTTGCCAGTTTCCCTGGATTTGTACACAGAATGATATTTTCACAGAACTTATAAAAAGTCCCAGACTCAAGGGCTATTTAATTCCCTTCCATAAACAGCAGCCCTGAGCACTCCTATCCACAGTTAGCTGCTGGAGGTTGTTACTAATTGTTCCCCATAAGGGATTTCACAACACAGTCTCACAGCACAACACCCCCTATGTAGACTGCGAGCGCTTGGAAGGACCACAGGTTCTCTTTGTGGTGCCCCGGCCTCGGGACAAGCATGCCTCAAACTACCCACTAGCTACTCCTTTTTTGCAGCGTCCTGCGATTGCATTCGGGAACACCTTATTTACACCAAAATGGATACACCTCGCGTGAGCCTGATAAAGTCTGCAGACAGCGGTTAGGGGAGATGGCCTCGCCCCGCCTCCCCCCAAAGGCGTCAAGAAAGCTGCGCACGTCACTCAGCAGCTAGTGCCCTCTCGGGCACCCCAACCCGGGTTTTGGGGTGGGGTTCGGACCCCGGGATCGCGCGGACCCGGGAGAAGGGGTGGCGGGGAGTAGGGGGCGGGCTCGTTTTGCCGGGGGAAGATGGAAGTAGGCGCTTGTCTGTTTCGCGGTTTTTTAAGCCCCTTGGCATGCCCTGACCTGATCCAGAGGGAGTCAACTGCTCTCTGGAATGTTCGGGGAGAAGGTGGGAGCCTGCTTTGCAGGGGAGGCCTGTGGGTGCTGGAGGGCACCAGCGGGGTCACGCGGAGAGATGCAGGGCGAGCGCCCGGAGGGGCCCGGGGGAAGCTGGGGGCCGCGGTGACCCGCGCGCGCGGGGGCTGAGGCGCGCGGGGGCTGGGGCGCGCGGGGCCAGCGGGCAGGAGGCCGCGTGGGCAGCCCCCTGGGCTCGGGGGGTGCTGGGGGGCGGCAGGGCGGCGGCGCCCCGGCTGCACCGCCTGCGCTGTCAAGCGAGCGCGGGGGGCGGGCGGGCGGAGGAAGGCGGGGGAGGGCTGGCACCGGAGCGCCGCGGTGTCGGTGCAATAAAAATGCATCCCATGGAACTGCCCATGGAGAAGGACGGGACCGAGGCGCAGCAGCCGGAGGAGGTGGTCAAGGCGGAGCAGGACGCCCAGGAGGCGGCGGCGCAGGCCGGGAAGTGAAAGGTCTCGGAAAGTTCAGGCGCAGCTGCGGGCGCCGAGCCCCGGGCCAGCGGCGCAGGAGCCCGCAGAGCCGCTCCGCAGGGCAGGGCGGCCGGGCGGGCTATGGTCCTGGGGCTCCCGGCGCCCCCGAGGTGCCCGGGCCCCTCCAGGCCGGTGCGCGAGGGTCACCCCACCGCCCGGCTGGGCTCCCGCCCGCGGCTCCCGGGCGCCGGCGCCCCCTGACCGCGCCTGGCGCGCCAGGAGGAGGAAGAAAGACCGAGCCCCGGCTCTGTCCGAGGACGGCCGGCGCTGCATCCCACCGCCGAGAGGGCTCGGCTCCCTCGCGCACCCGCCCGGCCCGGGTCCTCCCGGCTCCTCCCGGCCATGGGGAGCTGCGCGCGGCTGCTGCTGCTGTGGGGCTGCTCCGCGCTGGCCGCAGGTGGGTGGTGACGCTGCCGGGCCCCCACCTCCCCTTCCCTCGGTCCTGCTGCTCCCCACCTCGGATCGGGGGTGTAGGGGAGTGCGGGCTGGGCGCGCCGAGCTCAGCTCCCGAGGATGAAATGAGTGGCCATGTTCCGCCTGCCTCCCCCGGTCTCCGCACTTCGAAATACTGCCGATTTTTTTGCAACTGCGATGCGCACGCCCCGGGATCAAGCAAGATCCTGGGTGCGCCCTGCCGGAGAGACGGCCACCTTAGTTTCTTTCTCGGTTTGGGCTTGTAAAAAACTGCCTTTCTACTTGGTGAGGGAACAAAGGACCCAGCTCGCCATCCCCCGGCACTTCATGGCCTGGGGAATGGTGGGGAGGGGTGGCCAGCGACCCTGGGCGCGAGTGGGCCGGAGCCGCTCTCTCGCCCGGAGCGGTCGCCGCGGTCCCCGACCTCACGCCGGGTCCTGGGGAGCCAGGTAGGGACACCTGGGGCGGGGGAGCGCCCTCGCACGGGGGCCAGTGCCCGGACGCAGGGAACCCCGGGGCTGGGGCGGTGGGTGGTGATCGCCCCGGGCTGTGCGGAGCCGGCTGGCCGCCCTGCAGGAATTGGTACCCTGGCCGAAGCTCCGCGGGAGGTCGGAGGCGGGTCTGCGCCCTGGCTCGGCCACTGGACGACCAGCAGAGGCGTCGCAAGATGCCCGCTCCCTCCACTCTCGCGCTGGCTTTCTTGCGCTGCCCTTGGCCACCCGCTCCTAGGTCGCCGTTGCTAAATTTGGGCGCTCCTTCTGCTCCTCTCCCTCCCTCTTGCGGGTCACCTGGCTTCCAGTTAGTCCTTAGTGCAGCTCAGTGTGTGAGGAGCAGGAGGGAAGTGAGGGACTCTGCCGCCACAAGGTCCTTGGCTAGTATTTCTCTGGTTCCAGAAAGGCGAGTGTGGGCAGAAGGGACCGCTGGTGTTGGATAGAAAGCCTTGGCGCTCATGTCTCTTTCCTGGGGTTTCTCTTACTCGGTCGCCAGAAATGCTGGCACGCAGCAAAAGCCAGGCTTTAAAATCTGCATCCCAAACGCTTGGAAGTCCTGGGAGCATCCTTGCTGTATTTGGGTGTCACCTTTTTAAGGGTGCTCCAGGTATTTTGTCTGACTCTGATCTTTTCTAGATGGCTTATTCGTTTGGGAGCATTTAAAATGATTCAGAACTTTCTTTGAGAAGCCTTTAAAGGTCTAAGGTTTTATTTTAAGTCCTCCTACCTGTGCATCCTTGCATGCACTGGCGCATGCTCCCCCAGCCACAAACTGAACTTTAATAAAGCTTTCCCTTTTCGAAACCATGTTGTGGCAAAACATGCAAGCAATCAAGAGGTTGTAAATAAATATCACAAGGCAAGTGTTTCAAGTCAAAAATACTTGTACGGGCAGTATATGATTTTCCCTCGAAATGCTTCACAGGTGAGTCATAGCGCATTGTGTGTTTGGGTGATCCTGGCCACAAGCAGCTGTTGCCCCAGCTAATCAGAACAGCGGCAAATAGAATCCAGGCATAATACACACTTGAATTTGACATTTAAAAATATGCCTAAGGAAGCCCTTTATTTTGGATGCGAAGGTTATGTGGGGCTGGTGATTGTCAGTGTGTGAAATGTCTCTGTTTCAGAGCAAGCTGTCATTTGGCTTCTCCGACAGTACCGTGATAACAGCTCAGTGGTGCTCCCTCTTAAGAGACAGAAACATTCAATTAGCCAGAATTTGGGGTTTGACTTCCTTTTCCTTCTTTTCCTCTCTGTTTTTTACTTTTAAAATAGGTGATGTTGCGAACAGTATTCATAATTAAAATGACAAACCCAAATTAAAGGATTATAATAGGTAGTCAGAGTATTTATAAGTGGATAATGTTTGTCATTTTCAGTAATTCTGAAATGTTAAAATCTGTTGGACCTGTCTTTGGATGGAAGCGTATGTTTCTTTAAGGTGTTTTAGTTCACAGATTATGGTTAAAGGTGCTGTTAGTGGCTGGCCGACTGTAAACATTTCTCCTGTTAAGCAAACAGGTAACTACTATACAACCTGTCATAGGTAGAAGTACTCAAGAGGCAGAGAGCGTGTAAAATAAACTTTGCTGACATTTGGCAGTTTCAAGGGTTTTTCCTACTGATATTTACCCAATATTAAAAATGGTGGTTGAGTGTCTGAGATGCAGTGGTCTCGATCTTTGCCTCCTTCGTGATTTCCCACTGTATGCTTATTGAATATCTCATCTTGCTTTTCCTGGAGAATGTATCTCTTCATATTTGGCTTAAAAATGCAATAGAATTCTACATTTCCTCCTTACTGCATTCTCGTGAGCATATTAATGAGTGCTAGGGACTCAAATTCTATCTAAAAGACTCAGTTGAATGATCTTAAAAAAACTTTTTTCGTGTCATTTAACTTATGACTTTAAAGACAAGCATATTTCCAATAAGGACAACATTTAGAAAGCTAAGTACCTGAAAAGTTTTAGGCTAATTATCTTTACCCTAATGTTTCCATTTTCCTGTCTTGCCTTTTTTCTGAAGTGATTTTTTTTCTTTTATGAGAATTTTACATCTGAACACACACACACATGCACACTCAATGCAGAAGAATATTCATGCTTAAATTTGGGCAAATTTCCTCTATTGAAAATCTAAACTTCTTTAGGGACAATTTGACTATTGAAGGTGGACTGGGTAGACGAAAGAGCGTTCCAGATGGATTTGTCTGGAATAACATATGCTTTCCCTTGTCTAGGACCGAGTGGAGTAGCTGGAACGGGTTCCCGCTGTGAGAAAGCCTGTAACCCTCGGATGGGAAATTTGGCTCTAGGGAGAAAACTCTGGGCAGACACCACCTGTGGTCAGAACGCCACTGAACTGTACTGCTTTTTCAGTGAGAACACTGATCTGACTTGTCGGCAGCCCAAGTGTGACAAATGCAATGCTGCCCAGCCTCACCTGGCTCACCTGCCAGCTGCCATGGCAGACTCGCCCTTCAGGTTCCCCCGCACGTGGTGGCAGTCCGCTGAGGATGTGCACAGAGAAAAGATCCAGTTAGACCTGGAAGCTGAATTCTACTTCACTCATCTAATTATGGTGTTCAAGTCCCCCAGGCCAGCAGCCATGGTGCTGGACCGGTCCCAGGACTTTGGGAAGACATGGAAGCCTTACAAGTACTTTGCAACTAATTGCTCGGCTACATTTGGCCTGGAAGATGATGTTGTCAAGAAGGGAGCTATTTGCACTTCTAGATACTCCAGTCCTTTTCCATGCACTGGAGGAGAGGTAAGGGTGCATGTTTAACTCTACACTGTCAGTAAAGCAGAAAAATGTTACCAGCCCACATTTTTTTTTAAAGGGAGAAGGTATACTTGTAGCAACATGAATGAAATTAGAATTTTTCATGAGCTTTATTTGTCATAAATTATTTCTCACCCTTACATCGGGATGTGTAGTCATCTTCAAGCTGATTGGGTTTAAGCTGGAATGCTAAGATTTTAATGTTTTTAATTTTGAGAAAGAATGGACACACAACATCAGCACTCTACCTGAGAAATTTAAATGGCTCCTGATTTCTTCAGTGAGTCGGGCTGCTTGCTGTGCTTCTGAAGGGACCAGAGTTACTAAGACAGCTTGTTCCTAGAGCACCCAGCTGGTATCTTCCTAAAACTGTTAACATAAATAGGAGGTAAATAAAAACAAAGCCAAAAGAGAAAAGGGCCTGTTTGCCAGAAGAATACTTTCATATGACAGTGGTGGTTTACAGTTAAGATTACAGGAGTGTCTAGCAAACAAAGGAAGACAGTTCCTTTTAGGGTAGAAATTTGGGGGACCCAGAAACACACCAGTTCCAGCTTAGTGACTTGGATCCAACCTGGGCCCAAGATTATCTCATTCTCCATATGGAAAACAGCCTCCATAGCTACTTGATCCACTTTCTGTGTGGAATGTTTTCTCGTGGCTTCACATTTCCCCCCCCCAAAGGGGCGGCAGCCCTGTTCAACTGATGTGGATGCACCTAGTAAGTACCCACCCCAATTTAACATGCAGAGAAAATCAGGTGAGCGGAAATTAATAGAATATAATCCTTTCAACATGGAGCTCAAGAAACAGCAACACTGAAAAAAAAGAAGAGAGCGTATATCCTTCCTAATTTTAGTATATGTTGTGAACACACAGATAGGATAAGTGATTTTTGATTAGGGGTGATTTTTGCCACACTCCACCCCCTTCCAAGGGACATCTGGAAATGTCTGGAGACACTGGGAGAGGGTGAGGGTGGGGGACACTATTGGCTTCTCGTGGGTAGAGGCCAGGTATGCTGCTAAACTTTCTAGAGGACACAAACACAGCACCTCTCCCATATAGCCATAGTACCAAGGTGAGGAAAGCCTGGTCTAGTTAAATACACATCCATTGTGTATAATGTAGTATCATGGCTATGACACTAAGATAAGCACTCTTCTCGCTGTCATTTTTATTACTAGTCGTAGACTCCCTAGATGGCTGCATTTGGTAAACATTTTTTAAGCCTCTACTGTGTGTCAGAAACTGTGCTTAGTGCTACTAATTCTGCCTTGGGATTGGAGTGATGCTTGCCAGGATCTGGTTGAAAATGTAGGTTTGGGGACTTCTGCTTCCCCCTCTAGCATAGACACACATGGACTCTTGCCATATTATCCAGCTACTCCTCTGTGTGCACTCTGCAGTCAGGAAGAGTGCTGCTGGCACTCAGGACCAAGGAGGATGTGGCACACGCAGCACAACAATTGGGTTCCATTCTTTGTTGGGGTCCCTAAAGTTGACTTAATGTTGTAAACCTATTCGCACTCTGTCATGGTGGACATTTTTAAAGATATCAAGACAGGAAAGAGACATATAAGTGAGACTCATTGTTTTCTTATAGGGAGAATACCTTGTATTGCAAACACGTGAATGACTGGAACTTTCAAATTGCTTTGGAACTGTTTCGTAGGCTCGTATCTGCTCCTTGCATCTCAGTGCTATTGGGCTATATGCATCTATGAGGTCATAAAAAGACAGTTCTAGTAACCAGATGGCAAGCATGCTCACTTAGCAAATATCACATTGAATTTGTTACAACAACCCAGAAATAACTTAAAGATGATTAAAGTAACATTTATTTAGTGTTTGGTGGAAGCAAAATCTTGTCTTCTATCAAACCAAACTACTTTTTGTCAATAATGTTCACATTAAATTTCAAATAGAGAGCACGATTTATGTTAGTTATTTTAATGTACAGTATCCTTTAATGTCCATTAAATTTTTTAAATTGTGGCTATTTTAGCCGACATATTTAAATGGCAATGACATATTTTACTATATGCAAGTGCCACCAAGTTCCCTTTGCAAGTATACATTAAACCATCATAGAGTATCATCCTTTCAGAGAAGTTTGGGAGAAGATCTTTTCCTCCTGAGTTAGAGAGTCTTCCTCAAAGATAAGTACCAGAGAAAGCCTCCCTGGAAATGATTATTGCCTACCTTTCCTATGCCACTTGGGAATACAAATTAATGCTGAGCTACCCATTAGTTTTTCAGTGCAACTCCATACCATAAGTCTCCATCTTTGCAAACTGAATGATCATAAAAATAATCCAATTAATGTAGCTTAAAAAAAGTGGTCTCACATTCCATTTGTCATTTATTTATAGTACAATAGACCTGTACTTTTCTTCATTCTATATAAGACTTCTTAGAATTTCTCTAGGTCTTTCCTACTATTCAGTCTAACACAAATAGACGCCAGACTTACTTTGTTTCCAGTGTTCATTCTAAAATACTCCTCTGGGCTTTGCGGGCTTTAGCCTGTAGCTTTGTGTCTAAGAAATCAGACATTTCCAGCTTCGGAGTTGAAGGAACCAGTCATCTGAAAGAAAACTTGAAGCATGTAGGCCCCAAATTCCCCCCAGAGGAAATTTTTTAAATCAAAGTTAAATCCACTATACAGATACTCCCAAAACTGACCAGAAGTTTCAAAGAATGGGATGATGTGTTATCCTAAAATGTGTCTCCTGTACAGCAGAAGAGGTTGAGACTTAGAGGTGAAGTGACTTACCCAACAACCTACATTAGTTAGGTAACAGAATGAGGACATAAATCTAGTATTTGTTCCATAAAACTGTGGTCCCTCTCTATCACTGCCTCCCAGTGATACTCATATCGCTCTTCTTACTCATTCTCTCACAAGTATTTGCTATTCATTTGGCTATGAGATGAAGGTAAAAAAGAAAGAATCTGCCAAATAGTTTTGTCCTTAGCAAGAATGTCCTTTGAGATGTCCATAGAGTTCTGGGAGTAAGTTTCCATGACCAAATTAGGCTGGAAAACACTGACTGGGTTCAGCAATAATAAACATTTATAAATATATAAATATTCTCATATGCACCCTGTATCCCCAAGTCAGAAATAGATAGAATGTGACATCCCCAAATTTATTTGTCCATGGAACCTGTCTTTGTAGAACTCCAACAACTATCTTTTGGGACTCTGAAGATCCATAGAGCACAATTTGGGAAATGCTGGGATGGAGGTATTAAGTGAGCCCCAAATCCTAGCAAAAGCATGGATGAGGGAAATGTTTAGGGACATGTTTCATTTATGCAAGGTGTATACATTCTGGAGATCTAATGTACAGCAAAGTGCCTACAGTTAACAGTACTTTACTGTACACTTGAAATTTTCTAAGAGGGTCTTTTGTGCTCTCACCCCCCCCACACACACACAACTGTTTGAGGTGATAGATGTGTTAGTTAGCTTGAATGTGGTGATGATTTCACAGTGTATATGTGTATCAAATCATCAAATTGTATACCTCAAACATATCTAATTCTTTGTCAAATGTACCTGATTAAAAGAAAAAAGGTACAGACAGACCTGGTGCTTGGCATGGTTTCACATCAAGACTCTGTCAATTGGGGACTTAGTCTATTTAATTAGAAAAGTAGATAATAATAACCTTGAAGCTAAAGAGACTAGGTTAATCCGGCTCTTTCAGGATGCAAAGAAGCATACCCACATTACCTCTCGATACAGAAAGTAGAGTGAAGGGGGGGAATATTGAGCCATTGTAGGTCCCATACAATCAGATCTTATGGAACTGGAATTTTGATTATCAGTATTTAGCAAACATCATCTATTCCAGTGATGCTAAAGTAACTCTAAAATGATGTGATTATTATCTCCTTAGATGTGACCCTCACTTGCCTCCTGCTCTACTAACTTGGTACTAACAGACCTCTGTTCAAAGTTGGGTAGCAGCAAATCAAACCACATGAGTATTTTTTTCTCCCATGACATTTTAAATGCATATCTCTTGAAGGAAGGAAGAGATAGAGAGAAACCAAGAACAGAAGGAGTAGCTGGGTCTCAAAGGAAGCACTAGGCAAGGATTGTTAAAGAGGATAAGGATGCATTGGTTTTTTTTTTTTTCCCCTTTGCATTTAACACATTTCTGTGGATAATCAATATATCTGAAACTGAATGGACGAATGAATGAATACATGACAGACAGGTAGGATAGAAGGGTATCCTTAATTGACACAGAGAGAGGAATGAATATAAACCTCAGTAGGAAATAAGATTCAGAAACTGTAGTTAATGAGAGGAAGTTGAGTTGGTAGTAATATAAGTTGTGGTTGAGAAAATCAATGGATGAAAGATCTTAACTAATGTTTATTCATTCATTTATTCATCAAATAATTTTTTGAGTTAGCTTGTGTCTGATCTTGTTTTAGGTGCTGGGGTTTTAACAGAGTATCAAAGAGATTTTTAAAAACCTTCTATCCTCATGAAGATTAGGTAGTGGGGAGAGGTAAGGAGGGAGGAAGAGAACAAATAATTAAGTAAAATATATAGTAGATCAGAGTGTGATAAGTACTCAGGAAAATATAAATGGGAAGGGAGGCGGAATGCTGGCCAGGATGGGTTTGCTCTCTTTAAAACAGATGGAGGGATTTCTGTTTGATG
The DNA here is from genome assembly GCF_014898055.3 of Talpa occidentalis. Taxonomy (NCBI): domain Eukaryota; kingdom Metazoa; phylum Chordata; class Mammalia; order Eulipotyphla; family Talpidae; genus Talpa; species Talpa occidentalis. The sequence goes on from NW_023601653.1 coordinate 16,978,216, forward strand.
GAAAAGACAATGACAAGAACTGACTTCCTGGCAGGTTTTCATGAATGAACAAAATCTATAATTAAGAGTCACATTTCTTTCAATACATAGATATGGGAAAGTGGAATTGTGTATTAAAATGACAAACATTGGTAACAAATTCTTCTTGCTAGTGTTTCTCAGGATGAGAGCCTTTGAAAGGGAACTAAATGGCATCAATGGAAAAAGAACATGACCGATGAGTAATCTGAAGTATAAAGGCAGTTAAATGACTTGTCTGCAATTACTCAGCTGAAATTCGTATTTGCTGACTTCTAAATCAGTGCTATTTCTGCTATACTGATTTGAAATTCCCTTGGTCAAGGACAGTGGTTTTAAAGATACTGTCTATCTACTTATTAATTTATATATCTGTATCGATGTTCCTTTCGTTTGTCATCCTTACAATCTGCTAGGTAAGCGATTCAATGTGACAATTTATGGACTTATTTCTTAAGTAACATGAGACAGTACATGATTAATTCCCCAAATGTGCTGTGCAGATAAATATGCCTTTTAAGATTTGAGTTTTTATTATTTATTTCGGTGATTAAAGGGTTTGTGTCTCAATACTTTACGATAAGGTCAGTATGGCATGAATGTGCAGAAAATAAGTTTCTTATCAGGGTTTTACAGGTATTTAGATTTCTAATGGGCTAGCCAATATTTCAGATTTTTTAACTTCAAAGAAAAAAATAAAGTAAAACATTAGAAGAAATGCTTTCTAAGCACTCCTCTTTGGTTCATTACTTATTTTCTTCAATCTCTGAAATGTGCCTATGCCTATTTCTGCAGCAGTAGGGGTCACAAGTCACAGGGGCAGCTAATATCAGCAGACTCCTGTGCCAAGCTTTCTATAGAGTGCACTGCATCCCTTATTCTCACGGGAACTCTGATTGTTGGGTACCAGTATTGGTCCCACTTTACAGACAAATAAATTGCTACTTACTGAGTTGAAGCAACTTGATCAAATAAGTCAAATAAGTAATGAGCTATCCTGTGCTAAACCTGGATTTATTGGCTTGCCTTGAAATTATTATATATTAGGCTTTATTATAACTCCAACATTTTTTAAAAACTAAAATTAAATTGCTGTGGTAATTTTTAGGTTTGTGGGCCTCCCCGGTGGCGCAGCGGTTGAGCGCTGGGTTGGGAAGCTGCCGGCAGTCTCTGCAGCGCCGGTTCAATCCCCGGCTGCTCCCCGGCCTCGTCCCACATGGCGCGCAGACCTCTCCTGCCGCCCGCTGCTCCCCTCAGCAGTGTACTTCAGTCCTTCTGCCTGCTCTGCTCCCCGCTCTGGCTCTGGTGAATTCTCTCTCCCTCCCGCGCTTCTAACTGTACCCAGTGCTTGTATGTATCAATCAATCAATCAATCAATAAATCTTAAAAAAAAAAAAAAAAAAAAAATTTTAGGTTTGTATATAACTCACAGTATAATTGTAATATGGTTGCATGAACTTTGCAGAAGTTTCTATTTCCAATTACTAGATAGGAAAATTATAATAAGTAAAGACTGAACTTAATGTTACCCAATATAATTTAAAATAACTATATTGAATGAATATCACAGTTCTTCAGAATCTTTTAGCACTTTATTGGCTTATTTTTTGGAAGAAGATGAGTACTTTTTATCTAACTAGTAACTGCTTTAAGTAAATTTTCTAATTACTATGGACTAATGTCTTGCTTTGAAGCATAGTCCCAACTATAATTTTGTCGAACTTCCTTGAAATAAAATGTATCTATTTGTTTAGAGAGCTTCGATTATCCACACCCTAGAACTACTCCCTTCCTGTGGGGATGGACCTAGAAATTTATAACATCAAATTAAAAAAAAATGCCTTTAGCTTAAAGAGAATCCATAGTGTTATTGTCAACTAAAATTATTTAAAGAACAAACTCAAAAAAGTCAATATACCTTGAGTTGTTCATTTGAAAGGTTGGACTTTTTCCTCCAAAAATAGTTCTTTTGTGCTATTTAAAAACAGCTTAGCATCTTTTTGCTTTGCATTTGTTTAATTTGATGGTTTAACTGCCAATGGTTTGTTAAAATATTCTGGAAGGCTTTCAAAATCAGATTTTAAAATGCTGTGTTAGTAATGAATGTTTCACATTGAAACAGGCAAAGAGTGGGCACCAAGAAGTCAGATATACCTGAGCGTATATGCAAGGAAGCTTTCTATCAAGGAAGGAGAACCCTAGAAACCAGCATAAGTGTACTAGGAGTTGAGGATCTGGAAGATGAAAAAAATGAATCATACCAGAAAATATGAAAGTTATTGCTTTTGATCAGTAATCAGAGTGCTGTAAACTCGGTGACTATAACCTCTCCCTCGCCTGCAGCCTCAGATACTCTGTGTCATTCACGTGTCACTATTGTATAATATCACACCACCATCTCTTCTACTCTATTAGTGATTATTCCTTGAGGAACTTTGTCCTTTCTACTATATTGCCCTATGTGATTCCCAGCCCCGAACCTTTGCACCTAGCCCAGATCCCTACAAGGCATAAATGTCTAAAATACATTTGTTGAATTGAATTATAGGAAGATAACTATTAAATAACAACACTGTTTATTATCTGTGTTGGGAATTACACATCTACTAAGGACAGATTCTTTCAAAGTAGCCATGATTCATCCATTCTTTGTACAAATCTTTTTAAAGTATCTTGTAGGTGCTAGCTATTTGAGGAGCTGGGGTTACAGAATGATCTCACATTCTAAACATGGGGTGCTGAACAAGGTAAATAAGTAAAATATATAGAGTGTTGGATTACAATAAGGGTAAAGAAAAAAAAAATAAAACATGGACGGGGACTAGCAAGGAAGAGGGCACATTTAGACAGAACTCCCAGAGAAAGCCTCACTGAGACATTTGAATAAGGACCTGAAGGGAAATTGAAGGACTTGACTCCACCAGGACAGCCAAGAGCTCAAGGTGCAGTATATTAGGTGAGGTCAGAGGTCTGAGAGATAATGGGGAAGTGCTAGAGATTATGTGGGGCCTTGTAAATAGTCTCCCCTTTCACTCTCAAAGGGTTCCCAATTTGCACCAGAAGTTATTATTATAAGATTATTGGTTTTCACTTTGATTGATAATAGGAAGGTTTTAAGCAGAGGTGCTGATATGTTTGATTTATTTTAATAGAATCACTCTGACTTATGTGTTAAGAAGAGACCTAAGAAGGAAGGAAACCAGCCAGAAGGCTATTGCAGTAACTCAGGCTAAATGAAATGTTGCATAAACAGTGGGTAGAAGTGAAAATGGTGCAAAGTGGTTGAAGGATGAGAAGGACAGAAGGACAGTTTTAATGTGAGTACTTGGAAGAATAGAAGAGCCATTTCTGAGATAGAGAAGACTCTAGAGGGAGCATGATTTGGGGAGGAATTCCAGGGGCTCATTTTGGACATGTTAAGTTGGATTTGCCCAGCAGAACTAAGTGAAGATACTGACTGACTCGAAATTTGGATCTGTGGGTTTGGAGTTCAGAGGAGAAGTCTGGACTAAATATATAAATTTGAAAGTCTCGGTGTAAGGATGACATTTAAAGCTATGAAACTGGATGAGATCATCTAGGAAGTGGGTGTGAATGGAAAAGAGGAAGGTCAAAAAGTTAAACCCCAACAAGGCTCATGCTTAGTGCACTGGTACTGCCATTACCAAAAACACTTCTGCAATTGCCAAGGCTACAGAAAAACCAGTCTCACCAACCTATGGGGCCAGCAGTTGTTTAATTAAGCAGCAACATGAGTCTAATAATGTTGACTCACCATATCCAAACAGTGGGTGCAAATTTTAAAATGACAGGGCAGAGGGAAGGCATGAGAGCTGCAACTTTGGGCTTTCAAAAGACAAAGCAAAACAAATAGGGAGAAGGGAAAGCACTAGCTGAATAAAGAATGATAATGGAAAAGGGAGCCGGAATTGATGAAGGAGAAATGTGTCTTTGAAAATACCATATGAAAGAGAAATGGTGACTTTTGGGGTCTTCAGATTTTAGGGGAATATTCCACTTCATCTTGACACATTCAGCTTTTTTGAGTCAAAATTCCAGCTACAGGAGCAATTTTTTGAATGCCAATGGGCCGTCACAAGACTGGAAATTAACTGAAATACAGCATTGCACACATTTTTCTGCTTCGTGTGAAATTTGATTTGAAGAATATGACAGAGAACATCTAGCTAGGGCGTTGGAGCTATTTGAGGCATTTGAGTAAAAATGTTTATACTTCCACAATTTCAAAAAAATTTCTAATTAGTGTTTACTGTATTAATGTTTGGACAAAAACCAAAACACTGACTTTTTTTCTATTTCATGTTTCTGTTTTCCTAACCTTCATGCAACTGATAGAGGAGCAGAAATCTTTGCAGGTGTCAGCTATGCTTGTTGTTGCTACTTTACAGCATCATCACAGTTCCTAAAATAAAAAAAAAAATTATGAAAAATAGTCAAACGCTTTCTCCATGACATCACCTTCATTTGTGTTAACATTGTATCTTTTGGGCTTCTGGAAAAGCCTTCCATTGTATATTTGAAAATTAAATTGAAAAGAGAAAATGTGGTCACCCTTGAATGCTCTTTAATCTCCATTTAAAATTACTGTTTCATTTTATTTTAGTCAATCTGATCCTTTTGAGGTCTTCAAGTTTTCCCATCAATGCTTTTTGTAATAGATGCCTACACTTCTCTTCTATCCTATGCCTCCATAAAAAACCCTCTGACTCACCTCCACCTCCATACAGAAAGCAAAGGTGAATGGAGGGTCCTTCCAACCAATGTTAGATTAGAAGAACCAGGCACCTCACCCTCCAGGAACCCTCTTCCTTATTTTCCATCCAACATACCCAAAGAAGTGCCTCACTCATACTTTTGTAGCAATGCCTCCCTTTCTGATGATGATCAAAGTTCAGAAGATGTGAGTCCAAAGGCAGCAACTTTTCTGGGAGACAGGAGATAGTGAAGAGGTGTAGGTGTAAACACAACAAACCAAAAGTAGGGAGCAACCACCCTTTTTCATGTATGTTTGTTCTATCAATTTCTATTTGTTCGTTATGGCCATTTTTCCTCTTAAATTTTCACTTCTTTTCTCAAAGCATCTAGTTATATCACATCAGACCACTTTTTTTTGTCTCTTTTCAGCTCACTTGTTTCCAAAAAAAAAAAAAAAAATGTACAGGATACCTAGCCTGCTCCATGAATTTTCTCTCCCAATCTTCAATTAATTCTTTCAACAATTGCTGCTCTCTCCTTTTTTTCTCTATCTTTCTATATATACCAATTCTAGACAATTTCTACCATGAACTTTCCTACTTCTTCAATTGGACAGCTGAACTCTACTGGGAAAAATAATAACACAATGGTACTGAGAGGTGCCTCTACAAATGTATGCTTTCCAGTCTCAATTTCACCCTCAAACTTCCTGGAAATTATTTCTTCTTCAGCTCTCTTTCCTCCCTGCAGTGATTCTTTCAGTTTCTTTCCTCTCCCTAAGACCCTCCTCATTTCTTTTGCTTATGCTTAGAAAAAGTGCTTGCGTCCTGCCTCACTGGGAAAAATAAAAAACCTGTATGAATGGAAGTCTGACCACATGAGCATCACTGTCAAAGCCAAAAGACACATTAAGGCAAAGGCTGAGATTCTCAATTCTTATTTTTCCTTCATTCAGTTTCAGTCATTTACCAGGTCCTATCCCACTGCACTACTGGAGTCTTTCTAGACTGTATATGTCTCTCTCCATCCCTATTGCTATAAATGATGGTGCAACCTGTGTACATTTCAGTCTGCCTACATTACAATATCCTCTTGAATGTTCTTTCTGTTCTGTCTGGCTTGCTCCCTAATCTGTTCTCCATGCCTCACTCAAGGATTATTGTTAAAATACAAAATGTCACTTGCCTGCTGGGGAGTCTTTCAATGACTCCCCAGTGCTCTCATAGTCGACATTCTTTAATGTGGCATGCTAGGCCCTTTCTGAATGCTCCGTGGCTCCATCTCCCACTGCTGCCCCTTATACTCTGCTGCCTTGCTTCATCTATTGAGCTACTTGTATTACTCTCAGGTGCCATGCACTTTCTCATCCTGTGACCCTCTAGCACATATGTACAAGCTTTCTTTTCCTGATATTCTACCCCCCTTCCCTATTGCTACCTCTCACTCAGCTGAGTTGTCACTCAAATATATTTTTAGACGGATGGATAAATAGATATTTCCTACGCATCCCTAAGAATTTTGTTTAAACTTCACTTCCCCAAATTCTAGGTTACATACACTACACATATGCCTCACACACATGCACCCATAACACATGTTGACCTCCATCATAAAACTTACCGCATTGTTTTATGAATTCTCAAGGAACCCACAACTATGCAACAATAGGAATCAAATAACATTGACTCTCATAACTTTTAGAAACATTTGCCTTAGCATCTAATGTGCTGCCTGACATATTTAATAGATATTCATCAAATCAATAGACTCCGGGGAATTATTCTTGTTAATATTATCAGTGATAACTATTGCCTTTTGTAGTTTAAAGCCTTTGATGGCAGAGTATCGAGTTATGCAGACACACCAAGCAATCTGTTTGAGAGGTGACTGGCTCATAAGTTAGTCATTTAGGATGACAGGTCCTGTGCAGACTGTTCAGCAATACAATTTCCCAACGAAGACAATATCATAGGTTCCACCTGTTTGCAAACCCAAACTAGATGCTCTATTCCTAGTCCAAGAAGGACAAAGGGTTTCGGTTTGGATGGAAAGGTACACATCCACCACTGTCTCTTGGAAAACAATGGAAGTTGCACATAAAGGTTAACTTAGGGATTTAAACATTTTTTTCACCACTATCATTGGAAATGATTGAATAGAGGACCTCATGCTTAAGCTTCTGCAGTGTTTCCATCTGGGTTCCTTTCCACAATGCTGTATTGGGTGTAAGAGTAGTTGTTTTGTGATTCTGGAAAACAAGCAATCACCTTGTGACACTGCCTCTGGACAAATTTGTTCAACTATTTCCTTCACTCAGATAAACTGCCGAGCCTGTTACTCCTTCTCCCTAAGAACTGCTATTTCAAAAGAATAACTATAAGAAAGGAAAAAATCAAAATCAACAAACACCTATGAACCAGAGACACACTATGGGGGGCAGGGAAAGAAGGGATTGGGGTCAAAATAAGGGGGTTGCAATTATATGGGGAATATAAAAATAAAATTTTTAAAAAATTTAAAAAAATAACTGCTATTTCAAATAAGCTAAATCCAAATCACCTGCATTTCTAGAGTTGGGAGGAGAAACTAGCTTTGGAGAAGGAGGTTTAAATATTATTTTCCTTGACAAAACAAACAAAAACCTTTAAAAGTGAAACTTGTAAGCTATGTCTGTTTCCTGTTGCCACCACTTCACTGTAGCATATTCCTGCCTTCAAGGGGTTCAAAGAATCTGACTGGGATGTTTAAAATGCTATCTCTTAAAGGATGACTAATAATGAGAAAGCAGAAAAAGGAATTCCATGGAAAAGTGCACATATATAAAGAGAGTCAATCTCAGAATGGCTGGAGTGTTTGGGAGGGTGGGGTGTAGGGCAGGGAGGTGGAGGGGGATGACCAGCTCTGGAGACTCAGGTCAGATTATATAGGGTCAAGTGCCAAGTATTTGGAAGTTGATCCTGTGAGTAATGAGATCCATCAATAGTTCTTCTGAGTATGGAAAACATAATCAGAACTGTTCAAGAAAAACACTCCAGGAGTAATGTGAAAGATTCTTGAGCAGGGCCTCCCCGGTGGCGCAGCGGTTGAGCACTGGGTTGCGAGGCTGCCCGCAGCCTCTGCAGCGCCGGTTCGATCCCCAGCTGCTCCCCGGCCACCAGAGGAGGGTCCCACATGGTGCGCAGACCTCTCCTGCCACCCGCTGCTCCCCTCAGCAGTGTGCTTCGGTCCTTCTGTCTGTTCTGCTCCCTGCTCTGGCTCTGGTGAATTCTCTCACCCTCCCGCACTTCTGACTGTACCCAGTGCTTGTATAAATAAAATAAATAAATAAATAAAAATAAATCTTTAAAAAATTAAAAAAAAAGATTCTTGAGCAAAACTTAGGAGATGAAGCTTAGTAGAGATCAATATAAATTCCTCTTTTTAAAAGTCAGCTGTGATACCACCAGAGAGATGTGACTTAGCCATTCATGTGAAAAAGACCTGGGAGGTTTAGGTTGACTGTAATCTCAATGTGAGTCGACAATATATCATGACTGTCAAAAAAGTTAATGCAATTTGGGCTACATCAATTGAAGAATAACGTCCCAGCAGAGGAGAGATTAGTCTTGTTGTGTTCTCTAGTCAAAGCATAGCTAGAATATTACACTGAGGTCAAGATACTACTCTTTAGAGAAAGCTGAGTAGAACTGGTAAGATCAATTAGAAGTCTCATTATATAATGAACAATTAACTTGGATATTTTGCCTATGAGAGAGGATTTATAGATGTTCAGGAATTGCTAACATTCTTCAGATGTTTGAAGAGGGATTAAATGGACTCTGATGCTTTCAGAAAGCAAGAATAGTGTGATCAAAGAAAAACTTTCTTAAAAACTGGATGTATCCAAAGACAGAGCAAACTCTCTTGAATTTCTCATCTCATGAAATGTTTCAACAAAAGTTGAATGATTCCCAGTGAGAGGTGTCACAGAGAGGACACCTCCAATGGGGGAGGTCTTAGACTCAGCTCTGCTGAGCTAGATCACCTTAATCTTCATGCTATCTATACAGGAGTGCTAGATTTTGATATAATCTTTTTTGGGGAATTATCATTTCTTGCTACTGCAAGGTGTGTGGTTCTTTTTATTAACCAATGAACATAAGTCACTTAAGTGCCAAAGAAAGCGGAGGCAGGGGGAAAATTCTCTATTTTGTATCCACAGACAACATTTTATAATTTACAATACTACTGGATATTGTGTGGTAGCATAAGTATAAGAGCTGGAGCCCCATGTCCAGTCCATCATCAGGTTCTGGTGGTTCTGTTTCTTTTGTTGGTTCTCACCTCTTTTGTCACTGCTTTGCCTTAGTTCCTTCAACTCACACTCAAATCTCTGACTTAGATTCTTCCTTTGTAAATTAAATCGTTGTGGAAAAGAATGGCATAAGGCATATATAAATGTGTTTTGTAAAGTATCTAAATACTATATAAATGCTGATTATTAGCAAGGATAATATAATTCAATTACATTGCTAGTGAGGTTCATCTAGTCATTCAACAAAATATTTGGATGCAACCTATTTGTGTAGCACTATTCTAGCCTCTGGGAATACAGTAATAAACAAAAAAAGGACAAAAAATGCTTTCTAAAGTCCAGGCAACTGACTTACAAATAAATTTTTAGAGCCCATTGTCAGTTAGGGACTTTCTGGACTAAGTGGTCAACCGTCAATATTTCCAGGAATATCAAGGGCTACATTTTTGTGTGGTGCTTTCACAAGGACATTTAGAGAATGACTCACTCTTTCATAGTCATTTAGTTATTTAATAATAGGTAAAGTAAATGTAAAAGAATTAAATATTTTTCATAAAGTAGTTATCTTTCTAAAGAAGCAGGAATAGTCTGGAAGGAGTTAATTTAAAGAAAAATGAACAAATCAGATATACAAAGGACAATTCATGTCTCTTCATTCCTTATTTAGTTTTACATATCTATTGTGACTCTACAAATTCTTTCAAAACTATATTATGAATGTCAAGTACAAGATAAGGAACTAAGTTTTAAAGATATTTTTAGATGCAATGTTACGGTAAGAGACAAGTATGAGCTCCAAGAAAAATTTCTTATCAAAATTGAAAAAAATGTGCCCACCTACACCTTGTTGGTATTTCAGACTCATGGAGGAATTTCCAAGTGATGCTGGTGAGAGGCAGGCGCTTCTGTAGTGAGCTCAGAACAAGCAAGCAGTGTTAGGTTCTTAACCCTCCACTGGATCCCTGTTTAAATTGGCCTTCACCTTTGTTAGGATGATCTCCATGATTGTGTATGGCAGGTTTGTTGTTAAGCTTAATGGACTTTAAAAATAATATGCTTGGAAAAGTCTCCTTGATGTCCTGTTTAAGTTTTTCATGGAATTATAACATGTTTCAAAGACTATCAGTTTGAAATGCTGTAACTGGAATTTACACACATACATGTACACACTTGTTTTCCAAGAACTTTATAAAACAGGCACCAGGCATATATGGAAATTCACAGCCAGGAGTTCAGTAATGTATGATTTCTGCTTTTTTCTCTCTCTCTCTTTATGAAAAGCCCACTGGACAAAGGTATTTAGCTACTTCTAGATGGTGTAGCAGATGCTGTGAGTGTAACTAGGAGGCCATGTTATCTCTGGAGCTGGCAGCTGGTACTGCCCTTGTAGACCTTTTTAATCTCCCAGTTAGTTTCCAGCAAGTCACCCTAATCACTTTGATTGCTTAGGGAGATGGAAGGGGGGGTAGCTGGAGTAGGGGGAGTGTGGAAGGGAACCAATTTTGTTTCACATGAAGCTACTGAATATTTACATTGCTTCAAGCTCCTTAACACCCCCACCCTTTTGTTACAACATTCTATTCAGAGGTGGAAGTGACTCTACCTTTCCCTTTTCCACCTCTCAAAATAATAATATTGGGACAACCTTGCCTCCCTGTCTTACATGATTGGAGACGAGTGCCCTGTTCTCAAAGAACTTACTTTTTTTCCTGTTATACTACTATCTCCATCCATCAGCTCCATTTCTTCCCAAACAGCTATATTGAAAACACTAAAGGTCTTTTAAAATATGGATATTTATTAGGTGATAGAAAAGCCTTTGAAAGGCATTTGGATTTTTTTTAAATGATAAAAAAAGAAATAGAGGTTAGAGTTTCTTTGACATCTTACAGGGGGAAATGTGTAGAAAATGGTCATCAGTGGTTTGTAGATATAAATAAAAGAGATCATTTGCTATTTAGAGTGGCAAATGGTCTAGAATTTATGTGATAGGAGACACTACAGATATTTTACCTGGAGAATGAAAGCTAAGTTGATGGCTTCCCTTAAATATTTGAGGGACTTCCTTATTGAAAATACACTGACATTGTGTAGCTCCAAGACCAGCATTTAGAAGTTACAGAGGACAGACCCTGGAACACTTTGATAATGAGAACCACCAACAAGTTAAACAAGCTACTGATGAGGGTGTACAGCCTAGTAGAGAATAAATGGATATCAGCTATTCTAAAAGAACTTCCTTCATTGAGAAATTGGGTTAAGTGGCCTTTCGTTCTCTTTTGATTTTAAAAAATATCTTGAACTATTTCCTAACACCACTTTGGACAGAACGTAATTTTTAAGAATTAAGCGACAAGAACTGAAATCTTATGCAGCACTGATTTTCATATTCAATTTTGTGTCCAGAGTACCTAATTTGGTTGAATTAAAAAACAAAATGATTCCTGTATCAAAAGGCTTAATGCAACATAGACCCAAGACTTTATCTTATTTGATCACAACTTAGTCATCATTTAGAAACAAAAATAACACTGATCCTAAAAGATACAATTAGAGGTTTTATTAGCTGAGCTGACAATCTATCCAAGTTGGAAATATCTTTTTCTTACCTAAAGTGTGAGAAATAAACATTTTTAGAAGGGGAAATGAGATTCCATTTGTTTACTTGATTCTTCTTTAAGCCCATTATTTCCATTATGGGTTTTCTTGCTTTGCAAACCCAAGGCTTAAAAGCATCCTGAAAAATTCTACACCTTCCAACTCTTCTCTAAAATCTCTACACTGGTGCAGAAGGAAGCATGGACTCCTTTATAGTATTTACTATTTTCTGTCTTATGAAACACATAAACTAGGCTTCCCAGCCTTTCAGTTGAACTGATTGCACTTCATTACATATAGATCAAAGTAGAGAAAATAAGATCTGCTTTTTACTTTTAAGCCATTTACTGGCCTGTATATCTACAAGTCTCTCTTTATGAGCCAGCTTTTAGTTCTCTTCTCTAATTCAACTCTTGCAGCTAATCCTTATACATCAAACTAGAACTTAATGGGGGAAAGTATATGAGATTCATCTCTACTGGGAAAAATTTTCCTAGTGGCAATTAAGACCTACCTTCAAGGTCTCTCCTCCAAGTGAAGGACAATGTGGCTCTATGCTCCCTAGCACTATAATAATAGCAAATATTTGCCTGTGGTTTAGGAGAAAGTTGGAAGGTTCCTTTGAAGTCTATTTGTTTGGTAACCAGGATCTCCCCACCAGCATAATAGTATTTAAAGTTTGATTTTTTTTTTTAATCTTTATCAAGATATTTTGGTTGCTCCCAATTAAGTCTCCTGAATGAAAAGGTGAAGGCACATTCCAGTGAAATTTTGCATTATGGAAATCCCCCAATAAACACATACACGTTGAACAGGAAAACTAGTTTTAAAGTCAAACTAATTGCCAATTGTGGTTTTCTGTGGCACTCAACCAGGGTATGCATCTATTTAGCATATATAAAATGTTTATATGAAATATACATATATTGTGCATGTATACATTTTTATAGAGAAGGTTAATTGAAGGATAAACAGAGGAAAATTAAATGATTTTAAGGCCTTTACATGAAAAAAATGGTTGAAAACTTTAGCCACAATTGATAATTTTATTGGCATATGATCTTGTTAAGGTTTAAGAGTCGTCTTTCTCTTAAAAAGACAATAATGGAAAAGAACTACATGTTTATAGAAATGTAGAGATAGTCAGGGAGACTTCTGGATGTCAACACAAACAAATGTTCATGGCTTATCATTTTCCTAGTGTGAGTAGATTTTATAGATAAATTGGAGATCATTTAAAGAAACATCTATATTCTGTTTCATGAAAGTTCACTTTTATGACATGCATAATTTTACATTCTGCATTATAGTACCTTGATATTACAAGTACATGACTGAGGTCTAAAAGAATATAATAGCATTTTTCTAATTATGTTAAATGATAGCAAGGCCAAAGTGAAATTCTAGGAACTTCTAATTTAATATATGAACACAAGCTGTTATGATTTTATCTGCTGTTTTTTATAAAAAAGAGATACCTACAACACTATATCCCTGCTATTAAATACCAAGAACAACAAATTACATATAGAAAACAACTTCTTTTACAAGTTGTATTTGCTTAAGGGAAAACTAAAGTAGAATCCTCTACCCCTTAGTAAGGACGGGGAGATGGATTAGGGAAGGAATATAAAGAAAAGATAACTACATATAAATGTTCAAATGAGCTCCTTAAAATCAGATTTCTGATACTCCGAAAGTTTCCGTTTGAAATGGGATTTCTGCTTCTGCTCATAAAGGATTACCTGCTGTAAGAATTATCATCCCATAGTAAAACACTAGAATATGTGATACAATTGTTTCAGATATTGCACAACATACAGCACAAAATTGACCTCTGGAAGAGAAGGAACAATCTTGGAGAGCCCTATGATTGCCTTATTTACTAATGGGCCATTTCTAAGACACCATGTAAGAGAAGAACTGAGTCCAATGAACTCCATAAGTTGAGGACACAGTGATCAGTGTGCCTGGAAGCCAAGGCAGCCAGGATTTGTGGGGCAGAATACTGGAGAAGAGTATTAATGTGATGGAGCTGTATAAAAAAAGAAGTTCCGGTATCTGCACAAAAGTCTCCTCATGTGTGGGAGCTGCATATATGTAAGCTAACACTCTACAAGAGTGAGTAAAGAACTCCCAGAAAGTAATGGTTAGTTGAACAAATGTTAGTATTCCCACAAGGCAGGTAATAGTTTATATTCCTACCATTCAAAATACAAAGACTTCAAAATTCATAGGCACTGGGAAAAATCCTCAGAAAGGTCATCAGGTTACCTTAGAAGAGGAATTAAATTAGCCCTAGAATAAAGGCCACACTGGATATGCCCTAACAAAAATAAAAAACAACCTTCAACAAGATTAAACTGATCCCTAAGTAAATAAATTGCATGTCAGAACAAAAGTCTAACCCTTCCTAGAGAGATGCATCAAAATATAGCAACCAACAATGTAAAATTCACAGTGTCTAATGTTCAATTAGGCATGAAAATATGACTCCTGATCAGAAGAAAAATCAATTAATAGAAACACAACCAGAAATGACATAACTGGTAGAATCAACAGACAAGGTTCTTAAAGCAATTATTGTAAATATATGCCCACATGGTCAAGAAAATACAAACTATTTTTAAAAGATGCAAATGGAACGTCTAAAGATGAAAAAAGCAATATCTGAAATGGAAATATGCTGCAGAGGATTAACAGCAGATTAGATAATGCAGAAGAAAAGACTGGTGAACTTGAGGGCATAACAACAGGAACTATAAATTAATGAAGCACACAGAGAAAATAAAATTGAATATAAAGAGCATTAGTGAGCCATGGGGCAATATTAAATGTTCTTAATTCTATTCATGCAACTGGGGTCTAAAAGAAGAAGTAAAGAACAGAAATTTTTTTGAAGAAATAATAGGAATTCTTTTTCCAAATTTGAGTGAAAGCTATAAATCCACAGATCTAAGAAGCTCAATAAACCTCTAAGGAAAATAAAATAAAATAAAGAAAACCGTATCAAACAAAATTACCAAGGTAATCCAATGAAAAAAGGATAGTCTTTTCAACAAATGGTGCTGGAATAATTGATTATCCATATGCAAAACAAAATAACAAAGACAAGTCTTGATACTCTGTTCACACTTTATAGAAAAATTTCCCTGAAATGAACTATAGGCCTAAATATTAAAACTACAAAACTTCTAGGAGAAAATATTTATGACCCTGAATTAGTCAAAAAACATTTTAGACTGGACATAAAAAACCACAAATCATAAAAGGAAAATACTCATAAATTAAGTTTCATAAAAATTATAAACATTTGCTTTTAAGACACTATAAAGAAAACGAAAAGGCAAGCCACCTTTTGGAGAAAGGTATTTGCTGGAGAAAATATTTGCTAATCATTTATCTGAATATATATTTATATATTTTATATTATATATTTACATATTGTATATTTATATTGTATATTTATATATTTAAATATATATTCATATGAATATATATTTATATTTTTATAACAAGAAGAAAAATAAGAAAAATATATAATAGGCAAAAGATTTGAACTGATGAGTCACCAATGAAGATATAGCTCAAATAAATTCTTAAAAAGATGCTCAACACCATTAGTGAACAGGGAAATGCAAATTGAAAGTACAGTGAGATACTGCCCAACACGTTAAAGACTAAAATTACGAAGACTGACAATACTAAGTGTAGCTTAGGATATGTAACAACTAAAACTTTCATCAGACACTTAATAGAAATGCAAAATAGTGCAACCACTTTAGGAAAACAGTTTGCTATTCCTTATGAACATGGTCTTACCATATCACTTAGCAATTCACCTAATTACCCATGAAAAATTACCCATTTTCTCAATTTTCTCACAATGACTTCTATGTTAATGTCCATAGCACTTTTATTTAAAATAGCCGAAATGTGCTAAACAAGCCAATTACATGTCAACTGACAGTGAAAAAACAAACTGCCAAAATTCTTCATTCTTTCTTTCTCCCATTTCCTTGTCCCCTTCACAGAGATGCAGTGAAGCTTTTGTAATTTCTCCCTTATTCCATCTAGACTCTCAAAAGTCTTCTGTAAGGTAGATAATCCTCTTCCCACTGCTGCTAATTTTTCCTCTTTTGTCTTGACTCCTGAATTGCATTTGCCATTATTAGTTACATTTTATTTCTTTGCATTCACATTTCCTTTGGCTTCTAAGATAAGGAATTTTTTTTTTTCCCTTCATTGCTCACTTTACATTTTTTGGTATTATTTATGTTCATCTTCCTCCTTCTAATCTCTAACCATATTGGTCCCTAAAGCTTGGAATTTAGCTCTTAATTTTTGTTCTAATATGCATTTGTTTGCCTCTCACATGTGGCGCTGCTACCCACCCTGCCCCTTCTCTTCCACCATGGTTTACATTCTTCTCTTTGTCAGATATATTCTCCTGAATAGAAGTTCTGATCATTTCATTCGCCTCATCACCTGCTCAAGACCTCCATTTATTCTGTAACCAAAGTTAGTTACAATGTGATGGCAATAACACTGAGCTTGGACTCCAATAGCCTGGGTTCAAATAGTAGTTCTACCACTTAGTAGTAGATGACCTGGGACAAGTCCATCAATGTTTTGGAGCTTGTGTATCTGAAAAATGGGAATGAATAATTGCACGGTATAGGCTTACTCTAAGAATGAAATAGCAATGAAAGCAGTTGTAAAATATAAATCACTATGAAGCCTGAATATGATGTTTCAACAATACGTATTAACTCATGTTTAGCATTAACTATACACTGGTGGGCAAGCAAACAACAGAGGAATATAAGCAATTAAAATGTACACAAATTCTAAGTCTGGAAGAAATGACAGGTGCTTGAATTAGCATATAGGAAGAGCATCTCATCTGTGCTTGCAGTGGAGAGCACTGGTGAAGAAAGCTTTCTGATTAATGACACCTAAAAGACAGGTATGAATTGGCCAGAAAAGTTGGTAGAGCAGTGGGAAGCAATGGCAAAGAAGTATGATAAGTATTTCAGGCAGGGGGAATAGCAAAGGCCAGGAAGGGAGCATGAGCACAAAGTCTTCTAGGAACACAAAGGAGTTCAGTATAACTGGAGTGCAAAGTTAATTACAAAGAGGGGGCGTGAAAGTTGGTAGGGAGGGGCACTGAAAGCTGGGAGATCATACATGCAATTTCCAGCCTAGTTCAGGCAAACAGAAGGTATCAGTGATCCTAGATGAAGTGGAGTATGATGATAGGAACCGAGGCTCTTGATATTGGGAAATTAACCAGGAAGGTCAGACAGTCAGCATCTGAGGGTCTACCAAAGAATCCTAGCACTGGGCTGCATTCACTAATAGGGCTCAGTTCCAAATAAGGGAGATTGGCAAAAACCAGACAGATTCCAAGTGAAAGCTTATACACCAATAACTGTATTTATAGAAAACTGTGAACTTTCAAGATGTTCCCACATCTTATATCTTTTTTAAAATATTCACTGCATCTCTGTGAGCCAAGTAGGAGCAGGTATCATTACTTTTAATCAAAGACACAGTTAGTCCCATCCATTGTTAGGATGAAAAGTGAAGGTGGGATAAATCATATATATATACTATTATCTTTAATAGTACATTTTAATTTTAACTTTAATCCAAGAATTACTAGCTGCCAAACAAGTATAAAGTGGGCTATAGGTGGAAAAATCATGAAGTCAACAGTTAGGAAGCTGGATTCTAGTCTTAACTCTGTCATGAAGCAAATGATTGACCTATGGCAAGTCACTTTAAGCCCACTGTTCGTTGGTTTTCCCTAGTTGCACTGGATCATTGATTGCTAAGGACTCTTCTAACATTCAAATTCTGTGACTCCAAGTACTGAGGACCAAGGAATAACTAGGATTCCAAATATATTGGAGAATATTTTTAAACTTATTTTTAGCCCCAATCTTTATTTTTATTTTGGTCTTTTGTCTTGTTTCTTGTTTCTCCTTGTGATTCTGTCATTTCCCTTCCCCCTGAAGATATTTAAGAAGCTGCCTTTTCATCACTTTAAGACTGTAAATATGCCCTTGAAACATGCAAAGAGGCTTTTGTGTACTTACAAATCGAGGTTATTATCGTACAAGTAAGTCACTTGAGTGCACTGCATTCCTCAGCTTGCTCCATTGAGAGCTTTATTAGGTTATATTGTCCTATCTCAGGAGGACTAGTTGGTAGATAAGACTCTCCCACGTTAAAAGGTGGGCTATCTGATGAAACAGGGTGACTAATGTCCAGAGTGTAAGCAAAAGGATTTTGGTGCTGCCCGAAAGGCAGACACACTTCTCTGAGACAAGTAGGTGCTCCACTTAAAGTAGCAAAGTCAAGGACAAATGTTCTAAAATTAAACCAACCAGCTGCTCCGCCACAGACGCCCACCTGTCAATTATGTTTCCTTCTCCTTGTGCAACCTCTCTCCATGAAACCAAAACTCCCATTCCCTGCAACAACCCTTTAAAAGTCTGAAACGTCACATCTTTTCTAAAAGGTTACTTAACCGTGAAAACAGAAAGCCTGTTTCAAGATCATATTTGGGTACATGCACTCATCTCAAGAATCCATGTTCTGTGAGCTTTTCAAATCAAATACCTAAAACTTCAACTTATATGGTGCCAGCAACTGACTTCAGAAGTCAAGTGGCATAAAGCCTTCCTTGTTAATGATGTGACAGTATTAAAAACTAGAGTGTGTAAATCTCACTAAATTTTAGCAGCTTAAAAAGTATGAGAGTTTTCAGGTTTGAGATAATTTGATAACCAGTAGAAATGGAGACAAATGCATCCACTTTTATGTTTAGGTCTTAAGTGTGTCCTCAACCTAGCAATAAACAGAACAGTTGTGAATGTGCGGTGATAAGATTCAGCTGGATTTAGCCAGATTCTGCTTGTACACAACTAGCAAACAACTATGTAAAACTAATGATGGCTTCATTATACAATTAGAAATCTTTCTCAATACAGATGTTATCCTAACCTAAAATAGACCAGGAAAGAAATGTGGTTGTTTTTCATATATGGAAATAGTTTTTATTGTGGAGGTGATTTGTTTTTTCATTAGATTATGTTAGGCAAAATTCTAAGGAAGATATTTCTTAAATGATAAAGTTTATTGTGAAGTACTATGTATTGTATTTTCTTATAAATATATCTACATTATTAGTCTTCTATAAGATAATTAACTCTTAACATATTTCTGTATTGACTCACTCTTATATAAATATTGAGAATCTATAAGACTATATTGGTTGAGACTATAAAGATGCATTAAAACAGCATAATTGTAAAAATACTAATTATAATTGGTATCATAAATTATAAAAAAGTTATAGTGCTGGGCTATCTGTCAATTAAAAGATACAAATTACTAAAATAGAACTATTGCATACTTATAAAATTTTTAAGCTTATATTGTATGTTCTAAATTTCTTAATTTGATATATCCAATAAGAAAATTCAATTATTTTCCAAGCCTTTTTACCTACTAAATGTAACCACACTTCTATGATATTTAAACAAAAAGTAAGGCTTGTCCAGTTACAGTTTTAGACATTTTATTTCATAAAAGTTAAGCTGCCTTGATTTTATAGACTGCAGTTCTCTGCCAAGTTTCAGTAACAAGACTAACCCTCCTACCTGAAACAACTAAAAAAAATGGACAAAATATATGAAGCAACTGTTTTTAGATTGGACATTATACAGCAGAGGACAGTATCCCTGAGACAGCAGGAGCAAATGAGGTGAAGTCTGCGATTACCCAGCTTACTATCTGGAAAGAATTTTTTTGCAGAGAGGAGGAACCTGGGTGGAGCCTGGTGAATTTCCTGAATTAAAGAGTTGAGAGTCTGGTAAGGCCATACCAGTGAGAGTTTGCAGGACAGAAAGGAGAAAGCTGCACTTGGAGAGTCTTCTAGAGATATACAAATGGTCTCCCTCAAGTCTTTAGCTAAGTACTGATCCACAAACACATATGTGTAATGAGACTGCCTGATGCCAAAGAAAGAACCATCCTAAAGGACAGAGGGAGCAAATCCGCTGAGGTCATATGAGACCAGGAACCATGAGCCAAAATGGAAAACCTTGTAATTCAATCTTGTAATCCATCAGTAGAGAAATTAGAATGGCTTTCCTCAGTAAAAGGGCAGAATTAGCCCTATACTAAGTTCCTATACTTGTCAGCATGGTCTCCCTGAAAAAAATTTAAAAACAAGTTTCAAAAGGACCTGGAAATTTCAAAGTAATTTAGTTATATCCCAGAAAAAAACTCAAGAATGCAAAAATATCTCGCACTAAACAAGGTAGAATCACAGTGTCTTGCGCCCAATCAAGACATGCAAAAACCAAAAACCAAAAACCAAAACAAAAACCACCCATAACAAGGATAAAAATAAATCAATAGAAACAGATCCAGAAATGATAGAATAAGTAGTCAAGAACATTAAAACAGTTACTGTTACCGTGTTCCTTCTGTTCAAGAACACAGAGAAAAGATTGACCACATTAAGTAGAACATGGAAAGTACAGGAAAAAACCCAAATTGAACTGCCACTGGTGAAAAATATAATGTTTGAGATAAGAAAAATACACTGAATGGGATTTGTAGACAGACTAGATATTACAGAAGGGAAAATTAGTGAAGTTCAGTACGTAACAATAGTGTAGCAATAGAAATAATCCAATATGATACACAGAGAGAAAAAAAAAGAAGTGAAACAAACAAATAAATAAATGACAATAGGGTTTTTTGACAGAAACAATGTAAGTCAAAAGATGGTGGAGAAAAATCCTTAAAGTACTGATGAAAAAAAGTTTTTTCAATGTAGAATTCTATACCCAGCCCTCCCCTCAAAATCTTTCAAAAATGAAGATGAAATACCTTTTCAGACACAGAAATGCCAAAAACAGCTCACCAACAAATCTGCATTACAGGAAATGTTCCAAGAAGGCTTCAGGCAGAGGAAAAATATAAGATGGATATCTGAATGACTACACAAAGATCAACAAGAAGGGGGGAAAGGTAGATAAATGTAAAATCCTTTTTTTCTTATTTTTAAAATCTCTTTAAAAGCTAATTGACTTTTAGAGAAAAACATATTAACAAGGCATTATGGAACTTATATGTAGAAATAAAATGCATGACAGCAATAGTGCAAAGACTGAGAGGAGGAAATAGGAGTCTACTGTGTAAGTTTCTTATACTATATGTGGAGTGATATATATATATATATATATATATATATATATATAAAACCTAAAGGTGACTGAGTTAAGTTAAAGTTGTACACTTTAAACTCTAAACAAAAACCAACCACTATTTTTAAGTTATTATTAATAAACACAAATGGAGATAAATAGGACCCTAACTACTTAATTTAAAAATAAACAAGAAGAGAACACAATATAAAACAAATGGCAATATGGTTGACATAAACACACCATATCAACAATCACATTAAATATAAGAGGCATAAAGACTATAATTAATGGAGTAGGTTGTCATATTGGATAATTTTTTTAAAGACCTAGCCAAACTGCCTATAAGAAATCCACTTTAAATGTAAATATATTACTAAATTTATTGTAAAAAAAATAGAAAAATATATACCATGCTAACCATAATCACAAGAAAGCTTGAATGCCTATATTGACATCGGGCAAAGTCAAAGGATAAAGATATTTCATACTGGCAAAGGAGCCAATTTAAGAGAAAATAACAATCCTGAACATGCATGTACCTAATAATAGGACTTCAAAACACATGGAGCAAAAACTGTAGGAAGAATAGATAAGATCATGGGCACAAGGAGTTAAGCACAGCACTGCGAAGCTATGTGCAGCCTCTGCAGCACCCCGGCTTGCCAGGGAGCTACCCACATGGCGCAGCAGACCTCTCCTGTTTCATCCGCTGCTCCCCTCAACAGTGTTTATCAGTCAGTCTGCCTGTTCTGTTCCCCGCTTTGTCTCTGGTGAATCCTCTCACCCCACACACCTCTGGCCTATACCTCAGTTCTTGTATGCATAAATAAATAAATCTTTAAAAACAAAAAAAGAAAATAGATAAGATCATAATTATAGCCAGAGATTTCAACAATTTTCTCTCTAGAATGTATAGAACAGGTAAAGAGAATCAGTAAGGATATCAGGACTTGAATAACACTGTGAAGGAACTTGACCTAACTAACATTTATATCACACTCCACTAGCAACAGTAGATTACACAATCATTTCTACATTACAAGAAGTAGTTATCAAGATGGACAACATAGTGGAACACAGAACAAGTGCCAATAAAGGTATAAGGATACAAACCATACAAAATATGTTTACTGAACACAACAGAATTAAATTATAAACAAGTAACAGGACGGTATCTGGGAAATCCTCAAATATGTAGAAATTAAATAATATATTTTTGAAGAATCCATGGGTCAGAGAAGAAACCAAAAGGGAAGTTAGAAAACATTTTCAACTGGGGCCTCCCCTGGTGGCGCAGCGGTTGAGCGCTGGGCTGCGAAGCTACCCTCAGGCTCTGCAAGGCCGGTTTGATCCCCGGCTGCCGGTGAGGGTCCCACACAGTGCACAGAACTCTCATACCATGCCTGCTCCTCCCCTCAGCAGTGTATTTAGTCTGTCTGCCTGTTCTGTTCCCTGCTCTGGCTCTGGTGAATTCTCTCACCCTCCCACGCTTCTGACTGTACCCAGTGCTTGTATGAATAAATAAATAAATCTTTAGAAAAAAAAATTAAGAAAACATTTTCAAATGAACCAAAAAAAAAAAAACCTATTAAAATTAATTGGATGCGGGCCTCCCCGGTGGCACAGCGGTTGAGCGCTGGGTTGCGAAGCTGCCCGCGGCCTCTGCAGCGCCGGTTCGATCCCTGGCTGCTCCCCAGCCACCTGAGGAGGGTCCCACATGGCGCACAGACCTCTCCTGCCGCCCGCTGCTCCCCTCAGCAGTGTACTTCGGTCCTTCTGCCTGCTCTGCTCCCTGCTCTGGCTCTGGTGAATTCTCTCATCCTCCCGCGCTTCTGACTGTACCCAGTGCATGTATAACCAAACAAACAAACAAAGAAACAAATAAATAAATAAATAAAGCATGCCTCTATTAAAAAAAAATTAATTGGATGCAATGAAAGAATTATTTAAGGAGAAAGTTCTCAAATCAATTACCTATGGTTCCATTTTAAGAAACTAGTAACAGAAGAAAAAATTAAGCAGAAGAAAGTAAATAATAAAGATAAAAGCTGAAATCAATGAAATAGAAAAGCAATATGGAAAATCATTGAAACCAAAAGGTACTTATTTTGCTAAATAAGAAAACTAGACATGGAAAAGATCTATTATTTGTATGTATTTGGATTATTGTTCATGCCCTCCTGATCCATCAAAGCAATCTATTGATTTAAAGTCAATTTGAAATGTAGTACATATTTTTATCTAAGTATTTAAACAAATGTGTTTTTATTTGCATTTATTGTATTTATAAATACATACTTCATTTATATAAATGTGTGTTTTCACATCTCATGAAGGGAGCAGCACTTACAGTAAGAACATCTTGCATTCTCTTTTCATGTAGATTCCCTTTAACAAATGCTATTTGGAGAAATAGTTCATTCATTTATTCATTAGATGTAATTATGAAAATCTACAATATGGCATATTGTATTCATACAATATGGCAGAGACTGTGGGACATGCTGGGGGACACAGCTGTTAACCAGACAAACAAGGTCCCCTGCCCTGCCTGCTGAGCAGTGTCTAATGTGAAATACAGACAAGTAAATAGGCAATAACCTTGTACAAGCATAAAAGTGTGACCATAGAAAGAACAAGTGCCAAAAGGCCATGGAATGGGTAGTAAACTGGATCTGAAATATTTCTCAAACTATCAGCTAAAAAAAATATTTTGGATGTGATAACTAAGTGACTTAAGTTATGATTCAATATAACATATAATATGAGTTCAATGCTGAAAGAATTCCTTGACTATTATATAGCTAATGTGTACTTCTTATCCTGTTTACACTGTTGATACGCTATTGAAATTTTCATGTCAGAGTATAAATAAGACATATAAATTGCTATTTTAATAATTCTCAGTATTGGGCCTCCCCGATGGCACAGCGGTTGAGCACTGGGCTGCAAAGCTGTCCGCAGCCTCTGCAGCATGGGTTCGATCCCCAGCAGCCGGCGAGGGTCCCACATGGCACACAGACCTCTCCTGCCGCACCCGCTGCTCCCCTCAGCAGTATATTTTGTTAGTCTACCTGTTCTGTTCCCCACTCTGGCTCTGGTGAATTCTCTCACATTCTCGCACTTCTGACTGTACCCAGTGCTTGTATAAATAAATAAATAAATCTTTTAAAAATAAATAAATAAATAATTCTCAGTATTTTGGGGACTTTTGTGAGTACTTAGGAAAGAAAGAACATATAGGTGATTCTAACCTGTTCAGAACTTTTTAAGGATCTCTTTGTTATACCAGAGCATAAGAAATGACAAAACTAAGCCAAGAATCCAGATCCTTAGGCAAAGTTTGAGGAATTCCAGGCTTAGAGAAGTGAGGCAAGATCAAAGAAATGTGAAGATTCCAAAGACTAAGTAGGTTGATGATTCATTCAGAAGTTCAGATATGTTTTTTAATTATGTATTTCCGTTGCTCCACGGATTTCACATTTGGAAATGTATCTTTGGGATAGTATTTCTAAACTTCCAAATTCTAACTGTAAAGTTGTTAACTGGAGTTGGTTATAGTAGAAAACTGAAAACAACCTACATGTCTGAAAAAGCAGACTGGCTATATAAACTTGCTATTTCTTTAAATTATGTAGCAATGTTTCTCAAATTTCATTATGCATCAGGATCGCCTGGAAGGCTTGCTGAAATACAGATGCTGGGCCCCACCTCCTGAGTTTCTGATTCAGTCAACCTGGGTATAGAGCCCGTGAA
The DNA here is from genome assembly GCF_014898055.3 of Talpa occidentalis. Classification (NCBI taxonomy): domain Eukaryota; kingdom Metazoa; phylum Chordata; class Mammalia; order Eulipotyphla; family Talpidae; genus Talpa; species Talpa occidentalis. Next base: position 17,002,831 of record NW_023601653.1, read on the forward strand.
TTTGCATTTCTAACAACTTCCCAGATTGATATAGATGTTTCTGGTCTGGGAGCCATATGTTGAGAACCACAGATGATGTAGAGTTAATTTTTTGACTTGGAAAAATACTCACAAGCTATAGTTAAGTTGAAATGTTTTATATTTCCATTATATTCTGTATGTACATACATGTATGTACAAATACATAAATATTATCCAGGTAGTATCTCTGGATCTATGGACTGGATCACATTGTAGACTCTTACCATCTTCTACAAAACAAGTGACATGATCTTCTGCAGTGAGCATAATCGAATTTCTTAACATAAAAAATAAGATCACAAAGTTTGGGCCAATAGCACTAGCAACGGGAAACAACAAAGTAGGCTTGATTCTACTCACCCTCTGACTTTTGAAACATGCCTTGTTAGGACTGTACACTCAGAAGCAATCACAGAGGGTACAGTGATGGGCCATTGATACATCCTGTTCCTGATGGGGACAAAACCAGAAAAGGCTGACATTACATGGATGCCTTCTACACTTTTTCCTACTTCATTTTAGTAGTGCCAAACAGATCTTCTGGGGGATGTTTGAAGAAAAACTGGGTGGAACCCAAAGGGCGACCTGCCAGAAGTTTGAAGCATCTGGATTGGCTCACTCTGTTTCCTGGCGCAGGGTAGATCCATTTCCCAGGGTATCAGATTAAGGCGTCTCCTTTCTTGAAAAAAGATTTCATGGTTTAAATTCCCGTTCACTTTGTGTCTGTGGCACTCTACTGTCTCCTTTCCAGCATGCAGCCTCAGGGGTCATGATGTCCCTTCCCTGCTGATACCAGCCTGCCAACTGTGGTGTCATGCACACCAAGCACAGAGCCGCCATTCAGAGCCGATTCAGTCTGGGTTCAGGAAGCAAAAGCGCTTCTACGTTCCTACAAACCTTGACAGATCTTCCTCTACCCTTGCATGTGCTGAACTGTTCTCAGGGAAGGGGACAGGGAGCAGGAGGGAGAGGTAACTGGGACAAATGTCAAGGGTGAATGTGTGACAGGAACCAAGTGAGCAAACAGTTGCCACCAATGTTCAGGAAAAGGAAGGGAGGGTTTGTCACCATAGACTTTCCCCAGGAATACATACTTGGTTAGCACTGGCTACTCTTCACCATGTCCTTGTTTAGTGTGCTTGATAAACTAGAAGGTGGCCACATCATTTATCTTCTTTAGAGCAAGAGCTCTTCACAAGTGCCCAATAGAATGCCAGTGTTTGGGATGTCATATTGAAATTCAATCCCACTAGAGTGCACAATAGACTCACTGTTTTTAATTTTTTTAATAATTCAAAATATAAAATCATGTTGTTGTTAAAAGAGATAGTATCTCTACTATTGCATTCAAAATAGGTGACGTATTATTTGTTGGAAAATGTTATTGCATAATATGTTGTTTTCCTCCACTTCACATGTGAATAAATGAGTCAAGATGTTGTTTAAGACAGAAGTTTTCCTGCATTTATTAAGTTCAAAAATAGCTAGAAATGAGAACACTGGTTAATTACTCAGTTATTTATAACAGTTATAAACACTACAGGTATCAACCTACTGTTGCTTTAACATGAATTCCTAAGTGGTCTTCCTGTTTCCATACTTAACCCTTTAAAATCCATTCTCCTTATGGAAGCCTGAGTTGCACTTTAAAAATATAAATCATGGGCCTCCCCTGGTGGCGCAGCGGTTGAGCGCTGGGCTGCGAGGCTGCCCACAGCCTCTGCAGCTCCAGTTCAATCCCCGGCCACCGGCGAGGGTCCCACATGGCATGACAGACCTCTCCTGCCGCGCCCGCTGCTCCCCTCAGCAGTGTATTTCTTCGTCAGTCTGCCTGTTCTGCTCCCCGCTCTGGCTCTGGTGAATTCTCTCACCCTCCATGCTTCTGACTGTACCCAGTGCTTGTATAAATAAATAAATAAATCTTTTTAAAAATAAATAAATAAATAAATATAAAAATATAAATCAGACCAGTCCCTCCTCTGTCTTCAAGCATCCAGTGGCTCCCACTACAGTTAAAATAACAACCACAACCTTTAATGGGCTTCACTCAGAATTGGTCAATCACTGACTGTCTTCCTCTCCAAACACTCTCCTCTTGGGCCCTGGACTCCAGTCACATTGGTCCAGTTGCTCCTTCTTAAATAAGCCAAGCTTCATCCTACTTCAAGACCTTAAACTTGCTTTTCCTTCTGCTCAGAATGCTTTTCCCCCCCAAGATCTTTGCATGGCTGCCTTCATCTCAAGAGTCAGGTCTCTGCTCATTACTCAATCTATACTTTCGCAGCCAAGCAGCACACCTGTTCCTTGGACTAACAGCGCACTGTTCCCCAGGTGTGATCAAAGTCTAAAAACCTGGTTATCTTATCTCTTGCAGGTGACAAAAGGTGTAAATCAAACCAGGCTTATATTGGACAAACACTTTGTGGTTTGCACACAGTCCTATACACAGATGGTATTTTCTTTTTCTTTACAGGTTATTTTCAGAGCTTTGTCACTACCCTATGATGTGGAGAACCCTTACAGTGCCCAGGCGCAGGAGCAGCTGAAGATCACCAATCTCCGTGTGCAGCTGCTAAAACGGCAGTCTTGTCCTTGTCAGAGAAATGACCTGAATGCAAAGCTTCAACATTTTACACACTACGCCATCTATGATTTCATTGTCAAGGGCAGCTGCTTCTGTAATGGCCACGCTGATCAGTGTGTACCTGTCGATGGCTTCAGACCCGTCAAGGCCCCAGGAACTTTCCATGTGGTATGTAAACTAAGTCCTCACCTGTGGAAAAAAAAAAATCAGCTTTGGGCATTGGTAGTCTCTGTTCCCTTAGAGTTGTTCTAGCATCCTGTTTCTTCCTCCTCCGATTCACTCCTCCAGCTCTGTTTCCATCCTATAAAGTGCCTATTAACTTGTTTTTTCAGTCTTCAGTTTTAGAATTATAGTTAAGCATGATAACCAGATTCTTTGGAGAACATTCATGCCAGTTTTCAGTACCACGACCTTTAGATATGAAGTGTCAGGTGAGCAGTAGGAGAGGTTGGCGTGATCATATTAGTGGCATTATCACACAGAAGCGGCTCTGACACTAAATGGGGACCATTGTTGAGCAGAATTTAAAGATGAAAAAAATAAGAACCTCTATTTAATGCCTGGTATCTTTTGCTGCCTTGCCAATAGAATGAATAATAATTCTCTGCTATGAGGTGTATCTGGCTCTCTCTCACCCTGAGGCAGAGTTCAACTCTATTTGCTCCAGGTTCACACAACTCCTTATGCTTTCCCCTGAACTTTTACTTGTCTCCACTTCCCAAGAGATCATGAACTTTCCCAAGGACAGGGATTGTGTGATCTTTGTGCTCTCTGTACCTAGCATACTACCTAAGTGAGAAGTAGGTATTCAGTAGGTGTTTGTTTGAATGATAACAATATTCAGGAATAAGGAGAAGATGAAAAATTGAGTCATTGTTTGTCCTCACCTTGCCTTCTTCCAAAAAAGAAATTCAAAATGGCTCAGACAGCAAGCTCCTCCTTGGGACATATCCAGAGCCACGGAGGGGGATTAGGCCAGGAGAAGGCAAGCAGGAGAGCACTCCAGTTCTTTAATTTTATGCTTTGGACTGCTACTTCTGCTCAAAGCAAAAAATAAATAAAATCTAAAAGACCTCAGTATACTCTGGCGTAGACTTCCACATTTACCTTCTTTCTCCCAGCCCTGTAGGATAGATCCAAAGAACCAGTTAACCAGCTGTATAGTTTGTGTTGGCTGGGCTGAATCTCTGGGGTACAGGGCGGCAGTGGGGTTACTGAAATGACTAGAATAGCAGCCAGACAATAACAAATATAGAAAGAGTTCTACTACTTCTACAAGCGAAGGTGAGGCTCCCAAGTTGAAGAAAGTGCAGCATTCATTCAACAAACACCACTAGTTTTCAGGTACTAATGAATCTTGGAACTAATATTGATCTAAATAAAGACTGGGATAATTTGTCATCTCTAAGTTAACTGGGTTCAGGCATTATTCAAGTAGAAAATAATCCAGGTATTCTAGAGACATAGACACATGTCAGCATACTGGGTCATAAACTCGAAAGTTTGTGTGAGGGAGAATGCTAAACAATCTCTGCCATTATATTTAAGTGAATTGGTGAAAGGAGAAATGGACTGAATGTTTGCATGCATCCTGCCCCCCACCAATTCATATGTTGAAACCCTAATCCCAATGTGTTGGTATATGGAAGCAGAACCTTTTGGGAGAAATTAGGTCATGAGAGTTGAACCAGTCTGAATGGGATTAGTGTTCTTTAAAACAGAACTAGTTAGTTCTCTTTCCACCAACTTGGGATAACAATTAGAAGTCAGCAATCTGCAACCTGGAAGAGGACCCTGACAGAACCCACCAAGCTGGTACCCTAATCTTACACTTCCAACCTCTAAAATCCTAAGCAATGAATTTCTGTTATCTATAAGCCACCCGCCTATGATACTTTGTTGTAGCAGCCTGGACAGACTAAAAGGCTGGTCCTTTGCCCCCTCCTCAACTGTCACTTTCAATCCAAGTCTTATAAGATTACTTCAGGGTAGAGTCTTAGCAAAAGGACACACAGGCCTGGAGGCCCTCACCACAAGGCACAGAGTGGGCATTATTTGTGGAGTGATGACTTTATGAGACAACCTGAATGGCTCCAATCAGCCAAACTAAATGACGAAGACCTCTCAAGAGCCTCATAAAACATTCATGAATATGCATTTTGAAACAGTAGTCTTTTTTTAAGTCCTCTGAATGAAACTTTCAGAGTTAGCAACAGTTTCTTGGACTGAAGAGAAAATTCTAGACATTTCTATAACTTCTACTTAATTCAACAAGGGATAATTACCCAGAGTTACAGCAGACTTTTGTAATAGTCTCACAACACAACAGTTCTATGCTCTTCTTTTTTTTTCTTTTTTTTTGAAGATTTATTTATTTATGCATACAAGAGCTGGGGTTCAGGCCAAAGATGCAGGCAGATGAGAGGATCCACCAGAGACAGAGCAGGGAACAGAACAGGCAGACCGACTGAAATACACTGCTGAGGGGAGCAGCAGACGAGACAGGAGAGGTCTGCTTTGCCATGTGGGTTGCTCCCTGGATGGCTGGGGATCGAACTCTGAAGAACTGCTGCAGAGGCTGGGGATTGCTTCACAGTGCGGTGCTTAACCCCTTGTGCCACAGGGAGGCCCTGTTCTGTGTTCTTCTACTGCTGCAGCTGCAGGAGTGCAGTACAGTCGCTCACTGTCTGGAATTGCCACTGCCTTTCACCCAGACCTTGCAGCCATAGTCTTTGCCAGAGTCATCCTATGGGTCGATGTGGACAGGCCCTTAGATCCCATCCTGGGAGCCATGAAGCCTCCAAGAGAGTCACTAATAGCAAAAGGATGAATTTAGGAGATGGTGCTGGGTAGGATGATCATGGAAGGCCTTTCATGCTTCATAATATCCTGAAGGCAGAGACTTGAATTACTACAAAGAAATTCTCAGTCCATTGAGGAGCTGACTGAATTTTATAAAGTATCTGCAGAACTAGTGTTGGGTGAGAATAATAAAGTATTGAACAATAGCTGGTATGTCACTGAACACACCATTTTTGGAGTCATGGAATCAGAGCCAGTTTTCTGCAAAGATTTCTTCAAGTTAACCTGACATGTCTCCAAAGATTTCTTTAAGTTAACCTGACATGGGAAATCACACACCCATCTTTAGGGATATTTGCATGCAACTACATGGTTATTGATACTACAACCTCAAGACTTGCAGCTTCAAATTCACAGGCACTAGGGAGTACATTTCAAAAATCCTAGAGCAAAGTGTTCTTCCCTTGCACACTTGTACTCACAATCCCATAGAAATGAGCCCTCATCCAAAGTAGTGGGGGAATGGCAACAGTGATGAAAATCATCGTTGCATTCTTGGCCATGGCCTACTAAGGTGTTCCCAGTAGTGCTAGGTAATAAGGAGGCCTGGGCTGTGCACCATTTCATGGAAGAGGGCATTAATGCCTGCCTCTGCCAAACCTTTGCTAAGAACATGGACTTATACAGTGAGCATGTGGGAATTTCCATAGTGGTCTGCAAAGATGCTGAGGAAGCCAAAAAGGATGGAGTCATGGTTGAAAAATCTCAATCTAATCCTGGTATTCCAGCCCTTCTCTTAGTGGAGTCATGATGGCTCTAGCCATATCATTTGTATACAGACCCAGCTTGCCTCCAACCTCAGGAAGGAGGGCTCTTCCCTCATTTGGCAACACATCACCGACCAGATTGGCATGTTTTGTCTCGCAGAGCTAAAGCCTGAACAGGTGGAGCAACTGACCAAGGAGTTCTCCATCAACATGACAAAGGGCGGCCCCCATCCCTGTGGCCGGGGTCACCTTGGACAGCTGGGTTCTGGCTCATGCCATTCATCAAGTCTTTAGCTTCTGCAGTTAAGAGACTCATGAAGGATGAGACAGGGTGGATGGTGAACAGTAGCTCATTTCTTTTAACACAGTGCCTGACACTCAGTGATTAAATGTGTTTCTTGGGAAAAAAAAAACATGTAATGAAATAGGGAAGAGGCATCAGTGACTAGTGGTTGGAACTTTGTGGCTCTAAATCAAGCTCTTTCCTTTGCTCCTTTCATCTCCAGTTTTAATGGAAAAAAAAAAAACCTGTCAATAATGACATTTGCAATATTGTTGAAGCTTTAACTGCAGCTCCTTGTGGTATTGGGGTTCCTCTGTGGATCCAGCATGAGAAACAACACTTATCATTTGCTTTGGTAAAAGATCTAGTTCTAACTTTAATGGCCATTTTCCTGTTTGTCCTCCCAGGACTGAGCAACCTTCTCGGCAGATCATATTATAGAAACCGTGTTTTGTGAAAAGTAAAAGATCTGTTTCCCATTCTATTTAAGAAAAAAAGGAAGAAGGCTCTCCTTTTTAATACAAGCAGACATTTTAATATTTCTATCCTTTATCATTATTGTTCTTTGCCTTATGCATAAAAATCTATATAACTAGCCTAGATTTTCATCCTGTTCTGCTGCTTGATTTACAATCAACCCAAACCTATCAAAATTTTACTTATTTAAAAGATGAAGAAAATAATTTGCTGCTTATTTCATACCATAGTTTATCTCTGCAAAGAATAACAGAGATTAAGCAACTGTATTTTATTCCAGTATTGTCTTCAATGGTTGCTTGTCTCCAACTCTGCCCAGTTGGGCCTCACACTTTCATCCTGTACTTTCTTTCTGACTGTGCAAGCATGGTTGTACAGTTGTTCATCTCATCCTGCACCAGGCAATGCTTGGTAGAACCAAGAAAGAGGATATTCTGGGCTTTGGTTTGAACCTTTATGTACTTCCAATTGGGTGCAGGCTTCACTCTTTGGAAAGATAACCATGTTTTTGCTCTGGTCATGTGGACCTATGGCAGCCTAGTTTTTCTGTTACAATAAAGTTACTGTAAGCTTCCCAGCTTCCTCCCCCAAAAGAAAACTATCAACCTACAAAAAGAATGTGGATAACCCAGTAAAGGGAGCTGCATGTGTTTCCATTCAAAAGGAAATTGGAATAAGACGTGTCTATCCTAAAAGATCCTAGGCAATGGAAACCTCATTTCCTTACTAATTTCAGGCTGCTTTGAAATAGGAAGTACTTCCTTTTAAATTTTTTTAATATTTCTTGCATAATTTTTCATTTTTGCACAATGTATGCATTTTCATCTTGGTTATATTCCCCATATAACTGCACCCCCCTTATTTTGACCCCAATTCCTCCTCTCCCCACTACCTTCCTCCCCCGTAGTATGTCTCTGGTTTATAGTTGCTTGTTGATTTTGATTTTTTCTTTACATCCTGCTACCCAGTTCATACTGATTTCAGCTTCTGTAGCACTAGTGGTAGTCACTAGTGCTGTAAGTACAGCGTGTGCTAAAACCATGCAAGGCCAAGTCAATCCAGAGCTAAAGCCAGATGAGGGATAGGAAAGAGCTAAGTGGCCCAGGCTGTGCTGGCTTCCAGGGATTAAATTCCCTGGGAATTCTTGCAGTCTCTACTGTCCTTTAAAAAATGAAAAAGCCATAAGCAGTTGGACAAGCAGATGTTTATGGTTGGAAATGTGAATGGTTCTGGTTTCAGATCTTTCCCATCGCCAAGCTTAGGTACATTTTATTTACATATTTTTTCCTGTATTTTAAAGACCTGGCATTAAATTTGGATATGTTTGCCTCTTATGCATGTAATGGTCTTATTCCTATGATGGCTTGCTTAGCTGAGCAAATTGCACATTAAAAACATTGTCTTTTGCCTCATTAAGAACTGCCCCCCATATTTGTGTATCTGCAAACACCACTCATTATACAAATGCAGCTACAAATAATTGGATTCAAAAATTGCACCTGCAGAATGGAAAGTAGCCGCCTAGGAAAAACTATTTTTTTTTAACATGTCAGTTTATCATAGGCATGTGTATATAAATCTAACTTTCTTTAGCACAGTTTTTCCTTATAGCAGCCATTCTCAAACTGTGGTCTCTGAACCAGCAGCATCAGCCTTATACAATTACAACTTCTCAGGTCCTACCCCAGAGCTACTGAGCCAGAAATTCTAGAGATAAGACCTAGGAATCTGTATTTAACAAGTCCTCCTGGTCATTCCAATGCTTGCTAAAATTTGAGGGCCACCACTCTATAGACTGTGCCATCTCATCTGCAACTAGTATTTTGTCAAGACAAGTAATTAATGAACGAAATCTGATTTTATGGACTAGAATTTTTGATGGCTATAATAGCTAATTAAGGAAGTTAATGAAAATGATGGTCTATGTCTTAAACTACATAAGGTTTTAGGGCATTTTATTTAGAAGAAGGAAGTATTAAAAGACAAAGCAGAAGACAAGTCTGTGGCTTCATTTATCTCATAAGACTCTCCCTGTCTTTTAAACATAGTATCACATTTTCTATGATTCTCCTTCTTCCAAGGTCAGGTCTAGTTCAGTTTTTCTTAGTGGTGAAGACCCTAGAATTGGTGTCACATAGACCTGGATTTGAGTCACCATAGCACTTACTAAGGCGCTCAGTCTTATTGAAGCTCAGTTTCCTAATGAATGAGGATACATACTATCTACCTGATATGGTTATTGTGAGGAGTGAAAACCATGATAGACAATGCCTGGGATATGGTAGACACTGCTCACTTTGCTGCTCTCCTGTTGTATTATCTCTGCCATTTCCTCTACTCCCAAATACACTTCTTCCCCCATAACAACAAAAATAAATCATAGCTTATGTGCTGGTTGACATGTTTACAAGGCTAGGGATTTTGTGGCAAGGAAAGCTGTACTTTGACTCCAGTCTGCTGGGATCCCAGAAATTATGTGAAAAGGAGATTGTAACTTTTTCTCTTTGCAGCTGGAGAGAACTGATTTAGTTCTCTTTCCTAGCAGCTGGTGATTTTACAGCTGTTCAGTGATGGATGGTAATAAGAAGGGACATGGAAAGTTTTATTGTTTTACTAATAAACCATTCATTGGCTAACAAAGAAGCCTTAAAATACCATGGAGAATTGTTTAAATGCCTGCAGTTCCACTTGTTAAGGTGAATTTTTCTTTTGTAATCAGAAACTCATTATAAAGGAGTGTCAATATTTTGAGAGATATCTTCTAAATCGCAAAGTAGGCATTGAGTCCTGTGGAACCATATAGTGGGTTTGAGGAAAATGTTACTTAGCTACCTACAAAAGTTTTTCTCATCTGAACCTGAATATAATATTCATGTACTTATGTTTGTATATCTCATAGGCCATGTTTTATGAATTCAAAACAGCTGTAAGAAGATAGTTTTCATCCTCTCTTTTAAAAAATTCTTTTACTGTGAGTCAAAAATACACTAGAAATTTCTTGACTTTTTAAGGTACTAAGGAAAAGAATAGAAGGTTACTGTGAGGATATTCAATCAGAATTTTTAAAATATTTTTACATTCTGTAGTAACATATGCACTCATGTTTGGAAATGAACATTTGTAAATTGGTCTTAGGCTTTTTTCGAGACAGAAAAAAATGGATTCTAAATAATACCAGTAATTACTACTTACTATTAGCTACTGCTGACAGTTACTGCAGTAACTGTTACTTCTTATCATGTGCCAAATCTTGTGCTGTCCTGCAACAAATGTCACTGAACTTAATCTTCACAACAACTGGATGATGTCTCATCATCATTTTCTTTCACAGATGATGAAGTGAAGTTTGGAAGTGTTAAGTGACTTCCCAAAAGTTACGAAAGGTAGAATCACAATTTAAATTCACCTATCAGAGACTGAAGCTGTTCTCTTCTTGCTGCTGTTGTGTTGTTAGATTTGGATTGCCAAGAATGGAGAAAAAAAGAAGGGGGGAAATACAGGAGGGACAAGGGAGATAAGGATGGGCTCAAGGGATTATCATGATGACCATGAAATACAAACTGAGCCAGGAGGAAAGTGAGGACACGAGAGAAAGTGAGGACACCAAAGGTTCTCTGTTTAATATTTTATAAAACCCTTTCTCATGTATTATTTCACTTGATCCTTACTACAACTCTTGGAGGTATTTTTATTTCTAGTCTGCAGATAAGAGAAACTCAGGCACAGAGAAATTAATTTACTTCCTTAAAACCACAGCAATAGAACAATTACACTCAATTTTTAAGATTATATGCCGTCCCTAGCCCTAGAGGCTACCAAAGAAAAAACTCTTATTAAAAGGACTTTTTATAGGAATAGGTAATCTATCCCAATTATCTACATTTTGATACTGAACCAGAAATTATCATTGTTTCTCTCTTGTCTTCCGTTCAATAACTAGCAAAATGGCTTAAGGGAAAGAAGAGTAAAAGCAGTAAATCTGAATAATCTTCAAGGTAAATAATTTAAATGGGACTATGGGGGTATGCAACATCTTTGATGGTATTTTTGGTTTTGTTGGAAGAGGGATTTCTACATCTACCATCTTTTACTTCCTTTTCTAGTCCTAGATAATTTTCACTATTGATGAAAGGCTGCAGACCCACCAATCATTTCATCTAGATCTGGAGAAATGGACTATCTTATTACCCAAGGGGGAACAACATTGTATTCCAAATATTAACAAAATAGAAAGCCTACCAATTTGATGCAGTTAGTGTGAGACTTTCCTCAATCCATTTCAAGGTGTTAACCTTCCTGTTCACTGTTACTGGGTTAGTATGGTATAGCTTTGCCAGCAGTCCTTGGCAATGAGTAACTAGAGATGCCATAGAAGGGCACAGAATGTTGATTATACTTCATTTACTACCTTATATTTCCTAGCAGAAGAGGCTGCCAGTAAAACCTGTTTCTGTCCTGGAAATTGTTAGTACTTTGACTGTCAAGTTTCCCAAGGATCCCCAGCCATCTTTTCTCTCTAGACAGTGACCCATTTCTTTAAATGCAAAAATTGCCTGAGATTATACTTTTTACTCAACGATTAGAAAACATAGAACTAGATGCATTACAAAATAATTTTTGAACACATGAAAGAATTCACTGTGGAGTTTCTTTCCAGGGTGCTCACAGAACATTCCAATATTGATTTATAGGGCTGTAATTATTTCAGAGAGGTTAAAGGGGATACAGATACCTGAAAGCTAAAATGTTGGAGTCAGAACTGACTTTCTGACAGTAAAATGTAAGCTAACAGAAAGGAAAGGATGGCTCTCCCAAATACATTTGTTCATTTAACTTTTCATGAACATGCTTTGCAGCAAGTGAAACATGCTTATATTTAGGTCAAAATTGGGATATTGTAAAGGTACAAAAATTTGCTTCTTTAACAGGCATTTTTTTTTCAGTTGTTAAAATGTCAGCTTTTATTTTTAATCCTGCTTGCCAGAGTGGGAGATTGGATTTGTATTTTGGAAAGTTCATTTGGCTGCTGGGGTAGAAGGGACCTGGGAAGCAGCAGGGGGTCATGGGGAGCAATAGTAAGTGGTGAGTGGGGGGGTAAAGTGGTGTCTGACTTGGGAGGATGCAAAGGGAAGGGGTGGGGAGTGTGTCAGAGCACAGAGGGTAGCTGCTTCAGGTCACGGTGGGGTGACTGGGGCAGGGCAGGCCCAGCAGACAGGAGGTTCTGTGGGCCTCAGGATTGGTGTTTGAGAATAAGGAGTCTTGGGAGCCTGTGGCAGCACCTGAGGGTGATGAGGGTCCCTCACAACATATCCCAACTGCTTCGGACCCTACCACCCTGTCCCTACAGCTAACCCAGCATGCTGGCAGAGGGGTGTGTGTGCCGGAATGTCTCCTGATGCCAGATGTCAGCACAATTGGTATTTTTTTAACTGGCATTTTTAAAGTGCTCTCCAGATAGTCAAGGCATATCTTACTATGCAAGTTTTCTTATGAATATTTCCTTTTCAAGTATAGCATTTTTGGGTCCATTCTGGCTACTTGGGAGCTTGGAGTTAGATGTGGCTCTGGAAGGTCCCAGTTTCACTGTTAATATAATAGGGTGGGGGAAGCTATATGGACAGAGAAAAGCTGAGGTTACAAACAGATATCTGACTTCAGGTTTACAATCCCAGTTCTCATATCCCTACAGTATTTCATTTGTATCTTGCCAATTTTGTAAGAGCTGGAAATGTGCTTCAATTTATCCTGAAACAATCACACTCAGTAGAAGACAAACTAACTTAAGCCCTCTCACGAGGAGAATTTTTAGTGATCAGGCACATTATTAAAACACACACACACACACTCACTCCACAACAACAATTATATCCACAACTGTGTGTGTATATATAATTATTCTACAAGTCAATCAAATAGTAAGAAAAACATGGTCTGTTAATCTTGTCATTCAAAACCTTAATACAATAGTTGGAATTAGACTTGTACTGTTTTAGCAATGTAAACATTTTAGTGGAATAATGGTTCCTGTGAGGGGATTTAGGAGAACTATACTATTTGTAAGCTCATAATAAGTATCCTTTAGTCATGTGGAATTTCGATACCGTTTTAGCTCTTCTCCATAATAAAAACAATTATGAAATTCATAAGACTAAATGCTGACCAAGTATCCTTTGCCTTTTATTCTTACAACTGTAAGGTCATCACAACCAGACATGTAACTTAGCTGGCTCTGTCACCTCCCAGAATTCATGAAGGCAGTGGTTTCAGTGTCTCCCAGATAAGGCCCTGGTAGGCCTAAAATTGAAGAGAAGGTATTTCCACATGCTGAAAAGAAGCTAAAGATAATATTGTAGCATAATTATCTTTTAATTCTCATTTGTAATTTAATTCAATTCTCATATGTAACAGAAAGGGAACTTAACACTAGGATTACACAGGAATGGGAACGATGAAGATATTTATGCTGCAGACTTTGCCTCCTACTATCACTCACATGCAGAGCAAGAAATCAACAGTCTGTTTTGTCAAACAGTTAGGTTAATAGCAGCCTTAACACAAAACCCCAATCATTCCTCAGGACTCCCAGAGTTCCCTATGTTTCCTTTAACTAAAACATTTAGTTTTCTGTGTTGTAATTATTTGTTTACATCTCCAACTTTCCCTGCCTGCAAAACTATCTGCTTTTGTAATGGCAAATACTAGGACATTTACAATACCTGACATATAATAGGTTCACAAATTCTGGGTCAGTATATGAATGAATTAGTCAATAGCATTTTAAAAATAAGAGATTCAATTCATATAAAAATGTTAACAATATTAGGCCTCCCCGGTGGCGCAGCGGTTGAGCAATGGGTTGCGAAGCTGCCCGCAACCTCTGCAGCGCAGGTTCGATCCCTGGCCGCTGATGAGGGTCCCACATGGCGCGCAGACCCCTCCTGCCGCCTGCTGCTCCCCTCAGCAGTGTACTTCGGTCCTTCTGCCTGCTCTGCTCCCCGCTCTGGCTCTGGTGAATTCTCTCACCCTCCCGTGCTTCCGACTGTACCCAGTGCTTGTATAAATAAATAAATAAAAATAAATCTTTAAAAAAAAAGTTAGTAATATTAATACAAATGACTATTCTTTTCTTTTTAGTTTTTTTATTTTATTTTACTTTTATATTCCCCATACAATTGCAACCCCCTGATTTTGACCCCATTCCCTCCTTTCACCACCCCCCCCCACCGCAAAGTGTATCTCTCTGGTTCATAGTTGTTTGTTGATTTTGATTTTTTCTTTCTTTTTTTTTTCTTTTTTTTTAAAGAGGCATGTATTTTTATTTATTTATTTATTTGTTTATTTGTTTGTTTGTTTATACAAGCACTGGGTACAGTCAGAAGCGAGGGAGGGTGAGAGAATTCACCAGAGCCAGAGCGGGGAGCAGAGCAGGCAGAAGGACCGAAGTACACTGCTGAGGGGAGCAGCGGGCGGCAGGAGAGGTCTGCGCGCCATGGGGGACCCTCCTGCGGTGATGGGGAGCAGCAGGGGATCGAACCGGAGCCTCAGAGGCCGCAGGGAGCTTCGCAACCCAGCACTCAACCGCCACCGGGGAGGCCCGATTTTTTCTTTCTTATAGTTATCCTTTTTCCTGGTCCCTTATTCAGGTTTTCTAGATTCCTGCTATGAGTGAGACCATCCGGTATTTTTCTTTTTCTTTCTGGCTTATTTCTCTGAGCATGATCCCTTCCAGCTCCATCCATGTTGCTGCAAATTGCATGTGTTTATCTTCTTTGAACAAATGACTATTCTTGATTATGTCACAGATCTACATGTATTTTCTCTTTTAATCTTCAAACTAACACATGAGACTAGTATTGTTATCTGATTTTATAGATAGGTAACTATGTCTTGTTATTAGGAACTTCCTCAAGATTGAGAGCAGGAATTAGGAACCCCATGTACCTAATTTCAAAATGTATTTTCTTTGTCACATTTTTCTTCATGGTGCTCTGAAAAGAAACTGAGAACTCTTTAGTAAAGTTTTTTATAAGTTTTTTATAGAGTCAGGTACTTTTTGTTTTCATTGTGGTTATTATTGTGGTCTTACTAAAGCAAAAATATGAAGACTATTAATGTATTTTAATATTATCTAAAGAAAATGACATTGTCTCAAACAAACTTTGTAAATAAATGTAGCCATACAAGTAGGAAGTGTCAGACTGATGATTCCACTGATGAATCTTTTCAGGGAATAACTAAATTATACAGTATTTCATTTCAATGATTGGACTTCTGAGAAGTGAGGTGAAGGAGAAACACATAAGAAATTCATTTCTGATGTTGTCATTGTTTTTCTTAAAGGATTAGGAAGAGAGCAAAATGGGAAGGGTGCACAATGGACTATGGTGAAGGACTATGAATCTTGGTGGTGGGTGTGGTGTGGTAACATATATCTGAAGAATGTGATCAGATATAGCCTTGTAAACCAAGGTACTGGAAGATTTAGCCAGGTTAATTAAGGAAAAAAAGAAATAAAAGGCATCCACATTAGAAGTAAGAAGTAAAACTATCTGTATGCACAGATGACACAATCTTAATATATAGAAAACCCTCAAGAATACACACAGGGCCTCCCCTGGTGGTGCAGCGGTTGAGCGCTGGGCTGTGAAGCTACCTGCAGCCTCTGCAGCACCAGTTCTATTCCCGGCCACCGGCGAGGGTCCCACATGGTGCGCAGACCTCTCCTGCCGCCTGCTGCTCCCCTCAGCAGTGTATTTCGTCAGTCTGCCTGTCTGTTCCCTGCTCTGGCTCTGGTGAATCCTCTCACCCTCCCGCTTTTCTAACTGTACCCAGTGCTTGTATAAATAAATAAATAAATCTTTAAAAAAAAAAAAAAAAGAATACACACACACACACACGCAATTAGAACTAATAGGGTCAGCCAAGTGGTAGGATACAAGATCGATATATAACAACCAGTTATATTTCTACACACTGTCAATGAACAATCCAAAAACGAAATTAAGAAATTAGAATCCTTATATATTGCTGGTGGGATGTAAAATGGTAACCACTGCTGTGAAAAAGTCTGGCAGTTCCTCAAAAAGCTTAACATAGTTTGCCTCTGACCCAGTAATTCTCCTCCTCAATATATCCCCAATTGAATTGAAAATATGTCTGCCCAAAACTTATGACATGAGTGTTCATAGCAGCATTATTGATATTAGGCCCTAAGTAGATACTACCCAATGTCTATTAGCTGACGGATGGATAAACAAATGTGGTACATCCATACAATAAATATTATCCATCCATAAAAAGAAATAAGTACTGACACATGCTACAACTTGAATGAACCTGGAAAGTCTTATACTCAGTGAAAGAAACTAGATGCAAAAGGCCACATACTGTATATTATTCCATGAGAAATATCCAGAACAGACACATCCATAAAGGTAAAGTAGATTAGTGGTTGTAAAGAGTAGAAGTTCAGAAGGAGTGACTGCTCTTTTGGGGACAATAAAAATGCTCTAAATCTATCACCATCTGATTAGATGGTGATAATGCTTGTATAACTTTGTGAATATACTAAAAACCTTCGAACTATATGATAAAAGTTAAAGTGAGAATTTTATTTTTTGTGAATATAATTCCAATAAGAAAGAACCAACAATAGCTCAAAAACAAACAAAAACCATGGCTGGTTATATAGGAATTTTGCAGAATGAATATATTTCTTTTCAAATCTCCATCATTAAGCTGACTGTTTTTAAAGCCATAGCTTTAGATGGATGGGTATTGAAGAAAAACAATGCTTTCAATGGCTGTGGCTATTGTTTCTGGCCATATACAGATGATAACAAATTTCTTGATGACTCCACATCCTGATAGAGTCAAAAGCCTAAGTTTTAATAAATTAGTATTTTTACCTTGATCTTTCATATGCACATACTCAATAATGAAACTGTGTTTTATAAGGTTCACCTAGAAACAAGAAATTTTCTGAAATGAAAAGCATCTGAATGAATTAATTCAACAACAAAAGACCTTGGAAGAAAACATGCCCTAGCAACTGGCTTCTTGTACTACAATCAGGAGCTCATTTATCTTAAACAAGTCAACTTTTGTCACACCCTCCGCACTATATAGAATACTGAGTGACAGTCAAACAGAGCTGTCAAGAAAGAAGGAAAACAGTGGGAAATGTGAATTAGAATGAATTAAAAAAAAAAAAAACTTTGTATGAGAATGCAAAATAGTCTGTGACAAGGAATTTCCCTTTAAAGCAACCAGAAGCTAAGCTAACACATTGAAGAAGTGAATGTCAATGGGGTGAAAAGTACTTAATAATCCCTCACAGCATTTCTAATAGAATTTACCTGGCTCCCAACTAATTATAAAAACCCATCTAAATCCTAAAAGACATTGAACAAAACACCACAAAACCTGCCTTCATTCTCATGTCAAATGCTGCTTGACAGATAAATTGCTTACAAAATGAGTTCTGTTGGTTTTTGCCTTCACTGTTTCCCAAGTCTTGCCCCATAGTTTTGTTAATAGATTTAGCAGCATATTAGAAGGTACACGTCGTTAATTCCACTTTGGCTGCTTCTTTCTAAAATTATTTAAATTAAATCGGTACTAAGAAATTGAAATAGATATAACCTCTTGTTCCCTCAGAGATTTTATCGTAAGAAGTTATTTTAGGTATTTGTGGGAAGAACAAAATCCTCTTGATGACATCACTGTTTTAAGACAGAGCCTCAAGTATTTTAGGACTCTCTTGGGAGTTCTGTTCCCTGTCCTGCCACTGATTTGTGTTGTGACCTTGGAAAACTTTAAGTATAAAAAGTAGTAAAAAATGAAATGGTGGAAACTAAACCTGAGATCAAATGAAGAGTAGAGATGAAGTGGGTTGAGTGATATGTAGCAACCAGTAACTCAGCATGCTGACCAGGCACCAATTTGGCTTGAACAAAATTTCTAATTACTTACTTAGCTGTATACTGATACAGTTTCTTATAGGAAAATCAAAGTTTGTGGATGGACAAGAGCTGCAGCAAGAATCTAATATGTTGATTCACTTGCTCTGTATCTTGCAACTGAAGAAATGATGATTTAATAGAAGAGAGGAGCTAACTGGGTATTATAAAGTAAGGAAGTCTTAGATACACAGAAATAAACATCTTAAAATCAGTGTTTTATTTTATTGCATGGTATACATGCAAATGTGAAATCAAATTGTGCATATAACTTAGCTCTATTCACTCAGGATTTAACCAAATAAATATATCTGTTGGACAGATGTCATTTTTTAAAATCCCATAGTCAGAAATTATTCTTAAAATCCATGGGGAAAAGAAAAAATAAACAGTTCTACGTAATGAAGTAATGGTAGGGGAAAAATCTAATAGTATAATCTCATCTAAATGCAATCTTCATAAACTTCCTGGGAATTACAGTTTTTAGCGCAATGTTACTTGCATTTTTAAAGCAGAGCTACTTATTTCAGTCCCCAGGGGAAAGATAAAGTCTCTGATGATAGGGAAAAGAGAAAGCTACTTGATTTAATCTTGTGAAAACATAAGACATTCAAAACCCATTTACTACACAGAACATGTCGTAATCCTGCTTTTGGAAGTACATCCTTCAATAATCTTAATAGGAGAACTTTAGGTAATATGTGAAGCATAAGAAGCAGCAATGTTAAGGGATAAAATTTTAAGGGTAAAGTCATTACTCTCATACAGATATAAAATGAATGTGTCAATTTTATATTACTCATTGATTAACAAGGGATCAATATGACATTATAACTGGCTCAAAGGAAAATTCAAAGAACCACACAAATGTAGGAAAATAAAGAATTCTGAAATGTATTTTAAGGTAGATGTGAAGCAGGACAATATTAAAGGCAATGATCAATTGCATTCTACCAGACAAACTGATTCCCCTTTCTATGAATTAGAATTATTTGCATTATTACTAATTTTTTACAACTTATGAGTTGTACAACAGGTCAATGATAATAAAAAGCAGATTTTACTCTACTCTACCCAAAATACTGGTATGTGACAATTGAAATAATACCATTCCCATTTCAATTGTCCTGACTTCTAGACAAATCTTCAAAATGGCACCAGACTCAATAACTAATGTTCTCTATGCCCCATTAAATATATATTGGGGGTCTCCCCTGGTGGCGCAGCAGTTGAGTGCTGGGCTGCAAAGCTGCCCACAGCCTCTGCAGTGCCAGTTTGTTCCCCGGCCACTGGCAAGGGTCCAACATGGCATGCAGACCTCTCCTGCTGCGCCTGCTGCTCCCCTCAGCAGTGTATTTCGTCAGTCTGCCTGTTCTGTTCCCCTCTCTGGCTCTGGTGAATTCTCTCACCCTCCCACACTTCTGACTGTACCCAGTGCTTATATAAATAAATAAATAAATCTTTAAAAAAAGTAATAATAAATAAATAAATATTGGCTGAATTTTAAAAAATTATTGAAATACTATTATATACCAGTCACTGGAAATTCAAATAAATTTAAGTCATTGTTTCTTCCCTTCAAGCATTTCCAATCTAGTAAAGAGACAGATAACACAGATAAATTTGCATAGACTCCACATTACATGATCTTACTTTATCAGAGAGGTATGCTAGACAGAACGCTCAGTCATTTGGGGAAGAAAGGAGAGGGCATTTCTTTCACAATTTTACTTTATAGAAAAAAATATTGTTAATTAGGACAATATGCAAAGAAAGGATAATCTGATTGTTTTCTCCCAAAAGATGCTACATTTGAAACTTTTAAGCACATGGTTATATATAAAAATAGTCCCTATCTCTGAACTCCCAAAAAGAAGATTTTCTTTGTTCTAGGAAATCATTACTCTGGTGGTTAAAAGAGAAGCCTACCTAAAATTATTCAAGAACACAAAATTCAAGTCCTCAGTTACAAAAAACATACTGTTGCGCCAATAGTACATTTTAGAACAGTGGGAATATTTGAAAATACTTCACATGACTCTTTAAGTGAGGTAATTTTATTACAGTATTTTAAAACTCAAAGATGGTTTTGCGATATTTGAAAGGCCCAAGTTATGTTTTTGCTGCCCTGGAGCAGTTTTTCCTTTCTTTCTGCAGATGGATAGGTCTGGAGAGTTTGATTTTACTTTGTTTTGGTTTGATTTTGACCAATTATCTAATCTTCACAAAAGAAGCCAAGATGTATATCGAAAGATAAATTACAAAATGTGATTTTAGTTATTAGTTCTAGTAATATCACAAAACAAAACTCTGTTGAATCATATCTTTTAAAAACCTTAGAATTAATGCTTACGGGTTGGAGTACACATATTTGGTAGCATTTGGAAATTTTGTATGCTTATGATTATCACTGCAACTCCTGGTAAATAGCATGTATGATGTACAGATAAACTGCCCTTTAGATATATAAATCAAATATTTGGGTATACAAAATTTTGAACATGAAGCATGAGAAAAAGCCAATAATCTGAATCTAAAAAATTTACCTGAATCATTAGGTTATGCATTGTTGTCACTTACCATTCTTCACAACCTTAATTAAAGCCGACCGTAAAAGCCATCATATTATATGATCTTATTTTATCAGATCATATGTAATAAGGAGAAAAATAACATAAAGGAAGTGCTATCCACAAAGAGTAAATCTTTCATTAGAGTTCATTTACATTCCTATCATCATCTTCATTTCTAAGTGTATTCACCGGAGTTTCTGTAAGTAGAATTTGCTAATGCTTCGAGTGGCCCAGAAATGCCCCTAGGAGGCATCAGAGTTTTCAATGTGGGGACAGGTTTTACACTGAACCAATGAAAACCTAAAAATATTGTCTACCCTCATAGGCCCTGAACTTATTCATGCCAGAGGGGGTAATGGGGGGAGGAGGTTTTTGAGGGGAAATGACAATATTCTTATATTCATTATCTCCAAAACTGCTAGACTTCTTCCAGAGGATCAGGAATGATAATACACTCAAGTACAGAACACTCAAAATAGTTTACTCTGAGTCCAAACCAGCCTTTTTCCAGAAGAGCTCACCAATTTTATTCAGGCAACATCCTGAAAAGACTTGACCACTGTGCATCCCTTTAAAATCCTGCTCCCCAGAATTTTATAATGAAGTAGTTTAGGAGTTAAGATGGTAACTCTGGAGTCAGACCTACTAGAATTCAAATAACTCTACCACTTTGTGACCTTGGACAAATTACTTAAACTTTAGACTTGAATTTCCTCATTTGTGAAAGAGCAATAATATTTGTACCTACCTCATAGGGCTCTTGTATAAATCCAACGAGTTAAGATTTATACAATATCTAGAACAATACCTGGCATATAGTAAGAGCTAGTCAATATTGCCTACTACTATTATTATTGTTACTATTTATCTTAATTATCATCATCATTATCATTATTATTCCTATTTTCCCCATGACAAACCATGCTCCTTGGACTTGTTATAGATCAGTCTCACAGGGCAACTATAGAGGATCACATGAGAGGAAACATAAGATGTTTCTAACATGCCTTGCCCAGGTGTGGACCAGAACAACCCTTATAGAAGGTCTTTGGCAATGATGACTGTCTTTCAGTCCTACTCTACCCAAAATACTGATATGTGACAGACAATTGAAATAATACATTCCCATTTCAATTGTCCTGACTTCTAGACAAATCTTTAAAATGGCACCAGACTCAATAACTAATGTTCTCTATGCCCCATTAAATATATATTGGTTGAATAAAAAATTATTGAAATACTATTATACACCAGTCACTGGAAATTCAAATAAATTTAAGTTTCTGTTTCTTCCCTTCAAGCATTTCCAATCTAGTGAAGAGACAGATATCACAATTACTATACAATGTACTTAATGCACTTTTCTTCAGAAATTTGCATTGACTCCATCAACACTTTTTTCTCCTGTCAGTCAGAGAAAAGTTTTGGCAAAATAATGAAGTTTGTCTTTGGCTCCTTCTCTCTCTCCTTTAGACATTTCCTTTAGACATCAGGAAGTCACTTCGTCCTCTAGGCAACTCTGAGTCCATCTTACAGAACAGCTTACATATTTGTTGCTAACAGCTTAAGGATTTGACCTTCTGAGAATAAATGCATTTTTATAGGGAACTCTCAAACTTAAAACACTACTCAGGAAATAAAGGAATGAATTTCAAGCCACCAGCTAACTGGGGAGAGAGAAGGTCCTGACTGGTTTCATTCTTTAACCATAATTGTTTCTGTTCTATACCTATATTTTATTGTCCATCCTTTCTTACAAGATCTGTTCTTTCTAGTGTTCAAGCGCAAACCAAAGAATAGATTTTGGTAGTTTTCAAATCCTCGCTTTCTTTCTGCATGTATCACCAGGCAAGAATTCAGATATTTGGTCTTCAACCTATTTCACCCCACTCTGACAGTACGTTTCAAGTTCCCTTTTCTTGAACCAAACTCAGTTATGGTGCTTCATATTCACCATAGAGCTCCAGCTTCTTCTGTTAACTTAAAGCATGTAGACCTTTAATGGCGGAGAAGGAATATTGTATTCATTAATGAAAAGACATGTTTTCCTCACAATGCTTTCCATTCAAAGGTTTGTGCTGTGGCATTGTTGTGTGTGTTTTTGTCCCGTATAAGACAAGCAGGTTCTAACAGGCTAGCCCGTTATTACGATTTATCTCTTTTCATGCACAAGAAGTTCATTCTTTTAGAAGTTAATCCTTTTCTCTAAAAGGAACATACTATCTCTTCAGAAATTAATCAGTTTTTGCCTTCACATTTTGTCTTAAATTGCTGCATACCATTGTTCCACTCTCTAAATCATTTGTCACAGCTAAATGGAGGCCCGTGAATTGCTGCAGCTGCCTTTAAGTGAGCATTTTTCTTTGGTTCATAGAATAGCCACTGTTTGTATCCTCTTTTCACAAACATCTTTTCAAGTTCCAATGACAGTATGAAAGAATATTCATTTTCCCTTGGAATTCAAAGTTGGTAATGGTAAAGAATGAAAATAGAAGCACGTATATGTAAACAATAATGGCACAATACCACAAGGAAATTAATTTTGGAAATTTAAGAATGTCTGAATACTTGAATGTAAATTTTTTTTCACACGAACATTCACTATAATTTTTAGTAGGACATGAACAATAGTTGTTCCTTTTCTTTCTTGGAAAGCAGTTGGGAAGCAAATTTTTATCAAACATTCCTTAGAGAATTCAGTTCTTCAGTTAATATGAGTCCTCCAAAGCATTAGCCAGATATTTTGGTAATCACATGATGAATGTCTGTGGTGAGCATCTCTAGATGAATTATTTGGAAGGCAAGAGCTAGAACAGTGTTTCTGGATGATTTCTGTACATAAAGTCTATGGTTTCTTAGTTACAAGCAATGAGAAAATGTACAGAATGAGAAAAAAATATACCTATATTCTAGGTATAGTCAACATCAACAAATGCAAGTTTATCTTCAGAGAATATCTATTAATCTTTACTTGCCTTTTTGTTTATGCCACATCATGTAGTGCTTACAAAAAGGAAGCGATATTCTCCCTCTCCTTTGCTTTCACAAGAGCTGGAAATGTTCTGCACTGTTGATAAGACAACAGGACCAGTCATATGATATTTTACTCTTCTCTGGTAGCTCATTAAAGATTTTAGGCAGTTGCCTACACCAAGCAGTGTTCACAACATAGAGAAAGAGGACTCAGAGTCACAGAACCTTAAGACTTAGAAGGACCGTCAAAGTCAATCTTCCACCTAACGTTTAAATATTTGACAACATCTTGATAAATGTCCAATCCATTCACCTAACACTGTGATTGATCGGATTCTTGTAGCCTCAAACCATGGCCAGTTTCCTCGACCTCATGGTTACTGACCAATGAGACACCTTCTGTCTCCAAATAACAATTTTAAAAAGTAGTGTTTGTAGTTAAGGGCAAAGATGAATTTAAGAGACATTAATTTCCTCAAGTTGCTCCACCTAGATTTTTATGTCTATAACCTCAACTATGAAGAAATGGTATTTTCTTTACCATATTTTTTGACTCTAATGTATAAAGGTTGTCACCAAGCTATTGTTATGTTAATAATGCAGAATATGCTAATATTGAGCGTTGTTCCAGTAATACTTTAAATTACTGGTTCAAAGTTTGTATGAATCCCTTCCTGTAAGCTAAATATGGTAAAAAAAATCTCTTGCAAGTAGGCTAATATTAGTAATGGTGCATACTATTAGATAGAGGTAGGAACATTTGTGATATCAGCAGAATAAAGTCTCTTAGTATAGTAGAGGGATTTATGAAAGTCATAGAATATCCAAATGCTAAGGTATACCTTTTTGGTAATTAGGAGTTGTAGATTTATTATAAAAATAGATTTCTCACTTTCTCAGACAGCTAGACGCCATTCTTCTTCAACCAAGCCTTAAGTACATAGTCCCATTTTCCTGGTCTTTATCTAGTTCATGTTTGTGTACTAAACAAGAGCTGTGTTTAACTTGTTATTAAAGTTTCCTTTTTCTGTTTTTTTTTTTCAATGAAGACCTAGTTTTACTTGCACATTTTTCACGAGCATCAAATAGTGGGTGATCTTTCAAGCTTGAACAGTAACAGTTGTATCGCTGAGGAAGGATTTCTTGTTTCAAATGGTCTAGGTAATGATTTACAGTTATTTTGGTCATTCTCAAAATGACAGCCCCTTGAATTTTTCTGTGGGCAGAAAAATTTGCTGGGTTGGCATCTTTTAAACCCTGGGAGGTTCATCCCAATCCTCGGCATGTGGAAACAGGGGATGGTCTGAAATCCTCACTCCAGAGGGTATTGACCTGTCCACTTTATCTTGTGATACATGTGAATGTTTGATGAGGTTTCCCTAAATGTCTGTGGCCTCCTTGGGCCTGGAATTTGCAGGCCATGACTAACCTATGAGTTGAGTGAAATTACACATCGTCCTTGGGCATTTCAAGACCAAACCTAATAAATTGACGTACAGTGATAATTTAACTCCTCTAAAGAGAACTAACAACACTTTGCAGCATAGATCTTTATCTCATACTCAATGAATTGTTGTTTAAAAAGTAGAAAGGATGCAAAAAGTTAATAAAATAAGAATGTTTTCTAATTCTGTATGTTATGAAAATGTACAAAATGCCTTTCAATCATTTCCTCACTTGAAAATCTTCAATGAATCTTCTGTACCTATAGAACAAATTTTAGTACCTTAAGCTGATGTTTTAATATGCTGTATGATCTGAATAGAACCTACCTCTCTAACACATACCCTTTGGTTCATTCATTGACTATTCCCGATATTCTTTTGGGTTTATTATCCTCTTGTCTTTGCTCCTTAAGGAAAATCCTCAGCACCCTTCAAGACAGTCTCAGAGACTACACTTAGAAGTCTTTTGTCCTATAGCACTTATTGAACTTGATCTCTATCATATCTGCTTTGATTTAACATTTTCTTAAATGTCCCCCCCTCTGGATAAGATAATTCCATATAATCCCCTTAATACTCTGATGAATTAGGGATCATTTAGTCTAAGAATTTTGATCCTAATTCTATCATGTTATTTGTGTATTGGGTTTTTTGAAATGTGTTTTGTTTTGCAGGTTGCAAAATTTAGACAATGACAAAACTGCTTTCCCACGAACCATTATGCTACCAACTTCTCTCAATGACATAGTATTCAATTTTTCCAAAGATTCCATTTAATTTGAAATTAGCAATTAGTAAACAGAGAAACATCCAGTTTTTATGAGAACCTTTAAAGAATCTTATCACACACAAGATAATGTGATAAGTTTGTATTTTTTGTGATAAGGAATGTTAAACTTAAAAGAGCTAATAAAGCAATAGTATTAGAGCATTTCTACAAGAAAAATCAGGTATCTTGGAGCTAAGAAGAAAGACTAACTCTTATTGAGCAGTGGAGATGGAACTCATGTGGATTTCCAAATTTAAGTGCAAATTTATTTTCAGAAGGTATCTGAATGTGTGAATGAAGATGTTCAGTAAACTCTTACAATGCCATGGGACTTCACATATAAACAGCTCTTAGTAGAAATAAAACTGAAGAAAAGCCCAATAAAATCAGTAACTATAAATCAACAATTGACTATTTCAAGACAAAAAGCCAAAAATTGAATTCTATAAAGAAAACCAACAAATAATTTGCAACATTTTTATATTCTAAAGAGATAATCTACCCTCTTAAAAAATCTCTGTCTTCACTTATCTCTGATAACTAAAAGGACAGCTAGAATTAATTTTCATTAAGCATAAGAACCTTACATTATCATACATGGAGCTGAAACTTAACAAGATGGCCACCAAAATCACTATGTGTGAAATTTTCCAGATAAAATGTAATTTTAGGGGCCTCCCCAGTGGCGCAGTGGGTTGAGCAGAGCGCTGTGGAGCTGTCCGCAGCCTCTGCAGCGCGGGTTCAATTCCTGGCCGGCTAGGGAGATACCCACATGGCACAGCAGACCTCTCCTGACTTGCCTACTGCTCCCCTCAGCAGTGCTTTAGGTCCGTCTGCCTGTTCTGCTCCTCACTCTGTCTCTGGTGAATCCTATCAGTCTACTGCACTTCTGGCCTGTACCCCAGTTCTTGTATAAATAAATTAAAAAAAAATCCTAAAGTATTTTTAAATGTATTCAGTCCAATAAATACACATATTTTGACTACTCAATTTACATTGGCTGTTCAATTTACTTCTAGGAAATACATTCCAAATAACTATGTACATAAATAACTACCAGGATATTCATTACAGAATTAAAATAAGATATGCAAAAACAGTTAAAAACATAACAGGGCCTCCCCAGTGGCGCAGCGGTTGAGCACTGGGTTGCGAAGCTGCCCACAGCCTCTGCAGCACCGGTTCGATCCCCGGCTGCTCCCCGGCCACCAGAGGAGGGTCCCACATGGTGTGCAGACCTCTCCTGCCGCCCGCTGCTCCCCTCAGCAGTGTACTTCGGTCCTTCTGCCTGCTCTGCTCCCCGCTCTGGCTCTGGTGAAATCTCTCACCCTCCCGCGCTTCTGACTGTACCCGGTGCTTGTATAAATAAATAAATAAATCTTTAAAAAAACAAAAACAAAAAACCTACATAACAAAAATATGTGATTGATCAAATAAATTGCATACATTATATAAGTGAGTCATTAAAATGGATTGTATGAGAATATTTTATGAAATGGAAAGAGTCTCAGCATATTGTCATATGAAAAATATTTTTTAAATAACTATTTTTAAAGTACTGGAGGGCCTCCCTGGTGGTGCAAGGGGTTAAGCACCGCACTATGAAGCAATCTGCAGCCTCTGCAGCATGAGTTTGATCCCCAGCCCACCAGGGAGAAATCCACATGGTGCAGCAGACCTCTCCTGTCTTGCCTGCTGCTCCCCTCAGCAGTGTATTTCAGTCAGTCTGCCTGTTCTGCTCCCTACTCTGTCTCTGGTGAATCCTCTCACCCCCGCTCCCATCTCTGGCCTGTACCCCAGCTCTTGTATGCATAAATAAATAAATCTTAAAAAAAAATAAAGTACTGGAAACATATGCTTCCAGTGTTAATAGTGATGTCAAGTTGTGATGGAATTACAGATTTCTTAATTTTCCATAGTGTAGATATGTATTACTTTTATGTAAAGAAGTCAAAATATTTCAGTTATTAAAAATTAAATACCTAACCAATATACAGAGTTGTTCATTAGCCACATATCCTACAACCAAGAAAATATATTACTGAATCTTTCAAGTTTATTACAAGAAAAGGATCTCTCATCTTGACAGTTAACTTGTTCAGCAAAATCAATGAATGAAAGTCCTAATGTGAAATCCAATCATGGAGATGAGGTTGTGGGAAAAATGTTCTTCACTGGCTTCATTTGTCTCATAACTCTCGTTTTTGTTTGTAGGTCCATGGGAAGTGTATGTGTAAGCACAACACAGCAGGCACCCATTGCCAACATTGTGCACCATTATACAATGACCAGCCTTGGGAGGCAGCTGATGGCAAAACAGGATCTCCTAATGAATGCAGAAGTAAGTACCAAACCCACAATTCTCAAAGCCTTCTTTGTGAAGTAAACTTATCTGTGAACTGTTATCTCTAGAAACAAAATAGAAAGTGGTGGGTGACAGACACTGTAACCTACATAAACATAGCCCATATCACTGCCCACCGTGGCTTCAAACACTGGAAACTACTACTGCTTGTAAAGTTGCCAGTATGACTGTTCAGCCAGGAATCTTTTGCCTTTTGCTTGGACCTACACACCCTCCTTGAGAATATGACATAATAAAAACATGGCTAGACACTAGAGCAACTGAGGATTATGGTGTACAGTTACCTTCATGGCTGAGTTATTGAATTATAATCATGAAAATGGCTATCTTGAACTCAGCTTTTGGAACAACTCTATGAAGCAGATGGTGTTAATCCCATTTTACAGATTCTGAAAACTGAAGCTTAGTAAGATTAAGTAACTTGGGCCTCCCTGGTGGCGCAGCGGTTGAGCGCTGGGTTGCGAAGCTGCCCGCAGCCTCTGCAGAGCCGGTTCGATCCCCGGCTGCTCCCCAGACACCGCAGGAGGGTCCCACATGGCGCACAGACCTCTCCTGCCGCCCGCTGCTCCCCTCAGCAGTGTACTTCGGTCCTTCTGCCTGCTCTGCTCCCTGCTCTGGCTCTGGTGAATTCTCTCACCCTCCCTCGCTTCTGGCTGTACCCAGTGCTTGTATAAATAAATAAAAATAAAAAATCTTTAAAAAAAAAAGATTAAGTAACTTGATAGTTCATAAATGATAGAATCTGGATGTGGGTAAGTCTAGAAACTCTAAAACTAGTACGTTTTTTCCATAATACCAGAGTGACTCCCTTTTCACTTATGATAATTTGAAATGACAAATCAGATTTGAAATTAAGCCAGTTAGTCAAGAATGCGACTACACTACCAGGGTTAACTTTCAGTTGGCGGTTGGAGATTAATTTGAGAGCATGAAACTTTTTTATTTGCAATACAAAATGTTCCTAGAAATATACACACACAAACCCACATTTTACAATGATTTAAAGGTAAATACTGTGGGTAAAGTTGTGAGAAGTCTTTTCCCATACATAATTTGGAACTGTAACTGATTTATTTCAGTTTCCAGGAAATATAAAGGATTTCCTCTAAGCATAAATCTTAAATTATCTTATAATATGCTTTTGAAAGGTTATGAATCTGGTCAAAATATCATAACACATCCCGGAAACAATGGAAAAACAATAGCACAGACATTCTCAAATACAATTTACTTCCACAAAAAAGTCTGAATTCTTATGCTAAATCACTCATCAAGAGAATCTAAAGAATTTTCCCTAAATTCCTAGAGTGCCATTCTGGCCCTTTCCACAAAAACCAACTGAATATCTAAATACATATAGGACACAGAGACTTGTCACTTGGTACTATTGATTGATAATGTTAGGAATGCCTTTGAATGCCTGCTACATAAGAAATACTGCAGGCCTCTTCTATAAGAAACCGAGGCTTCTATGGGAGACTATGTTGTACTCACCAAAATGGCACAATAGCTAAGGAAAAGTATTTCATGAATGGTAAATCACTGTACCTGTCCATTTATTAACTCCTGTCCACCGGAAGTTTCCTTTCAAGGTCATTATTGAGCATGAATTCAGACCTGCATTTGCAAAATGAATTGTCATTTTCGGTAATGCCTTAACTGTCAACCTAGGGTCCCTAAACAAGGCTGGAGACCCACAGTGATGCTATTGGGTCTCGGGAAGTAGCAGGAATGGAAATGTGAAGTACTACCATTAAAGAGGGGAAAAAACAGGTGGTCACTCAATCTTCACAAAATAAATGCCAACTTCAGTTACTAAGGTAACTGTAGTATCTCTGCCTAAGTAGAAGAGTCTACAATTTGTTGACTGGATGCAATGCTGAGACTTAATTATTTTAGTTAAAAATTGCAAAGAACCAGTGGAGGGAGAGAGAGAGGAAGAAAGAGAGGAAGGAAAACTATTGACAGCAAGAGAAAGTGGTAGCTGGGGAGGGGAGACTAGAGTTCTCAATGTATACCTTTTTGTATTGTTTTGATTCCTGTGCTATGAAAACATGCACTAAAAAACTAAAAATAGCATTTAGAAATTATCAAACAATGTATCCTATTTTTAACTGCTTGAGTATTAGAAAAACTGTCACTTTATTTTTTAATTGTTTGGTTTCCTTTGTTGTTTCTTTTTGCCAGCCTGCAAGTGCAATGGGCATGCTGATACCTGTCACTTTGACATTAATGTGTGGGCAGCATCAGGGAATCGCAGTGGTGGCGTCTGCAACAACTGTCAGCATAACACGGAAGGTCAGCATTGCCAACGATGTAAGACAGGCTTCTACCGGGACCTCCGGAGACCCTTCTCAGCTCCAGATGCTTGCAAAAGTAAGTGCTTACTGGAGGAAAGAATGATCCCTACAAAAGTAGTGGATGTTTCCATCCTTCCTGGCCTGAGGATTCATGAAATTCTGAGACAATACACTCCCTCCACATACTAATTAATTCCTTCATTGATAAATGGCAAGAATTTTCAATCTAGTAGATGTAAATCGTGTAATATTCCTGAAAGTAGTAATCTCCTTTCTCACCCTCCATGAAGTAAAATTGTTTCCTATGGTATCCCATTTTGGAAAACAAGATGACTAATAAAAAAAGATGATGGAGAGGGAGCTATAGCTGTGATCTTCTCAAGACTAAATATATGAGTAGAACTTAGACCACAAATGGACCCAAGTCGATGAAATAAAGAATGGCTGCATTTGGCCACTCTAGTTTACATCTGCGCAGTGAAGTTGCACAGCTGAGAAACCACAAGCTTTGGTTTCATAAGGATTGCCCTTTGGTTGACACTGTTCTAATGTAGCCCTTTATCTAAACTAATATAGAACATAATAATTTCCTGATCTCCTCTCCTATATTAAACTCTTACAGAATTTGTTCTTTTGTGTGTTTGTGTGTGTGTGTGTGGTTGTTGTTGTTGGTGGTGGTGGTGGTGGTCTAACTCTGAGAAGAGGTTTACTTGGAAAAAAAGAGCAAACTTATAAAAGGCCTGTCCAATTAATGTGACCTGCCTAAAATGTGACCATGAAGGGAGCATGGGGAACTAGGTAAATGTCCAGTGTGGATAATTAGCTCATCTAACTGCATGAGTATTCACACATCTGTCAACTCAGAAATTATTAGACAACAGATTGATGCTCCTGCCCTTCCTTTGTCCACTAAGGACTCCATGTTCTAGTTCAAAAACAGTGACAGGAAGGGAGCAATAAAATGGCAAACAATCATTTTCATGAAATCTTTGTTTTTTTAAATTTAAAGGAATTCTATTGCTCTTGAAAAATACAGTCTTAACATCAGGCAGGAATAGCTGAATTGGTGGACTTACTCACTGGTTAGCAGCTTTCTCCCTTAAGCTGTGGCAGACAGGGCATGGCATAGCTCACTTTCAACACTGAGACCAAACTTTGGATTTGCCTCATAATATTTCTCTGTGTAGTCTACGTATGCCTGATCCTTGTTTTTCTCAGATTTTTACTTTAATAGAATTAAATGTTTTGAACAGTTCTAAAGTAGCTTTCCCTGTTCCTTATGGCTGTGTATCTCTATCCCAGCTATTGAAGCTCTGGACTTTAATTTCTTTCTCCCTATGGGATGGAATTGTCATGAGAATTATATAAAATAAAATATGTGAAGTGATTAGCATGTTGTCTGTCATATAGAAAGCCCTCGAGAAATTGAAGCTAGTAGTATAACTGTCTATGTCTTATTAGATAGGAGGTGGGAAATAATACTAGAGCATTTCTACTCTTAAAATACCTCATGCCTATTACTCAGCAATCAAAAAGATAAACTCATGCCATTAGCAGCAACGTGGATGGAGCTAGAAGGAATTATGCTCAGTGAAATAAGTCAGAAGGAAAAAGAATAATATTGGATGGTTCACTTATAGCAGGAATATAGGGGAACCAAGTAAGACATCAGTGTAAAAAATAATAACAATACAAAACAAAAACAGACAATTATAAACCAGAACCATCCTGCAGGGAAGGAGGAGGGAGAGGGATCAGAGGAAAGAGGGAGGAGCACAGGAGACTGTGGTGATGGTGCACGGGTGCCTTGGTGAAGGGGACTACACCTGAAGGGGGAGAAGCAAATATTGTTTAAAAATCAATAATGTTGTAAAAAAAAGAAAATTTAAAATTTAAAAATAAAATAAAATACCTCATGCCAAAGATAATTATTTCTTTAAAATCCACAGAACCTTAGAGGTTAAGATACAGGCTTCTTAACTCCATGTGCTAACTAAAGAATCTGCTTTAAAACTGCTTCGATCTAGAACCTATCCAACCCTGATGCCATCTTGTTCAGGATATATTTAAATAGATACATGTGTGATGCGTACCATACCCTCGGATCACCAGTAGAAATGCATAAAATGAGAATGTATGAATTACCAAACATATAAAACAGGAAAATAAATTAATTTGTCTTTGAGTAACTTAGATCAGTTAACTGCCTTGAAGGACAACAGATAGCATTTTCAAAAACATACTATTATACAGCATTGAATTGAAACAGTATGTTATACAACATACCTAATGTTATTCATTCATTCATGGGATGGATATATATTGAGTGCCTGTTATATGCTATGAATTTAGGAGGCATCCAGGAACCAAACAAAGACTACTGTCCTCAAGGATCTTATAGTCTAACAAAGAATACATGCAATAAATATTACTAAGTGATGTACGTAAGATGTTAAAAGATTTTGGCATTTATTTCCTAGGGATGTGTGTGTGTGTGTGTGTGTGTGTGTGAGAGAGAGAGAGAGAGAATGAATTTATATATAGGGAACAAGTGTCATGTGTGTGTGTGTGTGTGTTTGTGTTAGATCATACAAGTATGATAAGTATTGTGTGGTATGAAGGAAGTTCATTGGAGGGTTGATAAGAGTTGAGTGCTCTGAGTTTTATTCAATCTGTAACTTGTAGGAGGTGGATGGATTACCAGGAATGATCTGTGTATCTTCCTTTTCCCTTCTTGAGAGAGTCTCTGGATCCAGTGGGTAGACAGCCTAAGGAAGATCTATCTCCATTCACTTTCTAACTATTCTAGTATATGTTCTGAGCAGAGATGACTGTGTCCACTCCCCTAATAGAGTTACCTTACTGGCACCTTTCTTTCCAGAATACTCTGGTTTTTCTCTTCCCTTTCCTGAACTCAGGATAGACCCCACACTTGTTAATACATCCATTTTCTCTACCTAACTACACTCCATAATATGTTGTTTACTGTGCAATGAAAATGTCAAATATGTTTGCATTTTCATTATTTTTTAGTAATATTTTCATATCATTAACTCCCTTCTTAGCAGGTATGTCCCTGTGTCAACTCTAGAGTTATTAACTCTGAGAAAATTTATGGCAAAAAAGAAATGAACTTAATGTTTACTAAATACCTACAATCTGCCAGATTTCATGCCAGATGCTGATAGAGATACAGCTACAGCCCAAACTTTTCTCCCCATTAGTTCCCACTTTACTTTTATGAGGAAGGTAGTATTAAGAAAACAAGCTGATTATTTTTAAAAATTTAAACTATCTCAGAGTGTGGTTCTATCAACAACATGTACAATGTTATTTAAAATAACAATTTTATTATAATTCTTCTACTGTGCTTACAAAAGCAGAAAAGTAACCTGCTACTTAATGTGTGGTCCAGAGGCCAGACCCATTGGCATCATCTGGCTACTGACTGGAAAAGACAGACCCTTGATCCCAGCAAAGCCTTACTGGATCAGATATGCTTTTCAACTGCTAAATGCATTTTAGCACTTGTTCTACAGTTAATTTATAAAAATTAGTTAACATTCCACTCCTGCCCAAGCATCTAAATTCACCAAAGTTTGCCTCTCTATCTGTGTGAATATAGACTTAGAATTTTGTAAATTTATTTTTATTTATTTATGCATACAAGAACTGGGGTGTAGGCCAGAGGTGTTGGGGGCAGGGTGAGAGGATTCACAAGAGACAGAGTGGGGAGCAGAACGGGTGGATCTACTGAAACACACTGCTGAGGGGAGCAGTGGGTGAAACAGGAAAGGTCTGCTGTGCCATGTGGGTCAGCTCTAGGCGTGTGGGGGTGGGGAGGCTGGCGATAGCGCTGAAACTTTAATCCCTGTGCCACCAGGGAGGCCCGACTTAGAATATTTTTAATAAGTTACACAAAGATTTACTGAGAAAAAATAAAAATTTTGATAAATGTGTTTTTATAGTACAATACTTTCCAAAGTTTGAATCATGGAACACTAACTCCATGTAATATTTCTTAGGAATTATATAAGAAGAAATTTATAGCCTTCAAATTTAGGAAATAGTGAATTAATCGAGGTTTTTTGAGGATTTCTCAGAGTCTTTAATATGCTAATGGTCACTATAAACCTATAGAGCTCTGAGGCATAAATTTAGTCAGAGAATGCTTTGCTTACAGAGCATCTGTAGCACAAATGTTCTATGGGTCACAATAGAAAATGCTACTGTGTACTGGCCAAATCTTACATAAGACTTCAATGGGGAAGATATATCCTAGAAAATTCCTCTTGGATTTGTGTTTATCATCTCCAAGTGCTGAGCATCAAACTATATAAGGGAAATAATAAATCTTATATATGGATCAATGAAATGGTCACAGACATAATATAAACTAGACTTGGTCGATGTACAGCTTATTGGACTGCCAGCATATGAAAGTCCTCTCTCCCTTACATCCTAGATCATCTCTTAGGAGCTGAAACCATTGAAAACCTGATGCAGCCACCCCAGACAAAATTTACTAGAAGTCTGGTAATCATATTTCTGTTTAGTTCAGGAAACACTTGTTGATTGTCTCCTCTATGCCAAGTACTGTGGTAAGTACTAGGTCTATGAAGATGGAAAGGTCCTCCCTGAATGATCTCACGTTCTGGATGGGAAGAAATTTACAATAACAGATCACTCCTATACACTGTGTTGATGTCAATGATATCTAGTGGCATTTTTTGAGTATCAACTATTCTCTGCTCACTGCTCAAAAAGAAAAAAAATATGTATTAACTTCATTTCACTTTCACAAAAGCACTTTGATGTATACTATTATTAGCCCCAATACATGAGAAAAGTACAATGGAAGAAACATGCAAGTACTTATGGAGAGTGTGGGAGTGGGTTGAAGGCAATTAAGGGGAGATTTCCTTGAAGAAATGCCTCTGATAGTTCTTTGTAACTATTCTTCCTCACAGAACCCGTAATCATAGGCACAAACCTGGGCAGATCCAATTCATTCAATAAGTATTGGTGGCATTAATCGTGGGATTCTGTTTATGGGTAGCTAAGATCCCTGCCAAATAAGCCAAGGACATATTGGTCCTATTGTTCCAGGTTATTTTTTCCCTCTCACTCTCCTGAAAAGCATTATCCTAAATGCTATTGTCCTTAGTTGTACACTTTTAGTTGATGGTCATAAATTCATCAAACCTGAATAAACAGGGTCCTATTCCAAATCTGTGGGCCCATCAGTTTATTCCTGTGAGCAATTAACTCATCTCTGCTCTGACTTCCTATTTATTTTAACTTTAACCAGTCTACTGTGAGACAAACAATCAACTACACATTTCCATAGCCAAGAAATCACTTCTGAGGATTCCAAAGATGTTGTTTGTTTTTTTAAGGCTAGTGAAGATCATTGAAACTGAATTTATTTCTACAACTCAGGGAAAAAAATTATTTTTAAAGACAGTGCATTTAAGGTCTGTAAACACAAAGGAACATGTGAATCCTTCCAGCTGAACCTAAGGTTTATAGCAGAAATGGAGACCCAAACTTGCTTGTTGCTATGGTACAGAAGTAAGATGGGAAATATAATTATCACTGAGTAGTGAGGCACTTTGAAGAAAACTGTATTTTCTGGTCTAAAACAGCTGTCTCTTTTAGAGCAACTCACTTGAAACCTCTAAGGTCTCTTATGTGCCTTTGGTATCCTATAACTAAACAGAATTTTCTGTGGCTGTCATATGACAAATGTGAAAATAACCCAGTAGACAGAGGCAGGCTGGCTTTCTAATAAAAAGTCTGGGCTTGTGTCTTTGGCCAATTTCTGTGGTTAAAATATATCCTCCATGGTCAATTTCAAGCTGCCAGATCTTTTATCTTTTTTAATTCAGGAAGTCAGAAAGATCCAAATAAACTCTAACTCAAAAGTGAGTGTTTTCTCTTCTTTAAACACCTTCACCTCCCCCTTTCCTGAATTCAAGCACTGTTCCTCTCTAGTCAATGGTACCCAAATCTATTTGTGGATCAGAATCACATGGAAAATGTATTGAAAATCTAAAATTTCAGAGCCATGCCTAGATCTTCTGACTTAGAATCTCTACCAGGGATGAGGACAGAAGTCTGTAATTTTTTGAAAGCATTATCAGTGATACCTATCTAACCCTTTAGTCTACTGACCAGCATTTGAAAATGGCTACCTACATCATTCCAGTTTCTAGCATGAGCTCTTCACTTTCACCCTTGGATGAAAGATTTTGAGCTAATAGTCTACTATAACCTAATTATTCACTAAATTAGCCTTACCTCTGACAGAAAATCCTAAAGGATTAATAAAATTCTGGCTATACATGTTTTTTCTGACACAATGATTGATAGAAATGCTGGCAAGCATTCATGTCAATTATTCTTCTCCCATTTAAGAAAGGCTTACTATAGAAACTACTTTTCTCTAAGAAAATTTCTGGTGGAATTCTATGATGTCTGTTTTTTATATAATAATTAAAGTATACACATGGTAATTCCTTTCAGAGAACTCGATCTTATTCACAGCATATAGACTTTTTACCATTTTAAAGTGAATAATTGTAACACTATTGACATTTATAATAAAATTAGTTTACTACATTGACAAGTTAACTTTACATCTATATTTACATATTTCAAAGCATAGGATTAAACCACCATAGATATGTCATTGTTGGATTTTTTTTTTTTTTTGGTCACTGTTGGATTTAAGTAATCATTGGCTCCAATGCTTCACGAAGTCACCTTTTTGCTTCTCAGTTCCTTTTACCAACAAAAGTTATGTTAAACATT
This sequence comes from Talpa occidentalis, assembly GCF_014898055.3. Taxonomy (NCBI): domain Eukaryota; kingdom Metazoa; phylum Chordata; class Mammalia; order Eulipotyphla; family Talpidae; genus Talpa; species Talpa occidentalis. The sequence goes on from NW_023601653.1 coordinate 17,039,967, forward strand.
AGATAAGAATTTGATTGTGTATGGGCTATTAACAGCTATTCCATGACATGAAATTTTCTATAGAAAATGTTTTCTTACTTTAGAACACATAGTTTGAAACAGATGTTTGGAGCAAATGTTTTATAGAACAGAATTAGTTCTCTTCATTAGGAAACAGCCAGTTCGTTCCTTTACAATAAATTTCTTGACTTTTATGACAAGATATGTTTTTAACTATTGCATAGTTTCTCACCATATTTAAAGAAAAATCAGCAAATGGAAAAGAAAGCAGAATTCATTCTCTGTCAAAGTAAACAACCTCTTAAAAAACTGACATGCCCTTCCTTCCTCCCTGGTGGGCCAAAATAAATGTAGTCAATTGCCTTTCAGTGGAGAGTGAGTAAAAATAAACTTGGTCCCTCCTCCTTAAAACTCAAACTAAGTGTTTACCATCTGATTACTTGGTAACTGTTACCCTAACTATTTAACTACCTTTGTAAAGAAAGAGTCCTATCATCCATCCAAATATTTTTTTATTCTTGGATTTTTTTTTTCTTCTTTTTGGTTTGGGTGAAAATTGCTCCTCTGATGGAAACTCAATTGCCTTGAATGAGTGACCATTTTCACCACAACTGTTTTTCTATCTTTCACATTTTCACAATGCTCCCAACAAGAATCTCTGTGTTTCTATTAGCTTGGACCTCTGTTTAACAATTATTTCATCCTAATTCTAACTCATTCTTTTTCTTCAAATTGAATTAAAGTAAATATTTTATATTAATTAAATCCAGAGTATCTTTGACCACAATGGCACATCAAGGGATTCAAAGGCATCTTCCACTTTTCATTCTTGGGCCTCTGCTCCAGTCCATCTCCAAAAAGGATTGTTCACCTAGGGTCACTGGCTTTTCTTCCAGCAGTAGCTTAGTGAGCCTTCTCTTTCAAATTATAGTTTTAGCAAAGCCACATGAGTTTATGTCTTATAAGTGACATAGACATCTTTGTTTTATATTGGAAGCAACTGAGAATGTGTACTTTACAAATGATGACACTAAGGTTTAAATTGATCATACCATTTGCCTGAGTTCATACTGTAGGTCATAGGCAAGGCTGGGATTTGAACCCAGGTTAGTCTGAGCTACAAAACTTTGATCCAAAGACAGAAAGATTCAATGAACTTGAACCCATACTATGATCTTTGTTAATAAGCAGACAGAAATAGTCACAAATATGCCATAAATATGTTTTAACTAAGCCATATGTATTTTTAATTATGGCATTTTTGTTTTGAGTAAGACCCTGCTTACTGACAAATAACTATGTAAAGTTTGAACTTAAAGAACTAAATTTACATCTTAGTACTGGAAAGAAAGATAAATTCCAAATAAACCAAAAAAGCAATCAAGAAAAGAGAGACACTAATGAATAAATATGAAAGAGAATAAATAATCTCTGACCAACTAGCACATTTTTAGGGAGAACACAATAACTTTCTACAGGTACTGAAAAGGGACTTGGGGAGTGGCAAAAAAATAACATACTTACCTGGAACAAAGAGTTGTAATTAGGTATAATGGATGAAAGTGAAGAAAGGAATTTCAGATTGATTAATGTGAAATTTGCTGTGGTGTTCTAGAAGCATTTTTGGGTGGGGAATGTCTCCTACAGAGTTAGAAAAAGAACTTTTATTTCAAATAATAAAACTCAACCAACTGGAGCATTAAATATCGAGATTATTTTGCACTCTTGTAGGGAACAGTCTTGCACTTGTAAGAGTGGAAATAATCGGTTCTGTTTGGCCATTTTAGCTTCTTATGGATTTGCTGTGTTTTTCTTTTTCTAGTATTGTAGATTTACATAGCCAAGATACTAAAAACATATAAAATAGGCTCAGGTGATTGAGGGCAGCACTGTGGCTCAGGCAGTTAAGCTTAGCTCTGTGAAACTGTCCGCAACCTATGCAGTGTGGGTTCAATCTCAGCCCACCGGCCAGAATCCCACATGGTGCAGCAGACCTCTCCTGTCTCACCCACTGCTCCCCTCAGCAGTGCATTTCTGAACAGTCAGTCTGCCTGTTCTGCTCCCTGCTCTGTCTCTGGTGAATCCTCTCACTCTCCTGCGCATCTGGGCTGTACCCTGGTTCTTGCATGCATGAATAAATAAATGTTTAAATATATATATGTAATAAATAATATGTGACTTTTAGGAGGTTCTTTAAAACATAAAATCATTTTATAATATTTTATAGTTGCTGTTTATTGAGAGGTTCATTCATTCAGCAAAAATTGAGCAAAATCCTAAAATGGGTCAGACATGGTCTTACGTTTGGGGGATATAAAGATGAAAAGATGTTTTCTACCTTCTACACCTTCATAATGTACTAAGGAGACAGAAATGAGGCCAAAAAAATTCATAAAGAAGTTACAGCGGAAGCCAGAACACCATCAGTCATTAATATTTAAGTGATTTTAATTCATCCATTTTTTTTTTTAATAGAGGCATGCTTTATTTATTTGTTTGCTGGTTTGTTTGTTTGTTTTGTTTATACATGCACTGGGTACAGTCAGAAGCGCAGGAGGGTGAGAGAATTCACCAGAGCCAGAGCAGGGAGCAGAGCAGGCAGAAGGATCGAAGTACACTGCTGAGGGGAGCAGCGGGCGGCAGGAGAGGTCTGCGCACCATGTGGGACCCTCCTCCGGTGGCCGGGGAGCAGCCGGGGATCGAACTGGCGCCGCAGAGGCCAAGGGCAGCTTCGCAACCCAGCGCTCAACCGCTGCGCCACCGGGGAGGCCCTAGTTCATCCATTTTTTAAAGCTCAACATACTATGTATTTAGTGTCTTCTATGTGGCAGGCTTGTCCTAATCACTGTGTGCAATTAGCAGAGTCCCTAACCCCATGGAAACAAACTATAAATAAACTTACCAAGTAAATATAAAATTTAAAAAGGCAATAAGTTATGAAGAAAAGGATACCATGATAGATTATAGCAGGGACCAGTCATGTTAGTTCAAAGGAGAGATACAACACAACTACAGTGAGTCTACAAGGATTTTTTTTTTCCAAAGGTAAAAGGAGTTAGGGATGACCCCAATTTCTTCTGTCTAGGTGCCTAGATAGGTGGTATCTGAATAGACTGGGGATACACAGAAGTTTTCTTCAGTGACAAGCCAATGAGGTGTGATATAACCAGATTCTCCAAAGCACAGTGTCCAATGTTATACAAAAAAATTTTCCCATAATAAAATTTGTCTATATGCTCAAAAATGTTTTCTTCAGCTCTAGCTGAAGTACCAACCCAGGAATACTGGCTATTTCACTATCTAAGATATACAGACCCTGAATGAAGAGTAACTGGCTCCATTACATCTACTAGACAGCATTATACAGAAATCAAATTAAGGGTCTGAGCAGTGGCCACATCGTGTGAAGCATTAAAAGCAAAGAGGGTGAAAATACATGCAGTATTATAAATCAGTGTAAGCCCAATATTTAAAAAAAATAATAAAGGGTGTGACTTTAGTTTTCATTTTGTATTTCTTACTTAAAACTTTATAGAAGACAAGTAGGAAATCTATTGAAATACCTTACTTTTTTTAAAAAGATTTATTTATTTATGCATACATGAACTGGGGTTCAGGCCAGAGTGTGAGTAGTGAGAGGATTCACCAGAGACAGAGTAGGGAGCAGAACAGGCAGATTTACTGAAATATACTGCTGAGAGGAGTGGTGGACAAGACAGGAGAGGTCTGCTGTGCCATGTGGGTCACCTCCCTGGCCGGGGATCGAACTCCTGTTGCAGTGGCTGTGGATTGCTTCATAGAGCTGCATCTTAACCCCTTGAGCCACCAGGGAGGCCCTCCCTTCCTTTTTTTTTTAAGCATCAGAGGCAGGCATGACAGACTCCTAAACGGAGTCCTCGTGTGGGATTTATTAATTCATGTGCAATAAAAGTAGACACTGCATTTCTGTAAGTGATAGACAAATCTTTATTTAGATTATTTTCTTATTAGATTTGTTCTAGCATTATTTTATTTGAAATTAACATGCATATTGAATATTCTGGAACTAGCTGTCTTTGAATACAGTGTCTACAACACAGGATCAGATGAAAAATGTTCCCTAGGATAGTAAACCACTGCCTTTGACAGAGTTTGTTTACAATTTTTTTCTGTATTTTGTATAGCTTTTCATCCACTAGCAAAAACAGAAGCAAAAGAGAAATAGAAGCAAAAGAGAAATAGAAGCAAAAGAGAAAACAGTACCAAAAAAAAGAGAGAAGACTTCAATTTATCTCACATTTAGCTTCACCCTCAATGTAGTAATACAGTTCACATTGTCTCCATTCTGTCGAGAGCTGTATCTCAAAGTCATCTCCCTTAACCCCTGTTCCCTCTAAGAACCTCAGCAGGCAGCGGGACAGCTTTTGAAGTGGCTTTGATATTAAAAATTCCCCATTAGAGATTCTGGAAAGCCTTGGCCTTTTCAGGAATAAACAATGTTGGGAGCCTGGGAGGCGCTGCTGAAGGAGTGGCCACCGGGCAGTGGTGAAAGCGCTTGACACAGCTTCTTTCCCAGCTGAGGGCCTTGAACTTTGGGTTCTGTTTTTAGAAAAGCTAAATCAAGAACAAATACTTTCAGGGTATTTTGCTCCCAGTATAGCTTTTACTCATGGAAGAGCAAAAGCTAGTACCATCAGGTGATGCTAAGGAGTTCTGGCAATTTAAAAGGAATAAGATGCTAAACTCATCTGGTTGTTTCTACACCATGCTTGCCATCAGGGATCACTCTCGAAAGTGCAAACTGACCCCTAGAGTGCTAATGAAGGTGGGGGAAAAGAGGAAAAGGCACCAATGGTTTCCTTGACAGCACTAACAAAGACTGTAGCAGCCCCATAAGGAGAAAAGGAAACCATAACTTGTCACTTCATATGGACACGTTTTACTGGCCAATTTGTACTTGTATTTACATATGTATTATGTTCACATAAGTTGGCATCTGTGACTCTTACCCTACAGTAAAATGCAGGGCACCACCCTATAAGCAGAAGGACCGTGTATCACACCCAGCTTTTTCTCAACATACTCTAATCCAACATATGAAAATAATAGCAGATTATTCTTTTTATCCAAAGAAAGGAACATGTAACAGGAGAGTAACCTAATTCTATAGGACTTAGAGTAGTTAAGAAAGCTCTTTGCCACCAAATTCCTCCCAGGTGCAAAGTAAGAAATTTCAGCCTATTTGAAAGACAAATGATTGTTTTCCTCTAAAAACAACCCATATCATCAATGAGGCAGTTATTATTCTTTCCTCTGTGTGCCCATGCATCATGAACTACTTCTGTTATAACATTTACAGCCCTGTAATTATTTACTTGCATATTTCTTCCTCACTAGAGCAATATAGGGCTGTATTCTTTGTGTCTTCCACTCCTAGCATAACTCATGTGAACACCAAAGTTCAAGAACTGTGGTGACCATATTGAGTGAATGGATGAATGAATATTAGGCATTTTAAAACTAATTGTTTCATCCAGATAATAAGAGTTATTCTCTGAGCACTTAGTGACACTAAATGTCCAATACATTGCTAAGTAAATACAGTATCTCATTTAATATTCACACAAAAATTCCTGTGGCATAAGTAGTATTATTCTTACATCATCAATGAGAAATATGAGGCCTGAGAAGGTTAATTTCACAATGTCTTATAAAGAATAAGCTTCCTAAACAGAATTTGAACTCATCTAGTCTAACTCCTTAAGTTTGTACTCTTACCAACCCTATTTTATAGTCTTTTTTATTTTCTCTAAATAATACTTAGCAATTATCTAAATTCATTATTTGAAGGGAATCTGCTGTGAAATCTTTTACAAGTTACTGTTTCCTCTATCTCATCTGTTTTGAACATTTTGTATTATTATTCCAGGTTTCATGATAACAGTAACGAGCAGTACAGAATATACTATTTAAAATCAGTCATTTGCATTATTAAAGGAAACTTATTAAATACTCTTGTTTTGTCAACATGGTTGTGAGAATAACCTGGCACAAATATCTTTGGTAGAGAAGTAAAGAGGAATAATTACTCTGATAATGATGCTATATGGAAAGGCTACATGGCTTCCAAATATATATGGTTGCTGCCCAAAGCATCATTTTGATATTTTTAAAGATTTATTTATTTATGCATACAAGAGCTGGGGTACAGGCCAGAGATGTGGGAGGTGAGAGGATTCACCAGAGACAGAGTGGGGAACAGAACAGGCAGACTGCTAAGAGGAACAGTGGGCAAGTCAGAAGAGGTCTGCTGCGCCATGTGGGTAGCTACCTGGCTGGCCGGGGGATTGAACTCATGCTGCAGTGGCTGTGGACAGCTTCATAGGTTGCACTTAACCCCTTGAGCCACCAGGGAGGCCCATCATTTTGACTTTTAAGAGAAACTTAGCCCACCAAAAATAATTATGCACCAAAAATCATAATGAAGAAAACAATTAAACTCCCAGTACACTTACACTGATACTGTATGTTGAGAATTCAATCCTTACTTTGGGTCTTAGGTCTAACAAGAAGACAAAACTGAAGTTAAAGATTTATGTCCCTTTGCATTGTAACTTGACAGTCATCATACTTGGGTTGCCTTTTAGAATCAACAAGCAGTAAGAAATACATGTTGGCACTCTTCAGGTGTTGTTACTATACCACACCTATCACCAAAACACTCATAGTCCATCTCCATAGTCCTCTTTCCTCTTACTCTCCCACTCTGGTAGCTTCAGATTTATAATCAGTTTTCTAGGGTTTGTTGTTACCTTGGCTTTAAAAAAAAAAAAAAAGAAATACATGTTGGAGAATCAGAACCTGAACCAGAATCTAAGAACCTTTTTCCCCAAGCAAGAAGAAAATAAATTTGCATTTTGGAACAAAATAAGAAATGTCGATTATATGTATCAGATATTGTCTGCTATCCAAAAGAGATAGGTATGCAAGGCAAGCCTCAGTGTGCAGTCTGGAAAAGTATGTCATGAAAGGTGTCAAGCCTTCTGCCTGGAGCTAGTTCTGCATAGTTTCCAAATAGCATTTTTATCTTTTAATTATGTAAAAAAGTCACAATGACAGAAATCCACTAGTGCATGAGATAGAATCACATTCTTCTCTGACCATTCCTGAAATACATGCAGGTTTTAAAACATATGGTAGTACACAGAGGTCAAGTCCTAGAAAGGCTTGAATTTTCTAATAGTAGAAAGATAATGGTGGTGGTGGAATCCCATATATTACCATAGATAGACATGGGAAGACTCTGATCTTCTAAACTATGAATCTCATCAAAGGCCAGGACTATCTTATTCAAATTAGATGTGTAGGAGTTTGCACAATATTTATCACATAGTTCATTAAATGTTGGTTGAGTAAATGAATGGATAAATAATTGCTGCCTCAAACAGATGAACACTGTTTATTAAGTTTTATTTATTTTTGTTATTTGTTTTATTAATTATAGTGTTTTCTTCCATGTTCTCCCATAGTATTCACAACCCAGGAGAGCACGGGAAGTAGGAGGGAGTATTCCACAGCTATAAGACTCAAAGAATTTTTACAGTCCTGCTGGTTTGAAAACCACTGCTCTAATGATTATTGGTTTTTAAAAATGGGGAAAAATCTAAGCAGAATACTATACCATGCATGCCTTCACTCCTTCAGCTCCTGTCATCACAGTGGTCACCAATGATCTTAAGACTGACAGCATTACTGGCTTACTATTAATCTTATGTGACTTGCACATTTTCATCATTCGACATTGTTAACCACTTGAAACTTTCTTATCCTTTAGTTTCCATCATAATACTTTCTTGATTCTTCTCTTCCCTCTGTAGACGGTTCCCTCTCTTCTTCACTAGTTACCCCTCCTCTAACTGCCTGGACTATCTGCATGTTCTCCAGTGTTCCATCATTATTTGTCTTGTTCTCTCACTCTACTATCCCTGGGAAATCTCATCTAGTGCTCCCTCTCCCAGCCTTAATTCCCACCGCAGGCAACTCTCAAAATTATATTTGTGACCCCAACTTTTCTCCTACACTTTAGAGAATTATTTCCAGTTGTCTATTATAAATTATTAATGTCTCCTTCAGACTCCTCAAACTTAATATTTCTAACTCTGAACTCATACTCTCCTCCCTCCCTTTCCCTACCTCCATCCCTGACATGCTCTCATATATCCAACCTGCTCTAGCCCTATATTCTAAGTCTTTGTAATTAATGTGACTTTCATAAGCTAAAAATCTTAATATTGTCCCCAATTTGTTTGTTCCTCAACAATGCATTGCTCCTCAGCCAGATGGCCTCCAGTTCAATAACAAAATTCCACATTTAACTTTTGCTCTTATTCCTTTATCTACCATCTTAGCCTAGTTCCTTCCTGTTTCCTTGTTTTCCTGCCATCATTCTCCCTACTGGAGTCTATTTCACATAATGCCACCCAAGTATCTGTCAAACCTAAATAACCATATCATAATTTTGTCTTTAAAAATTTACTTCTAATAGTTCTTTATGTCATTGGTTAAAATTCAACTCTGAGGTTACCCCGTTCCACAATCTGGTTGCAACCCCGACTCTCCATCTTTTTCTTTTGCCTCACCCACTTGAGCTGCTTTCCCCAAAGTGTACACTCCGGACACTCCAAACTTCTCACATTCCCTAAAGAGGCCATGCCCTTTCACCTCTGATTCCCACAGCCTGGAATGTCCTTCACATCAAATCCACAAATGCTTATTTAGGCACCTACTATGTACCAGACACTGTACTTGGGCCTAAAAAACAAAAATAAGATAGAGATCCTTCTGCCAATGAGTTCAGAGTCCAGTAGTAAGACAGGCATATAAGCAAATAATGATAATGTACTGTAATAAAAACAAAATAGAAATATATACAAAGAACAGAGGTAGCACAGAGGAAAGAGATTAACTCTCTGGAGGGAGAGATGAACAAGGGAGCATGTCAGAGTCTAGATGGATGAGGTGGGGAAAGACAAGGCAAGCACAGCCTGGAACACTGAGGCATGAAAACTTCACATTTTCAGGAAGCATTAAAAGCCTCCACTTTTTTTTTTTTTTAAGATTTATTTATTTATGCATACAAGAGCTGGAGTACAGGCCGGAGATGCAAAGGGGGTAACAGGATTCACCAGAGACAGAGCAGGGGACAGAACAGGCAGACTGACTGAACTACACTGCTGAGGGGAGCAGCAGGAGAGACAGGAGAGGTCTGCTGTGCCATGTGGGTTGCTCCCTGGCCGGCCAGGGATTGAACTCGAGCTGCAGCAGTTGCAGATTGCTTCATAGTGCGGTGCTTAACCCCTTGCGCCACCAGGGAAGCCAAAAGCATCCACTTCTAATTGCAGAAAGATAATATGCAATGGAGGATGAGCTGTATACTAAATAAATGAGTAAATTGGTAAATTTCATGGCATGTGTTTTTTTTAACCACAATTAAATTTGTTTTGATTACATAAAAGAAATGCAATGGGGAGAGTATCTGAAGACCAGACTGGAACAAGCAACTGCCCATTGTCCCTCCTTTTCATCTGGAAAGCTTCTCATCTGTTAAGATCTCATCTGCAAAATATCCCTCCTTTGTGAGCCCTATGTAATTCCCTCAGCCTGTATTCCTTTCCTGTGCTCTCCCCGAGCACTCATATAGACCTCTGTTAGGTCTAGCAGAGTGCTTACCATGTGTAGGCAATTGTTTTTTGCTTACTCCTGTGTTTCCTCAAAAACACTATGAGTTCCTTGAGAGTCGGCACTATTACTTATATAGTGTACCCCAATACCTTTACAAGATTTATTTATTGAATGATTCACTATTAATTAGCCACAAATCAGACATGACACTAAGCACTTTACATGTTGGATCCTTTCACCCTTACAGCTATAGAAGGGTTGATGTTCTCATTTCCAATTTATAGACAAGAAAACTGAGATAATGAGATGCTAGGTTCTTGCCAAAAGTCACACAATAGTCGCTAGCTGAGATTCAAAGCCAGATGGAAGTCAAATGGAGATTTTAATGATAAATAAAGCAACCAATTAAAAAAGTTGCCAGAAAGGGGCCTCCTTGGTGGTGCAGTGGTTAAAGTCTAAGCGTTCTCAAGCTATCGCCAGCCACTGTGGCATGAGCTAACCCACATGGCACAGCAGACCTTTCCTGTCTCCCTGCTGCTCCCCTCAGCAGTGTATTTCAGTGGATCCACCTGTTCTTCTCCCCACTCTGTAAATCCTCTCACCATCCCCCCACCCTCTGGCCTAGGGCCCAGTTCTTGTATGCATAAAAAAAAAAAACTTTAAAAAAAAAATAGTTACCAGAAAGCATGGTTTCTGGAATGTTGAGACTTAGCTGGAAGAGTTGGCCTTGTAGCTATCAGGATGTATGCTATCCACCTTGCTGAAGTAATTTCATTTAAAATAATTTCATCCTCATGCAATCTCTATGAGAAGTAAATACCTCACTGAAGAAACCTAGGTTTAGGAAAGTTAAATTTCTTGACCCAAATTACATACCTTGTGAGAGGCAAGGCCATAAACCAATATCTCTTCTATCTTTCTCACTTGGTTCTCACAGAAAAGTGGAAAGATGACGATAAAGAAATTTGAGATAGAGAAAAGATTATCCAAAGGATCTTATCAATGAGTTAGACTACTTAGCCAAGCAATCTGGGTGAATTTAAAAGCCTGGGGAAATATGGGGATAACCATTGTGATGAATTTTATTTTTTTAAAGGTCAGCTAAAAATTAAATAAATAGAGTTAGCATCAGTTAGAGCCAAGTCAGATAAGAGTACATGAATTTGTGATGATCCTATAAGCACATTTTTTAAAACTTTATTTAGCATTTTTTACTATCTCAGGAACAAAGATATTGTTGGGGATTGTCACACTGTGAGCGGTGGGCAACTGCAGGGCTTGGGAGATCACTGAGGGGAAGGAAGGACTCAAGGAGTTGCAGAAATGGCTGATTATGGATTCCAGTCTCAGGAACTGAATATAACCCCAGATGTCTCCATCAGTTCAGGCTGCCATAACAAAATACCATCTACTGGGTGACTTAAACAAGAAACATGTATTTTTCACAGTTCTGGAGGCTAGAATTTGAGATTATGATGCCAATAGGGTCTGGTTCTGTAAGTGTGGCTCACATTCTTCCCAAAGAAGAGGGCTCTGTGCTCTCCAACCCCTTATAAGAACAATCTCATCCTGGGTTTCATCCACATGGCCATATCCAACCCTCCCAAGGGCTCCATCTCCAAATGCCATCACATATCAAATACCATTACCTCCAAATACCATACCCATCAATTTTGCAGACAGAAAAATATTCAGTCCAAAGCACCATGCAAATTAAATTACATCCAGCCATCTTCCTGTAACAAACCTGAGCCCTCTCAGCTGTATGGACTGGTATCACTATTAACCCATGACTACTGATCCCCAATATGGCTTTTATGCTACCTAGCAATTGTGGATCACTTCCTAAGTCTCTCACTCACTCTCCCACTCCCTTCATCATCACTCTTGTATGATGACCTTACTTCCTGCTGACCCTACCTTCTCTTGAGTTCACATCCCCATTCAGTTTGAGGTACCACCACCTATGTGCCTTATAGAAAAGCTCCTCAAAAGAATTACTGTTCTCATGCTCAAATTCCCCTACTCCTGTTTTCTTCTGAGTCCTCTCACTGCTACACTGAAACTGTTTCTGTCCAATACACTAATGATCTTCATGTTGTCAAAGCAATAACCCATCCCCATGCCTCATCTTCTGGACCTGTCAGCATTTGACACAGTTGATGTCTTTCTTTCTTTTTGGGGGGGGTTGGGGGGGTGGGGAGGGTGGAACTTTGCCTTCCAGAACACTGTATTCTCATTACTTTTTTTCCTTTCCCAAAACTGTTCCTTCTTTGTCTTCTTTGCTGATTCATTCTTATCACCTTCAACCAAAAGTCATTCATATTTAGTGACTTTAATCTTAGAATAAATTATGTGGCTCATTTTGCAACAGACAGGACTTTCTGATTATATCTTCTTATCTTTAACTTCATTAGCTTTTATTCTCGGAGCATTATGCCAAATGGATAAAGAAGGAGCCTCGGAGGAATGCTAGGTGGTGCAGGGAAGCCATTTGGGGACGGCTGGGCCTCATCTCCACATAGATAATCCAGTTGCTCATGGGTGCTTGTGTGTCCTCTTTGTTGTAGTGTGTTCCTGCCATCCAGTTGGATCAGCTGTCCTTCCTTTCAGCTCAGTGACCTTCTGTGACCCCAGCAATGGTGACTGCCCTTGCAAGCCTGGGGTGGCAGGGCCACACTGTGACAGGTGTATGGTGGGATACTGGGGCTTCGGAGACTACGGCTGCAGGCCCTGTGACTGCGCGGGCAACTGCGACCCCCTCACAGGAGACTGCATCAGCAGGTGAGTGTAAGGCCTCTGCTCTCTTCTCTGTGTCTTTTGGATTCCTTGAAGATTTGGTAGCGATTTGGAAAATCTTCTTTGCTGTTAGGAGAGCCAAGATGTATTTGCATAACTCTTTAAAGAATTTTTGTCAAATTGCCAAGCAAGTAGTTTGTTCCTGCAAGATTTTGGAGACGGTCTAGTTCACTTTAGCAAAATAAATTATTCCTTACCACAGGCCCTTCAAACATTATTTCTGAAAAGCAAAAGGATGGGAAAGTAGCTGATAAGGTTTAAATCCCTATAAATACGTTCATTTCAGGCAATTTTCTAAGAAGTTCCTTACTCTATTCTTCATCATTTTCCATTTAATTAGCAGTACAGACATAGACTGGTATCAAGAAATTCCTGAGTTCCATTCCATGCACAATAAGAGCGAACCAACCTGGGAATGGGAAGATGAGCAAGGATTCTCTGCCCTTCGACATTCAGGTAAGACCACAGATATAACCAGGTATCATGTCCCCAGCACTGGTAATAGTGAGTAATAGTGATTTGTGATAAAGTAGGGAATGATTTTTTAGTTCTACGATGGGAATTTTATAGTTCTGAGTTTTAATAAAGTAGTGGTTCCCATCAGTATGAAAACACCAAACATAGCTAAGAGATATTTTAACAAGCTTTTGTTTATTTTCTGTTTATTAGACCCAATTGTGAGATCCTTACTAGGTATATAATTAGTATAGAAAATTTGGAAGATGAAAGACATCACAGTAAAAAGAAATGCTACCCAAATCTCCTTACTCTGCTGTTAATACTTTAGTATGTGTTCCTTTCTCTACCGCACACTGTTCTACATGGTTGAGAGATAACTGAATAGATCAGGTTTGGAAATGTGCAGATCTGTTTGAAGGGAAAATATTCTACAGACCTATTGTAACTTAATATGCACGTGAAGTTAGATGTGAACTCTTTAGGTTTCTAACTAGTTTACAGCTAAAAAACAAATAATTTACAAACTAAGGATAAGCCAAATAATGAAAAGAAAAACTTCAAACTAACGACGTAAGTTGAACATGAAAAATGTATTTCACTGAAGTCAAAAGAGTTTACTGCAAAAAATATGGTTCTTTGAGTTTACCAAGTCTATGCTGCTATTTTTTTTGGACTCAATTTCTTTGTCTCTTTCTTTGTTTGAAGAGTATGCTATGATATTGATGTGAATACTTAACTTCTGTGTTCATTCTGCTGCATTCTTTTCTCACAGAAAATTGAACAGCTCTATTTAGCACTAACACAAACACAAATGTGGGCATGAAATCTTGTACCAGTGTTTGGTTGTAAAGTACTCACCAAATGACTCAAGTTCAACTTACAATAAGTTAAAATTTACTATTAAACACCACAAATGCCCAAAAAGTTATATGAACACCCATATGCATACCTTCTAGTGTTATCAAATCTTATGCTTTGTCATAATTGTTTATATTTTCAAATTATAAAACGTTACAGATCCATTTGAAGCTCTCCATGTACCAATCTGTAAGTGCATTATATAAACATAGATGTATATATAATGTTAATATATATGTTTATGTAGCATAAAATATATGTTTTTAAAATTCATGCACATAACTTAACTATCCTTTTAAACCTTTTTTAACCTGAATTAGATATATTTTTAAAGAGGTATCCATCCTGTTACATGAATATACTACTTTTATTCTCCTATTGTTTACCATCTAGGATATTACCAATGTCCAGTTTTCCACATTTATAAATAATGCTACCATGAATGTTCTCTTATACGTGACTTCGTATACTTGAGAACTGGTTTCACTAAAAGAATGAGGTGGCAAACTATAATCCTCTAGGCAAATGTGGCTTGTCATCTATAGTCTGCAAGCTATTTGCTCTAAGATTTAAGTGTTTATTAAGTACCCACGTGATAGCTTTAGGTTTAACTCTTGGTTTCCAAAGCCTAACATATTTATTATCTGTCCCTTTATAATGTTGCTGATGCTTGTTCTAAAGTACAACCTAGAAACTCTTGGCTCGCAAGTGTGCTTATTGTCAAATGTGCCATATATTGCCAAAGAACTCTCTGAAGTGGTTATATAAACTTACATTCCACCAGCAGTGTATGCCATCCTGTCGCTCTACATCCTCACTAACACTTTGTGTTTGTGTAATAAATTTTTGTGTAATGCATATACAAGGGGCCCAGCACTATTCTAAGTCATTAACTCAGACACATTTAGCTCATTGACTATCTTATGGGACTTCTAAGTAAATGTTACCAAGTATCTCAATTTTTATCAATCTGATGGGTGTGAAATGGAATCTCCCCATTTTTAGTTGCATTTTCTTAATTACTATCAATAACTTTTAATAAATTTTCAGTTTCTTAGCCATTTAGGAGTCCTCTTCCATGAATTTCCTGCTTGTAATTTTCTTATTAATTTGTAGTTCTTTATGAATTTATAAAAAAAAAATGTTTACTGAGTACTGATACTGAACAGACAAAAATCCCAGACTCTAAGGAGTTTACATGTTTGCAGGGAAGGATAGCTCATAATCAAATAAGTAAAATATTTAGTATAATAGAATATAAAGCAGAGTTGGGAGTAAGATATGCTTGGGAGGGGTATACTTTTAAATAGGATGATCAGGGAAAGTCCTATGAAAGGTGACGTTTGAGGAAAAAGCCCAAAGGAGGTAGGGAAATAAACAAGTCACAGAGATTGGAAGGTGTAGGTAGAAAATACAACTGTAAAGCCCTGAGGTGGAAATAGGCCTGGCTTACTCGGAAAACAGCAAGGAGACCAGTCTGGGTGGAGCAGGGTTAAGAAGCCACAATTTTAACACATTCTCATAAGAGAACTTAGGGCCTTTTTAAGAATCAAGTACTCCAAATTGAGAAACACTGGTGTTTCCAATCCCATAGTGTAGTTTCACTTAACTTATTTTATTATCATTTTCCGAATGGTTTTATTTTAATTCACAAGAAAGAAGGTGGGAAAGATGGTAAAATAAATCTGTCATGTTTATCTTGTTAACATTTAAAAAAGGAAAAAGGAATCTTTCCCATTAATTTTTTGCCTTAAATCTACAAAGTCTGAATTCTATGATTTGAACGTTAATAAGTACGCTTTAAAGATTTATTCTATTTTTCTAATACAGTGATTTTCATAATTTTCCAACTTTGTTAATTCAAATCTGCAATAGTTGAGTTTTTAGGAGCATAGGATATTCATCAAGCCAATCACCATATTACCAGTTTGCTGGCAGCACATCCATTAAACACATAACATGCTGGCATCAGAATGATTCGATTTTCACATCCACAACAGCTGTTAGGTCTATGATATCCCTAGAGAGCCTCTGAAATCCATCTGGAGGAGCTCAGATTGAGGAAGACATTGTTCCATTTCCTGCTAAACTTCAATATTCCCACTAAGTATAGAATAGTGCTCATGGGCACCTTTTTTCAACAACAATAAAAAAAGGTAATTCATTTTCTAAGGTCTATGGTTCATTCTCAAATATGTGTGCCTATCTCCTATAGGCACAAAGGGGGAAGGAAATTCCCCCATCCTCTGGGTGCTTCTTGGGCTGGACTGGCAAACAAATTAACATCAGAAAGATTATTAGGAAGAAAGACCAAATGAAAGGGAAGCGGGTGAAATGAGGGACTGAAGGAGATAGGAGGGGAAGTAGGAGATGACTTCATAGGACAAAAACTTGCCTCTAGATATTTGCCCTACCTTAAGATAGGTTTCTGTGATTACAGGTTATTTCTGGAGATGACCCTTAATCTGGGTCGTCTTCATTCTTTTAGGTTATGACCGCAGTTTCTCCTGAGACATACAGGGCCTTGACTGACCTTAGTTCCATATACCAAAATGACATGTATTGGAAAAAACTTGACCTTGACATCTTGAGAAAAGCCTGTCTAAACATTTTGGGAAGCCTGATCCTACACTGCTAACTACCTACTAAAAACTTTCTGCCACCCAAAAAACAGCCTTCAACTAGGCGCATAATGCACTATACCAATAAGATCCTTTTAATTTCTACCACTTCCTGTGAGACAGAGAATGTCATATGAAACCTCACTTCTGAACAAAAAAAAAAATGACTTTAACTAGTACCATATAAGTACAAACATTGCTTTAAAAGAATTCTCAATAACCCATTGTAAATAGGTTTTTCTCCCCTTCTAGGTTTCTTTTTTTTTTTAAGATTTATTTATTTGGGGTACAGACCAGAGGTGTGGGAGGTAAGAGGATTCACCAGAGACAGAGCAAGGAACAGAGCAGGCAGACTGACTGAAATACACTGCTGAGGGGAGCAGCGGGCGAGTCAGGAGAGGTCTGCTGCGCCATGTGGGTTCCTCCCTGGCCAGGGATCGAACTCATGCTGCTAAGGCTGCAGATAGCTTCATAGGTTGCATCTTAACCCCTTGCGCCACCAGGGAGGCCCCCCTTCCAGGTTTCTTGTAATAAAACATCTGGGTTTAAGGCTGAACAACCAAGATTCATTCAAAAACAAATTTTAATGTCTGAATTCTTAATACATGAAAAGGAAGTATTAGAAAACAGCCTAAGAAAGATCTTCAAATTACAGACCTAAATTGTATGCACTTATAGGTAGAAGGGCTAAAGAGCAGAGTATATGTTGAGGAATAATATATGCCCCTTGGCTGTTCACTAGGTTTTCTAGCATGGTGGTTACTGGCTATGGTGGAATTATCAAAGGTTCTGAGCTATCCACTTAGGTTACTACAATTTCTTTTTTTTTTTAATAATAAATTTTATTTTTATATTCCCCATACAATTGCAACCCCCATTCTGACCCCAATCCCTCCCCTCCCGCCCCCACCCCCCAAAAAGTGTCTCTGGTTCATAGTTTTTTGTTGATTTTGATTTTCACTTTCTTATAGTTATTCATTTTCCTGGTCCCTTATTTAAGTTTTCTAGATTCCTGCTATGAGTGAGACCATCCGGTATTTTTCTTTTTCCTTTTGGCTTATTTCACTGAGCATGATCCCTTCCAGTGCCATCCATGTTGCTGCAAATTGCATGTGTTTATCTTTTTTGAATGCTGAGTAATATTCGATTACAAGCAATATTATTTAGTATATCACAACAGCTAATTTTAAGCACTCTTGATTTCTCTTTCCCACTATTTAATTCTACTGTGACTTTCCACATTTCATTCTCTGATGTCTACAGCATTTTTAGCTAGAACCAATATATCACCTTTTTCCACATCACTATGTCTACCTAACCATCTCACTAGAATCATACTCTATTTTCCACCGAGGTGTTCTGTCAACATCTCTAATTTATTATATTATCCTCACATAAACCTCTTGGTTTTGCCTGACCAATCCATTTCTTTTTCCTTCCTGCTATTTCTATGCTAGCTCAACACAAATTTCTCTTTTTTTTTTTTAAGATTTATTTATTTATTTATTTATTTATATAAGCACTGGGGTATAGTCAGAAGCGTGGGAGGGTGAGAGAATTCACCAGAGCCAGAGTGGAGAGCAGAACAGGCAGACTGATGAAATACACTGCTGAGGGGAGCAGCGGGCGGCAAGAGAGGTCTGCATGCCCAGCAGCCGGGGATCAAACCGGCGCTGCAGAGGCTGTGGCAACTTCACAACCCAGTGCTCAACTGCTGCGCCACTGGGGAGGCCCTCAACACAAATTTCTTTGGAAAACCACCTTTCTGACATGTGATATCCCCAGTTAGTTGTTCTCTGCCTGGAATTTAATTCTTCAGCTGGAATTGACAGCCTGAAAATGATTAGAGTTCATGATTCTAATGCCAGAACTATAAAAGTAACTGCTCATTAGTTGCTCTTACCCAGGTCTCTAACACTCTCCTATTCTGGTCCTTTCTGAGTTCTGGTTTTTCAGCTTTTTCTTCTTTCTATGAGTTACTGACATCCCCTCAATATTTAAGTTAAGCAATTGATTGCTAATGAAGAACCCTGATTTATGGACCCCTGATATGCTCTCCTCCCAACTTCCTTATTTGTTAGTAATTCTACAACCTTCTCTGTCATATTAGATGAAAACTTTGAGTTTATTTTTATGCTTCCACTTCCCTTGTCCTCATGCAATACATTGATGAGATTTGTAGACCCTAAATATTTCTTCCTTTCTTCTAGATCCATAGTTGCCTCTGAATACACATTCCATTTGACTTAAAGATCAGAGGGTTCAGATTCCCCCAGAATCCAGGCTTAATCTGACTTTTCCATAAATCAGCTATGCTGCCTTGGGCAAGCTAATTTCTCCAAGCTTTCATTTTTTTTATTTGCTAGTAAGTCTATCTTATAAGATTATTGTAAATATTAATCAAGATCATATGGATAAAGTAATTTGCACAGTTTATAGCTTATAGTTGTCACTCAAATTAGTTACTATTGTTATCAATTCACTAGTTTCTAATTGATTAGAAACTGCCTCCATTGATTCTGCCATCATTACACCTCTATTCTAAACCTTTTGATAATGGTACAACTTGTTTAATTTTCATACATGCATGTACTTTAAATTCATGTACCTACTTTAAGCTGATCGCTTTGAAAATTCCCCTTTATTGAATTAAAGTCAGGCCCAAATTGTATATTAATCAAGATCCTCCTTCAATTCTTTACTTAATTTGTATCCCAGATAAATAGAACCACTGACTCTTCCTTGAGTCTACTCTTTCTTATATTTCTTTACTGTTTTATCACTACATTCCTGTTAAATGTCCACCCATTAGAGTCTGAGATGAGTAAATAAATATAAAGCACTTAAAATAGTATCTGGTTCATAGTTAGTACTCTTAGGTAAATGCTACCTGCTATTATTACCATTCAGTACCTATGAAATGTAATGCATGAGGCCAGGAGGTGAAGGAAAGGGTAAAAATATATCTAATCATCAAAAAAAAGTAAGAACAAAAATCCTACACATTCTGGAGTTCAGGAATATAAAGGTGAATAAAACATAACTATTGTCCCCAAGGATCACAGCCTTGAGAAGAAACATCATAAATATGAGAATGCTATCTGTAGACCATGTACAAAGGCATTTTGAAAGTTTTGTACAGATCCTGGCAAATCTCTCATATGTAACAATTGTAACATATAATTTTAATTTGGGGGAGATATCCTATTTTTCTTCAAAGTCCATTTCAAATCCTTCAGCCATGAAGATTTTTTTTCCATTTTCCTAAAAAAGAAGCCCTTCCCATGCATATAGTATATTGTACCTATCTTAGAACACTCATTACTGTTCATAAACTTACTTTATTCACATTACTGAATTATAAGCTTTAAGAATTGTATCTTGCTCATCTATATACACTCCAAAGTGTATATATAGCACCATGATCTGCATATTATATGTACTTAATAAATTCTTTAAAATTTAGTAGCGTTGGGCCTCCCTGGTGGCACAAGTTTCAGCACAATTAAGCTATGGGCAGCCACTGCAGCACAAGTTTGATCCCCAGTCAAAGAGCTTACCCATATGGTGCAACAGACCTCTCCTGTCTTGTCCGCTGCTCCCCTCAGCAGTGTATTTCAATCAGTCTGCCTGTTCTGTTCCCCACTCTGTCTCTGGTGAATCTCCTCACCCGCCTGCATCTCTGGCCTGTACCCCAGCTCTTGTATGCATAAATAAATAAATCTTTTAAAAAAAAAGGTAACTGTCTTTCCTATAGGTTATCCATGGAGGTGTTCCTTTCTGCATGGAATAGTATCAGACTATATCATAACATCAATTTAAAGCATTAAAATATATCATTTTTGTACATTTCTACATTCCTCTTAAAGCAATACTTTATTATTGGGTGATAACTAATTCAGAAAGTGATTCTACTTTTTTTGAATGAATTTTCATGGTTTCTAAGTACTTAGGAATTGCTTTGTTTGAATAACTCAAACCTTGAAGAGTTATGCTATATAGATTCACTTACTAATTTTCTTTTCTTCTAAATAATTAACACCATTTTTCATTTGCTTTCTGCAGGCAAATGTGAATGTAAAGAACAGGTATTAGGAAACCCCAAGGCATTCTGTGGAATGAAATACTCATATGGTGAGTTCAAACCAAATGCTGCTTGAGAATCTATTCTTGAGTGCTTCTAAGAATCTATTCAAACTTAGTACAAAGATTTTTTTTTAAGGAAATGAGTGGTCCAGTTTATGACATTCTTAATAAATCAAAGAGTAAGTTTTACATAATAATACCAAACAGTATTCTGGTCTTGAGCTAGATTTTTCTAATAGAGATAGTACTGAAAGTCCTGATGAGGAGCTGGTAGAACAAATGCAAAGATTGTCCAACATTTATAACAGGCAAACAATAAAAGGAGGTTTCCTTTCTTACGGGTGCTTCTTGTCTTGGTTAACTAAAAGGGGCATCTCTTGTCGCCTAAACAATTCCCATACTAGTTTATTATGTAGTGATAATAAAGTTTAAAGTGGTATTTCACAGTGATAAAGAGCTGAAAGCTTCAGACTCAGACTTACATGGTTTGATTGCTGGTTTATTGGATGGGTGACTTAATCTCTCCAGACTTACACATCTGTAAAATAGGGATGATGCCACCTTTCCCATCAAATGAGATTTTTAAAAAAGCACTTAGCACATTAACTTGCATATACTAGATGCTCAGTAAAAGACAGGGAGGAGAAAGAGGATATATATTTGGAAGGCAATGAGACCAGCTGCCTCCTAAGTCTCTTGCCTGCCCTCTCTGTATGCTGTATACACCTTTA
Source organism: Talpa occidentalis (assembly GCF_014898055.3). Lineage (NCBI taxonomy): Eukaryota > Metazoa > Chordata > Mammalia > Eulipotyphla > Talpidae > Talpa > Talpa occidentalis. The sequence goes on from NW_023601653.1 coordinate 17,061,181, forward strand.
CCTTTCTAAGATGACAGGAAAACAGCATATAGTAAAGATTTTCCCTAAGTAAAGATTGATCTTATCTTCAAATTTTAGTTGGTTTTGTCTTTCCTATAAAATATATTATATTCCTTCTCTTGCCAACATATTCTTCACTAGTGTCTGAGGCTTTTTATTGTTTATAATTCATACAGTTGTAATGTGCATTAAAATGAAAAGGAAAAATTTAAACCATGCTTCCTGACACCAAGTGTTAAGGTTCTTGATAACATTGAATGTAGTCTCATTAAAGATAAAAAAGTAATGTTAAAAACCTCATAAATCCTATCTAAAATTACATGCATATTCCCCTACTTTCACCTGCCAGCTTCATTAAATAATAAAAGGAAACCTTTAAAATGTATAACGCCCAATAAATAAAAATAAATTTAGAGCAAAAAAAAAAAATAGGTTTTGTCCCAAATTAGTCTATTGAATGGAAAGATTGACTGGTTTTCATTATCACACGGATTTGGCAACTTTCAAACTGAATTTATAAACAACCTAGTTGGCATCTTTTCATACAATTGTATTATTTTCTACTTAAGAGAAACTTAAGTGTTCATAATGATATACCTTGGTCTTAATTAAGTGCAGTATGAGTTAGACTAGATGAGACTAGATGACTTAATTAAGACTAGATGAGTTCTTAAAACCCCTTAGAAGTCTAAGATTTGGTGATTCTAAAAAGAGGGTTGTATGGCACCAGCCTGTATAGGTTTCCCTCCTTGCAAAGAATCCTCCACTGAGATACAGATAAGCCAGTAAGAACTCTCCTTATAATGTTGAACATGTTTTTCCTTAGGTCAACTTTCTTCTCCACCCCCATTTATCATATTTCTAAATCCCCAGTTATAGTCATTGTTTTAAATAGAAGAGCTAAATAGAATCATGAGTGATATAGAATACTAGAGCTCTGACATCACTAAGACAGCCTCCCTAATACCAGTCAATTTGTATTTTATTCTAAAGGAAGAAGACTAGATAATTAATATTATTTAATCTCCTTAGGATACTTGAAATATATTCTGGCAATAACATTTTGATCTATGTCATATCATTAAACACAACCAGGCATAAAAGTATAATATAGTTGTAATCCAAATTAAAAAAAATTAAAAACCAGATATTTCTACTTCCAATGTATCTTTGTTCTATTTAGATTTGCTAACTGAATGTGCTTAAGATTATGTTTTCAATATGCAAATGGCTGATTTTTCTCTTAGCATACAGATATGGGACTAGCAGTTGAAAATGTCTAAGAAGAAAGAATATAGTTAATACAAATAATGAGATGAAGCCAGTGTATAACTGAATCTAATGATTTTTAAAGCAAATTTCTACATTTTCATCATCATTAGTTCACTTTTCCATTATACTGTGTGATGCATATGTAAGTTGTTCAAATATCAAAAGGTAATATGAAATTCTATACATTTTGACTTTGGGAATTATGTTGTTACAGTGCTAAAAATAAAGATTTTATCAGCTCATGATAAAGGATCTCATGCTGAGGTCAATGTGAAGATAAAAAAAGTATTAAAATCCACCAAATTGAAAATATTACGAGGAAAGCGAACATTATATCCAGAATCATGGACGAGCAGAGGCTGCACTTGTCCAATCCTCTATCCTGGTGAGCATTAGACTTTTCTGGTTTAATAACTAGGTGATTTGCTGCTTGTCCTGGTGATTTGCTGCTTGTCCTACATTCTCTGAATTACAATCTAAATAAACTCAGCAAGCACATCTCTTCTTTTTACCATCTGAATTTTGGGCAAAATCCAAATGGAATTCTTTGAACTGACATCAAAAAATTATTTCTCTTCCACGTTTTATAAAAGTAAGATATTTAAAATCCAACAATGTAATAATCTCTGTCCTAACATAGAAGAAGCCTTATATGGTTCGAGATGCCAATAGCATAGAAACCACTTTCATGAATTCATCTGCCAATAATACTTTATCGGAAAGCTAGGTCCCATTACAGTGCCCTGGGTAGAACTTGCTCCCAAAGGAAGTTCACATGCAAAAGTCCATCTGTGCAAATAACATTGAATTCATTTTTACTGTTGTATGAGAAGCATCTGTTTCTCCTAGATAGGAAAACAACTCTCAAGTTCACGTCATCTTGTTTTTCATTAAATGATCATTCTGGTTTCAAATTAGAAACAGCAGAACCAAACAAACAAAAAAACTGTAGCATTTTAGAGAAACTTGAAATGAAGGGAAAACTGCACCTTAAAATGTTATGGCACAGATAGAGACAAACAAGTGCAGGATTTTTACCTGTACACCCTACAGGTACATTCTTCATTCTGGGTCATTGGCTGCTTCTTTCTCTGTCTCCCTTATTAAATTGAGGACAGGATTTAGATTTTTGATCCTAGTGTTTCCAGCACCTACCATTAGTACCCAAATAATAGTAACATCGCCCAGATAGTCAGTTCTAGTAAAACATAATTTTTTTTAATCCTCTGTTGTTGTTCCCGGGTTATGTAGTACTATGATAGATAGCACAGGTGCATGATTTATGTTCTGAATCAAATTCTTTCCAAATGTAAGTCCTGAAAACCACAGTTATGTTAATATGAAGTTATTTTTGCTCTTTGATTAATAAATTTGAAAGAAATGGACAGAAAACAGGGAGAGACAAACCGCCAATAAAATATTCCCCCAACTTAAACAATTTTAATACTACAAAACTCGACTTTTTTGACTATTAACTAATTTCTCAGATCCTTTTATACTGCTCCAGTATTTTAAGTAAAATTAAATTTTAATTTAAGGAAATTTAAATTTAATTTAAGGAAATTTAATTTTAATTTAAGAAAAGGAAACATACATTTTAAATAATAAATAGATATATTTCCAAAGAAGTGAAATATTCAGAACCTTGGATTTTGAATACAGGAAACTAAGAGTCGCTCACTGAAGTTCTATTTCCCAGTGATCTGTCTGGTGGGGCTCTTGCTATAAGCTCTTTCTACTGTCTTGGCAAAAGAAAATAAAAAAAAGAAACCCACCCAGTTTTTTAGTAAGACATTAAAAACAAAAGCTTTGACCATCTGAGCCACCCTCCAGGAAGTGAACTATACTTCCTAATCAGGTTTCTGCCAAACAGTCAAAGAATCAACTGAGTTCATCACAATTGAAAACATAAGCTCAATTATTCAAAGAATTCTTGAAAACATGTTTACTTGCTTTGAAGAAAAGATTGGAACCTGTCAAAGCAAAACCACTCTTTCATTTCACTTTGTTTTTCCATTTTTACAAGTTCAGTAGCTAAGGCCAAGAAAGTTGATAAGAAAACCTGAAATCTTACACGCCAACTTGCTTCCTTTGCTACTTTTGAAAAAGAAGCAATCTAATCTAAGTTCCCTGCAAATTCATCCACTCCTACATTCAAATATACATTTACTAATTCATCAATCATATATATATATATATATACACATATATATAGTTTTTATTGAGGTAACATTGTTTTACATGATTACATTTTGAAAATACAGGTGTTATTACCATAGTGCACCCATAGTCCACCACCAAAGTTCATTGTGTTTCCTTGCCACTCTGTTCTTACTCCAGTCTCTTCCCCTCCCCTCTCTGGATTCCTCAACTCTATAGTCATCTTTCAAGTTTTTAAGTTTGGTTTTATCTCACCCTTTGTTTGCTTTCTCTGTATTCCACCTCTAAGTGACACCATCTGGTATTTGTCTTTCTCCTTCTGACTTATTTCTCTTAGCACAATTCCTTCCAACCCCATTCATGTTGTTACAAATGGCAGGAGTTTGTCCTTTTTGATTGCTGAGTAATATTCCAGTGTGTGTATATAAACCAAATATTCTTGATCCATTCATCCATTTTTGGTCCTTAGGTTGCAACCATATACTTTAGAATGTGAAGAAATGTGAAGACAAGCACTGAAGTATATTATTTTCTTTTTCTAAGGATACAAAATAAATGTTATACCCTTGAGTATGTAGCAAAGTACCTATCAAAAGTATTGAAATAGGAAAATAAAATGTAAATCGTAATGTGATGCAACAGATAACATTTTCATGCTTGTTTTTGGCTTGATGCTACCCATAATTTATGGATTAGTCATTGTTAAATTTCATATCATTTTTGTTTAATTATATGTATCTTTTAAATTAATGGCAGGGCCTCCCCAGTGGCAAAGCAGGTTGGTTGAGCAGAGCACTGTGAAGCTGTCCGCAGCCTCTGCAGTGCCGGTTCGATTGCCGGTTGGCCAGGGAGATTCCCACAGGGTGCGGCAAATTTCTCCTGTCATACCCACTGGCTCCCCTCAGCAGTGTATTTCAGTCCTTCTGCCTGTTCTGCTCTCACCCTCCCATGCCTCTGGCCTGTACCTCTGGCCTGTACCCCAGTGCTTGTAAAAAATAAATAAAAATCTTTAAACTAATGAATTAATTAATTAATTATTTAATGGCAAGCTCCTATAATATTTATTGTACTTCTAGTTTCTAAGCAAGTTCATTAAAAAGACTAGACTTAACACTGACGCTTCCTAAAAATTATTTTTAAAAGTGATTTCATTATTTCAGAAATGATACAATCTCAAGACCACTATATTTTAGCCACTCTGTTAATTAAATATTGTATTTTTTTTAATATAGAAGCCAAGGTAACCCTTTAAGGATTTAAATACCACATTCTCCATCCTACATTTGTGCTCTCTAGTGTTTGAAATCTCTGTCATTTTCCCCTCTCTTTTTTTGAAAACACCATCACATTTTTCTTTAAGTTTAGGACTGATTACTTTAAATATTGTTTCAAATAACCCTTTTTAATATCATAGAAGCAACTATATTATAGCAATATAGGAGAAAATTTTAAGCTTGACATTTCTAACCCTTAAAAATCATCTTTGTTAACATCTTAGTGTAAATCCTTTCAGATTTTGCTCTCTGCAGATATATATTGTATTTTTAAGTACAATAAAATCATTGTTTATGGCCCGTTCTACAAACTACTTTGTTAATGATCTTTACATTCAGTTTTAGTTTACTTTCATATAATCTAATACTTGAACGCTATTCAGATTTCCCAGCTGATTCCATAAGTCCTTTACAGCTGGTTCATCCTGGCCAGTATTCAATCCAGAATCACATGTTGTACCTGGCTTTTAAGTGCCACAATTCTCTTTTATACAAGTACATTGGTTTACTTTTTTTATTGTTGTTGAAGTAATTATTAGTGTTAAGGAACTAGGCCAGGTATACTGTAGAGTATCCAATTTTCTATAACTGGCTGTCCAGTCCCTTGTGGTGTCATTTAGGTTGCCCCTCTACCCCCTGTATTTCCTATAATCTCTAAAAAGAGACTTGAGAAAAACCAATTTCACAATATTAAAATAGGCATCCTGCATTTGTAAACAACAAAATATATACATTTGGAAAGTAAAAAGCATGTCTTAAATGCTAAGTTAGACATTAAAATGTATAGTTCTTAAAAAAAGAAAAACTTGGGGGCCTCCCCTAGTGGTGCAGTGGTTGAAAAAAAATTTAAATAAATAAATAAATAAATAAATATTTGGCTGGAATTCATCATTAGATGTTGTTGAATCCCATCAGAAGACACACTGACCCTGGATGACCTACTATCACTGTTGCTGAACTTGACCCTTGGGTTGGAGGGAGGACAGTCAAGTCTGTCTACTAGGTTACTAGGCAGTTTTGTTTTCCCTTTTGAGTCTAGAAAATAATGAGTGTGGTGTTACTTAGTCACTATACAAACATGTTTGTATAGTCACTATACAAACATCCAGTTTCCCATTAAGCATCCATTTAATGATTTATCACCAGTTTATCACCCTTCTTGAATCAATAATCTCATTACAGTTTGAAAAACTTTTTTTTTTCCTAATTTCATCTAATTCCCTTCATTTAAGAAACTTTTCTGAGGATCTTTCTCTCCCAAGCTGAACTGTTAGGTTACCATGAAATACATTTCCTATTGAAAAGACAGGATAATGCTAAATTCTTCCTCCTTTAATTTCCAATTTTCAAATTAAGAAATAATTTTTTAAAGATTTATTTTATTTATTTATGCATACAAGAGCTGGGGTATAGGCTAGGGGGATGAGAGGATTCACCAGAGACAAAGTGGGAAGCAGAACAGGCTGAATGACTGAAATTCACTGTTGTGGGGAGCAGCAGATGAGACAGGAGAGGTCTACTGCACCATGTGGGTTAGCTTCATAGTGCTGAGACTTATCCCCTTGTGTCCCCAGGGAGGCCCCAAATTAAGAAATACTGTTAACAACTGCTTCAAATGATAATGGATTAGTTTTTCTTTTTCTCTTTTTTTGAGTGTCATTTTGGCATGTGAATTTCTATTGATTTGGTATCTTTCAATACACATAACTATGATGTTTCCTGGTGCTCAAATTATCACAGCTTTGGCAAGTTATAACCCCTTCCAGCTAGCTCCTATGTCCTTTTAAAATGATTCTCTAAGTAAAAATAAAAAAATATTTTTCATTAAAAAAATAAAAATGTAAAGCAGAAAAAAATAAATAATTCCCCCTGGGCCTCCCCGGTGGCGCAGCGGTTGAGCGCTGGGTTGCGAAACTGCCCGCAGCCTCTGCAGCGCCGGTTCGATCCCCGGCTGCTCCCCGGCCACTGGAGGAGGGTCCCACATGGCGCACAGACCTCTCCTGCTGCGCCCGCTGCTCCCCTCAGCAGTGTATTGCAGTCAATCTGTCTGTTCTACTCCCTGCTCTGGCTCTGGTGAATTCTCTCACCCTCCCGCGCTTCTGACTGTACCCAGTGCTTGTATAAATAAATAAATAAATAAATAAATAAAAATCTTAAAAATAAATAAATAAATAAATGATCCCCATTAATCCTTGAAAGTTTCCCTGATTTTTAGCAAAACAAGATGTCCATGCTTACCTTCTGTCTTCCTGTCCTAGACCCGGAATAAGCTGTTCTCCAAGAAGTATTGCTTTGTTTTCTTTTGTTTTCTTTTATTTTGTTTTGTTTTGTTTTGTTTTGTCTTGTAAGATTTATTATGTGAGACCACAGTGTGTCTATTATAGGTATTCATTACTACTGGGATGACATTTTTTAGGACATTTCAGTGAATAAGCAAGTGTGTGTGTGTGTGTGTGTGAGAGAGAGAGAGAAAGAGAGAGAGAGAGAGAGAGAGTGTTTTACAATCAGACAGACCTGAGCTAGTCGGAGGGCTACTACTTACTGGGAGACAAGGAACAGGTTTTTTTTTAATTTTGCTGAGCCTCAGTTTCCTCATTTGTAAAACAAGAACAATACTACTGACATCATGGGGTTATTTTCAAAATTAAATGAGATAATCATGCTAAGCAGTTAGCACATAGTACATGCTTATTAAATTCCAGCTATTATTGCCTATGACTTTTCTCTTTAACCATGAAGATATAAAACCTTGGACAATGCATTTATAAAACTGTTGAAGTCACATATACTCCTTCAATAAATTATGATACTACCTAGCCTCTAATTTTGCTCTCTTTTAGGTTTGCAGTACCTTGTAGCAGGACATGAAGATGTAAGAACAGGCAAACTTATTGTGAATATGAAAAGTTTTGTCCAACGCTGGAAACCATCTCTTGGAAGAAAAGTCATGGATATTTTAAAAAGAGAGTGCAAGTAGCAACAAAGGTGGATAGCACATAATGGCACTTCTCTATGTAGAAAAACACAAACTTAATGGAAAGGAGACCTCAAAAATGAAACTGGAATTTTTTAAAGTGCCAAAATGTATAGAAATGTTCCAATGCATGGGTCTTGTCTAACCTACTCTTTTGGGCCCATGTTAAAATATAGTTTATTTCATAAAGAGGAATGAAAAAACCTATGCTGATACCTGTTTTCTATGAGACTGATTCTGAAATTCCTAACCATTAAGAGTATTTTAATAACAGTATGATATTTAGCAGTAATTCGTTAAGGGCAATACATTTAACAAGGACTCCTCCCATTTTCAGATATGTTAGTTACATTTGTGCTACTTAAAGTAATTAATGAGATTTTAAGGAATCCCTAACCCTGCTATCAGAAAAGGTATTTCTTAAAAAGAGCCTTCTCTTAAATGATACATGTGAACTTTGATCTGTGAGGTTTTAAATGGAACCTCTCCACATGTACATAGTATTTCCTTGTATAAAGCACTTTACTACCTAATACTTGTGTTGTGAAAGTTTGGAGACTGCTGTTGCAGAAAGAAAAGGAAAGGGTGAGAAGAAAAACCTACTGAAACAGAAGCACTGCCACGGTGGACCCAAGTGATCACATAAAGGGAGTCGTGCTGTTTTACTCTGAACTCTTGGAGAGCTATGTGAAGATGCAGCCTTAAAGGAAAAATTTGCATGAAGTCTCAGCTTCAGGCTAGAGGTTAGATTCCACAGATACCAGCTGTGATGAAACTTTTTTAAATACTAAATAAGAAGAGACTTTAAAATATGAGGAAGAAATTATAAAAATAGAAATATGCTTGGATAAAGAGGAAATGGACTTAAACATAAAAAGCTCATTTATTTGCAATGCACTTGTAAACACTTCAAAAATTATTGTAGACACAGAATTTGTTTTATTTTTGTGTTTAGTATTTAAACCTGAGTAATTGAAAGAGTTTCCTCCTTGCCTTTATTAACAATATATGGTCATTATTTACTGTAGTCATTATTTGGACACAGTGTATGTGATGGTTCACCAAATTAAAGTTTTTCATTAGTATTCAACTTCTGTACCCATGATAATCACTATACATAGTTTCTTCTGTACTTGAATATACAGAACATGATCCACAGTGCCATAAGATTAACTTCACGTACAGAACTTTTTTTTCCCTGAGGTCCTGTGGACTTGCAAAAAATATATATATATTGCTTTGTTAATTTTTTTATATTGCATATATGTAATAAAAGAATATGATCTCCTAAGTTTTGTCTCATTTCTTGCCCAACTCTTTCAAAGCAACTAAGAACGACCTCTCTTAATAAGGGAATTCAAATTAAATTCCTCAAATTATAATTAAAAATCAAACATGGGTATTATATAATTACCCTATTACTCTAAGTTTTAGGGATAGAGTAGAAACTGAGTCAGATGGGTTTACTTTCTGCAGTCATTGAACAGGATTTTTTTTCATCAGGTACATTATATTTTACATAATACAATTAGTTTTTAACCAAATAGAAATATAATAAAAGTATACTGCTGAAAATACCAAAAAAAACACTATAGTTAAAAAAAATAAACCTGTATTATAGCCATCCTGTGAAAATATTTTAGTGTCTTTGCAGCTGGTCTGTTTTCCATGCAAATACATACCTTTCATGGAATTGGTATTATACTATATATACTTTCATGAAATCTGCCTTTATCACCTTTAATATGTCTCAGCTTCTTATCTTATCCTAGTAGGTGGAATGTGTCTATTTATAAAACATATTGATAAGTCTATCATACCAGAAAAAAAATATTTTAAATTCATCTAATATAGGATTTTCTTGAGTTTCAATATTGCCAAGTTGCCTTATTTTTCCATTTCATTATATTTAAAATAACCATTACCCATTAAAAAGAAATTTAAATGGTTATTTTAAAAATGAACAGAAAGATGTCCATTATATTATTTTTGTGTAGGAAAAATGCAGAGCAATACATATAGTATTAGCTCCCATCCCCAAAACACAGTTATAATATATACAGTATTTTTAAAAATCTGAAAAATAGATTACTGTTATACTAGTCCTTATAGAGGAAAAAAGAGAGATTTTTTTCCTTTTAATTTACAGTTCACTGATTATTCATACTTAGCAATTTGTCTTTTAAAACAATTATAATTTAATCAACTGCTTTTAAAGTATACTCAAGCAAAATCACAACTAAAAGTTTAATTGGAACTAGTATACCAAATTGCTAGGCTCCCATACGTCTTTGCAGCCTTCTTTGCTAGAATCTTATTCCTTAACTGCTCTTTCAATCACCTTTTCTGGCAATATTCAAAAAAAAAAAAAACCAGCTAACATAATAATTTCTTGGTATCTTGCTTCTTATATCACTTGCAACCCCTTCCCCTGTAGTTTTCATTTCTTATGAGCATCATTTGGCTTCTAAAGTGAAAAAACAAACAAACAAAAAACAAAAAGGGACAAAATGTCTGTATTCCCATTCGGTAAAGTAAACAATAAAACAGAGCATCGGCTAGCCGCCTCATGACCCCATTCCATCATTCCATCATTCCATCATTCTCACACACTTCTGTATACACTTTCTCCTCCTTGGCATCTTTCAAAATAACCATCTTAGTACCAAGGCAACATAGTCAAATGAAATTTCCATCTATGGTTGCATGTGAACCTGAGCACATCCTTCAAGGGTGACTGGGAAAGTCTCTGCCCCCAGAGTTTCACTCCCTATACGGTTGGGCTTTATTAATCAGCAAATTAGTTGCATAATCTCCACATACCTATCTGTATAATTGCCTGAGGTCAACCCCATCCATGTTCTCTTATTACATCATTTTTCCCACAGAGGAATGTTACTAATACTTAGTATTTGATGCAATGGAAATTCTCAATAATGGGATAATCTTTTAATAGTGTCCACGAAATGAGGTCAAATCTATGGGGATGTGACCACGAGTCCAAAAAGCAGAGTCCATCTGGCTATATTAAACAGAAAGCCAAGCCTATTATGGGTAAACATGGTTTTTTGGGACTCTCTAGGTTCTTGCAAAACAAATCCTTTTCTAAATGATCAGAAACTTATTAACTCTGAAGGGTGGGAAAAAGAACCTTGACAATTCCTTGGGCTGGCTGGCCTTTCACCACTCCCCTGGAATGCCTGAGAACAAGGAGCATGAGTACCGCCTGGGCTGCTGAAGAGTTTTGTCAGAGGCCCAGGACCGAATTGCTTTTGTGTCCTTTGTTTCAATGATAAGCAGTCCCCTAACCTAACTTTATCAAAGAACCAAAGTTACTCATGACTTATTTCCCACAGTTTGGAAGGAAAATATTTATGAACAACCTTAATTTTGCAGGGGAGATTGGTATGATAAAAATGGAATAGAAGCAAAGGGGTGTGCCTTGCATGACTGATGTTTTTTTAAGTCTCTCAGAGAATGATTTGCCTGAGAATACTTTCTGAAATATGATACCTTAATCTCTGCTTTCCTACACTTTCACCACAGGGATTTAAACATTTCTCTACTTTCTGAGCATTAGTGACAGTTCAACACCTTCAATATTTTAGGACAGATTCCTAGATTCATTATTAGCCATCTTATGTATGCTGAAAAATTGAAAAAGCAGAATGTTATTCATAAAAAAGAAATATGCACTGGGCCAAAATGACATTTCCAAAATGCATGTTCTGTAAAAAGGGGATGTTAATAAATGGTGAATACCTCTCTGGTTTCTTAACAGAAGTCATAGAGATCGTTTTCCAAAGTGTCATTATTAGTAATGAATTAATAAATCCAAGAATATCCACGATTTATTGGGAATGATCAACCCATAATACAATTATTTGATTAATGGTGAATTATGTGAATTATGCGAAATAAAGGTAAACAAACCCTGCATCCCAGAAAGAAAAAATCACCATCGGCAAATTTTCACGGTGTATGTGAAATGGTCTGGCCACAAACTCCCTGATCATTTTCTTTTTAGTCAGAATATCACCAAGCATTTCAAACTTGGTGAATAAAAATAAAAGATAACAACAATATCAATCAAGAATTGAGAGTTGACCACAAGACAGACACTTCTCAAAGTGCTTTCTTTACCTGTGTTACCCTTATTTGATCTTCCTAAGTAACCCTGAAGTGCATGATATCATCACCTCCATTTCTCAGATGAAAAAACTGAGATACAAAGAGACTGAGTTATCTAAGGACACACAGCTAATAATTGTGAAAACTTATTTTGAACCCAAGCTTTCTAACTCGCAGTTAGGAGGACCCTGGCATTCAGAAAGAAGTTCATGTAAGGTGAAACCAATTATACTATTTTCCTCTATGGCCATGTATTTTAGATCATAGTTGAGGGACGAGAACTGAAGGTGAGCATTTCTCCCAGTGTCCCTTCTCCACACTCCAAATTAAAATGTATCCCATTATTCCACTGTATAATTACATAATCTACTACCTTTCTCATTGCTACATTGCCATTTGGGTAATATTGTTTCACATAATTTATACGAAGATGAAAGAGTTAAGCCAATTATTTTACCTTAACTCTTTTCATCTTGGTCTGGTTTTCTGAGATCTATTTTGCTACAAGATCTGTTTTTTTTTTTTGCATATGTCAATAATGACCCTGAACAAACAAATGTGAAATTTATCAGCATTTCGAACAGTTCTCTCAGCTTTGGGTTTTCACTGTGTAATTATTCTGCTTGCAAGATGAAGGAGAAGGAATTAGACCAGAAATGACAAGAAAACAGGGGGTGGGGGAAATAGAGATAATAGGTACTTTGTCTACCCAGGAGAAGGAGCAAGAGGCAGGAAACAAGGAATAAAGATATGAGAGAATAAAGGGAACAAGATATGGAAAAGGAACCAGGTGGTTTGTTCATCCAACTCTTGCTGTTAGTTGGATTTGAGCAGACAGTAAAGTCAAAGAAGACACAACAGAAAAAATCATAGGTAATATTAATATTAGGAAATTAATATTAGGAAATCAATTGTTTTTGCCATGTGTTGAAGTAAAAGTTAATGTTTATCTTTGACATAGTACCTAGTCAATAAAATATTTAATATCAGTAAACATTGTCTAAGACTCTTTTTCAATATATATACTCATCACCATAATGGTTATCACTTTTGCCTCTATTATGTGCCAGATGCCATATTAAACTTCATATGACTTATCTCCTTTCACCTCACACTATAACCTTGAGAAGTCAGTACTCTTATTAGCTGGAAATTAAGCACCAGGTTAGTACTTGTCCAAGGTAACAAGACAAATAAGTGGCAAAGCTAGGATTTGAATCTGATTCACTGATCATCGCAACCCATACTTTTTTTATTCCATCTTTTATATATATATTTATTACATCATTCTTCATATTTGTACAATGCATGATTTCCCCGTGAAATTCCCACTACATTTCATCTGGCACCATCACCAGAGTCTCTTGTGCTCATTCCACCCCGTCCCAAACCTTCTCCCTCTTCCTCCCCTACAGAATGTCCCTGTCGATTTTGATTTTTCCTTTATTATAGTTACTTTTTTTTTTTCTGATTCCTTATTTGGCAACCCATACTTTTAACCCCTACAAACAACTAAAGTCTCTAATCAATGGGTCTCAAATAATATGCATAAAAGTCAGCAAACATATTTGTTAAAATATGGTATCCTAAGCCCCGACCTCAGAAAATCTGTTTCAGAAGGTCTGGGGGGAGACCAAGAATGGAATCATACAAAAATGAACAATGATGTAAAATAAGTAAAAAAGTATCTCCCTAGAACTATGCCTGAGGAACTAAGACTACTAGAGGGAGAGGAGTTATTTTAAAAAAGTATCTTCCTCTGGTCATAAATCTACTTGGTGTTCATCAGAAATACTATTTGGTGGGTTCCCTGGTGGCGCAAGGGGTTAAGCACCACACTATGAAGCAATCTGCAGCCTCTGCAGCATGAGTTCGATCCCCGGGTGGCCAGGGAGCTACCCACATGGCACAGCAGACCTCTCCTCGCTTGCCCACTGCTCCCTTCAGCAGTGTATTTCAGTACATCTGCCTGTTCTGCTCCCCACTCTGTCTCTTGTGAATTCTCTCACCCCCATGTATCTCTGGCCTTTACCCCCAGCTCTTGTATGCATAAATAAATCTTAAAAAAAAGAAAGAAACATTATTTGGTCATAACAGAATCATTAATAAGCTGAGGTTATCCAAGAATTAAGAGACCAGGAGGGGAAGTTGAAAGGCGAGCCCTCCAGTCATTATCTGCTCTACTTCCTAACCAGGCCTTACACAGAATGGTGAACCATTTAAATTTGCCTTTGATATCTTAGCTCCTCAATCCAATCAGGGAAAATTCCTCCCAGGTGTTCACCGGCTCCATAAACTCAGAGTCCACACAAAGATGCTACACAAAATTTCAAGCCCCCAACTTTCCCTCCAGCCTAGCAGTATACTTACTTGTCAATGTGCCACTCTTGAAACAAGAGATTGATAAGATAAGATAAATCATCCTAATGAGACACTTTCCCATTTTCCTACTTCCCTCTTTCTCCCTACCATAATTCTTATTGACCCAAATAAACCATGCGTGTCTGCAGAAAACTTTTAAAGGGTATTTCTTATCATGGGAATTTCAGGCACTGATGGCAGGCCAGTGGAAGAGATATTCTTGGTCAGCTGTGCTTTTCAATGCCTCATAAATCAGATGGCTTGGGCAGCTTCCTTATTTCCCTTTAGGCAGTAGCAGTCCTGCTCACACACCCAATTGCACTCCACTCAGAAGCTTGAGACATAAAGAGAAAAGTGAAAAGTCAGTGGCATTGGGACGGGGAAACATAGGAGACTAGCTAACTCAACCTCTCTCAGAAAAAAGGATTCAAGCCACAAATACACTAATTGTCCACATCGTTTTCACATTTTTCTTTCCCATTCTATAAATGAAAAACAAAACCCAGGACCTTTTCCTTGATAGGTTTGGGAAGAAAAAAACAAAGAAATGTACACAACCTGTATTGCAGCAAACAGAATTTCTTATCCTCAGAAATACTCATGTTACACAGACCTATGTGCCCAACCTCTTACACATGGAGCCATGCCCAGCGGTGACCTTCGGCAACCCAGAGAGCTTTTTATAACAATTGAAAATACACAACTGGATATTTTTATCAGAGTGTTCCCTGCCTTTGATAAATGTTATTATACTAAGTGTTCGTAGCTTAAAGTGAAATATACATTTTAATGCAGTATTTACAGTTGCACTTAATTCGCATCCCCTGACATTTTATAGGCTTCACCACTGTCTCAGGAAAGTAGACTAAGTTTAGGAAAGAGCCCTCCGAGTTTTCTTTTGCCCCCAAACGTGAAGCTATTAGGATTAGGCAAAAGTTATTTGAGAAGCAATGTTTAAAGACCAACGTTTGGGGCCACCCCTGGTGGCACAGGTGGTTGAGCATCACGCTGTGAAGCTGTCCGCAGCCTCTGCAGTGCCGCTTCGATCCCCCATCCGGGCGAGGGTCCCACATGGTGCAGCAGACCTCTCCTGTCTCGCCCGCTGCTCCCCTCAGCAGTGTATTTCATCCGTCTGCCTGTTCTGTTCCCCGCTCTGTCTCTGGTGAATCCTCTCACCCTCCCGTGCATCTGGCCTGTACCCTGGTTCTTGCATAAATAAATAAATCTTTAAAAACAAATAAATAAATAAAGAGCAACATTTGGTCTTATTAACCAAACCTGATTTTTCAGGGCTCTGATTCAATATCTTTATGAAATGTTTTCCTATTGAAGCAAAAAATAAAATAACATAAAAACAAAACAAAAAATATTTTGCAACAGAGTTCTTTATAATATTTTTTAATTGAGGTAACAATGGTTTCCAACATTGCATATGATTTAGGGGAACAGGTTCACACCTCAGATGTATGTCACCACATCATACCCACCATCAAAGCACCTATACCCTAGGCCATTGGGCCCCCCCTTTGTCCCCATCCCTCTAGTAGTCTCAGTTCTGCAGGTTTATCTCTAGGGTTTGTTTTGGTTTGGTTTTGTCTGTTTCTTTGTTTTGTTTCACTATATTCCACATCTGAGTGAAACATCTGGTATTTGCTTTCTCATTCTGACCTATTTCACTTAGTATATCAATAATTCCCTCCTGTTCCTTCCATGTTGCTGCAAATGACAAAAATTCATCTTTTTTTAGCTGATTAATTTTCCATCTTATACGTCATATATCCAGCAAAGCACAAAAATCAAATATCTGCAAAGAACACAGACAACTCAATAAAAAGGAAATCAATCAAAAAATGGGCAGAAGAGCAAAATAAACACTTCTCCAAAGAAGACATACAGATGTAAATGGGCACATGAAAAAAATGTTCAGCATCACTAACATCTAAATTAATCCTCAGAACAATGTTTTAAAGTAGATATTATTATCTCATTTTATAGGTAAAGCAAGTCAGATTAAGAGCAATAAATTAATTTTCCCAGGGCAGATGACTAGTTAGTAACTGACAGTGCCAACTATTTAAAACCAGGGTCAGTCTGACTCAAGTCTAATGATCCTTCAAATGCATAATGCTTCTTTAAAGCTCTGAACTTCCTTCTCAGCATCATTTGTTGAACTGTGTAGATCATTACTCAAAATCTATTTCTTATGACTCTTCTATTGGGTGGATACTGTTCTGTCCCTGAGGATAAAACAGTGAACAAAATATAATTCCTGATCTCCTAGAGCTTACATTCTGGTGGGGGAGGACATTTAGAAAATAGTGGTAATAATCCCTGCTCTTTATCCACATTGAGTATCAAGTACTCAATGCCCTAAATGATTTAAGAGAATTTTATTTTCATCACTATAAAGAATGAATTTAATGCAACAGAGCCTGTCATCTTGATTGTGTTGAGCACTCTTTTCCCCCAGATGAACTGAAAGCAGGAGATGACTAAATCCTTCAGTATGGAAAACTGTTATAATTGGCTAATGACCACAAAGCTGACTTTTCTGAGTTACACTAAAAGCCTGGAGGGAAGCAGTAGAATTAGTCCTCCCGCCACCCGTTCTGGAGCTGACAAGGTCCACATGTGGTGCTCATAAAGATTTACAACATCTCTGACACCTATGGGTGAGGAATTCAAGGATCCCCAGGAGACCAAGCCACGACTGTTCAGGCCAGCATTGCCCCCCACCCCCACCTTGCTGAGGTCTCCTCCCCTCAAGACACGGGTAGCTCAGGAAGACACACTTGCTTCTGTGAGAAATAACAGTGACTATAATAGGAAAAAGAAATTCTAGGCATTCTTTCAAGCCATTAGGAAATTACAACACATTCCATCTGCAAAAGAATTCAGGTTCCTCTACCACTCACGTCAAGACTCCAGTGTCATCTGTACGTGCTTTGAACATTTAATAGACCAAGGCCCCAGTCATTAACTCACCAAATTCTCACCCTGCTTTTTTTTTTTTCTAGCCATGAACCAAAGCTGATTCTTATAGGGAGGTCAATCTGGGATTTGGTAAATTCTCCTCAGGCTTTTTTCCAGAGGTTTGAAGATTCTCAACATAAAGCTTTGCTATTCCAGAGTACTGCACCAATCATTTCTGACCTGGAAATCTTTGTAGAATATTTTATTCCTTAAGCTTCAGAAATCTCCATCCATGATTTTGCTTATGGCTGTTAGAAGTCTCTAAAAGGGGCCTCCCTGGGGCACAAAGGGTTAAGTCACAGCATTATGAAGCTATCCACAGCCACTGCAGCATGAGTTGTTTCCTCATCAGGAAGCTGACCCATATGGCACAGCAGACCTGTTCTGTCTCGCCCACTGCTCCCCTCAGCAGTGTATTTCAGTAGATCTGCCTGTTCTGCTCCCCACTCTGTCTCTGGTGAATCTTCTCACACCACCACCCCCCACCCCCACCTCTGGCCTATAACCCAGCTCTTGTATGCATAAATAAATAAAATAAATCTTTTTTAAAAAAAGAAAAAGAAAAAAAAAGAATATCAGTGAGGCCAGAGAATGGTATAAAATAAGATATGAAGAGGCAGGCAGGGGCCAGGACTTGAGAAACTTGCTTTAGTTGGGATTTTATTCTAGGCAATAATGAATAGCAAGCGGAGGGAAGCAGATTTACTCTTTTAAAGGATTTCTCTAGCTAATATGTGAGACTGGATTGAAGAAAGGACAAAAAGTGAAAGCAGAGAGACCAATGAAAAGGTTATTGATGTTTTCCAAACAAGAGATGGTATGTCAATGAAGACAGAAAAGTTCTCTGTAGGAAACCCCACAGGGCTTGCTAATGCATTAAATATGAGAAGTAAAGGAAAGGACAATCAAGAATGACAGCTAGAATTGACGCTACTAGAGAGGGGAGGGGAGGGAAGGGACAAAGGGGGTAAAGGACTATGGGTGCTCTGGTGGTGGGTGTGGTGTGGGGACATGCATTTGCAGAGCCGTGAAACTATTTCCCCGAATCATACGCAGGGTTTAAACTGATGGTCCCTTAGTAAAAATAAATAAAATTAATTTTTAAAAAATTACTGCTACTTTTTTGGCTTGAACAACAGCAAGAATGATGGCATCATTTACTGAGATGGGAAAAGGCAGATTAGGAATGAAAATGAGGAGTTTCATCTTAGGTTTTTCTTTTTTTAGTCTTAGTTGTTTTGTTTTTTTAGCTCCAGATGCCTATTATATATCGAGTGCAGCTGCCAAGTAGTCATTTGGATATAAAAGTCTGGAATACAGGGTCTCCCTGCTGGCACAAGAGTTAAGATGCAACCTATAAAGCTGTCCTCAGCCACTGCAGCAGGAGTTTGATTCCCAGCCAGCCAGGGAGCAACCCACATGGCACAGCAGACCTCTCCTGACTCGACCGCTGCTCCCCTCAGCAGTGTATTTTAGTCAGTCTGCCTGTTCTGTTCCCCACTCTGTCTCTGGTAAATCCTCTCACCCCCTGCATCTCTGGCCTGTACCCCAGCTCTTGTATGCATAAATAAATAAATCTTTTTTAAAAAAAAGTCTGGAACACAAAAGAAGGGAGGTCAAAGGTGAAAGAATTATTTATGGGATCATAGGTAAAAAGATGCTATGTTGGTTTGCTGCTGCAACATCACTGTTCCCAATACCCAGAGGAATAAAACAACTACACTTTATTTTCTCACATCCATAGAACAGTTGGGGTTCAGTCTAGGCCTTTTTGCTTCTATCAACAGGTCTTGGGACATGTGAGGGCTCTACTCTGTATGTTCTCACCCTCCTGGGTTCTGCACGCCAGCCATCAGTGGCAATAGCAGAAGCTGAGGAGGAAACATTCAAGGCCTTGAGAAAGTCCTGAGAAATAAAAACAGGATGTCAAAGAGATAGCTGCACTGCTATGTTCATCGCAGCATTTCCACAGTAGTCAAGATATGGAAACAATCTAAGTGTCTGTCAATTGATGAATGGATAAAAAGGTTTCATAATGAAATTATAATAGAATATCATTCATCCACAAGGAGGAATATCTTGCCATTGCATCATGAATACACCTTAAAGCTGATACGAAGTGAAATAAATCAGGCAGGAAGACAAATATTATATATCACTTAGGTGTGGAATGTAAAAAAGCCAAACTCATAAAAATAGAGAATAAAATGGGGTTTAACAGAGGCTGGGGTTAGGAGGATTGAAGAGATGTTGGTCAAGGGTACAAATTTACAACCAGAAGGTGAATACGTTCTAAAGCCTTAATGCACAGCATAGTGATTACAGCCAACAGTACTGTATAATACTCTTCAAAATTGCTAAAAGACTAGATCTGAAACATTTTCATTATAAAAAGATAATTATATGACATGAAAGCGGTGCTAGCTAAAGCCATGATGGTAATCATGCAATATATAATTGTATCAAATCAACTTTTTGTACACCTTACACTTACACAGTGTTTTATATTAATATCTCAATTAAAAAAATCCTAAGTTCATGATAACCCTTTACTTCTGCTGTTATACTGTTATCCAAAATAAGTCATGTGTCCAAGTCCCAAGTCAAAAGGAGAAGATTCTGGATGTATGAATTGGGGGAGAGGAGATGTAAGAATTGGGGTGGGAGAAAGTTGGCAAAATTGGATCCCTAATACAGTCTACCACAGATGAAATCACCCAGAGTAAGACTAGTTAGAAAAAAGAACTGGGCTTGGACAAATTCCCAGGGAAGTTCAGCATTTACTAGTAAGCTAGAAGAGGAAAAGTCAGTGAAGAGGAGCAAGTACAGTTGGTGAATATTTAGAAAACATGAGAGAAACAAGAGAGAACATTTCAAGAAAGACTGTCAACTGTTGCTGAGGCATTACGTAAGGTGTGAACAGAGAAAGGACTGTGGCAACAAGATCCACCTTTATGATAAGGCACTAGGACAGATGAGAGAATGATACTCTATCCAGGGCCTCCCTGGTGGTGTAGGTGTTAAGTCTCAGCGCTACCACTGTGACAGGCCACCTCAATGGTCTGAGTTCGATCCCTGGCCAGGGAGCTAAGCCACATTCGGTATAGCAGACCTCTCCTGTCTTGTCCGCTGCTCCCCTTAGCAGTATATTTCGGTGGATCTGCCTAATCTGCTCCCCACTCTGTCTCTGATGAGTTCTCTCTCACACACACACCCCACATATACCTCTGGCCTGCACCCCAGTTCTTCTAAGCAAAAATAAATAAATAAAATCTTTTTAAAAAATAATAAACACAAAAGTCAACATACAATGTGGACCTTATTGTCTAGAAGGAAAAAAAAGACCTTACTCTCTTATCCTGGATTCTCAGACAGCAATAAAACAAATTATGTATGGACAATTAAAAAAAAAAAAAAACACTGTCAGGAAGAGAAGGATTAGGAAAGTGAGTGATTGATTATAAGGTTGCTAAATCCAGGCTGTTGAAGCTCTTCAGTATCTGGTTAGGGTGTTGAAACTTGGTTCTTTCAACAAGAGGAAGTCATCCAAAATTTTCTGTGCAGAGGGGTAACACAGCAAGTTCTGTTTTAGGGGGAAAAAATCCAACTGCACTATAACATAGATTTAAGGGAGAGGAGACTAGTAGCAGAGAAATCAGTCATCCTAGTTCTGTTAGTAAGACCTAGATCCATACCTCTCAAGAGAGCCTCAGTTTTTCTTAGGCTAAGTTTCTACACTTAAGGCTATCAACATCATTCTTGTCTATTCCCTCCTTACCTGGCTAACCTCAGTTGGTTTATGATAACTTTCTAATCAAAACCTGGGTCCCAACCCATCACCTCCAACTTCCATCTAAGCACTCCTTCATTTAGGAGAAGTAGAAGTATCACCTTTCCTGTTGTGTCCATGCAGGAAACACCTCCACCAATGGGCTTCAAGTAACAGTATAACCCAGCCTGGTCTATTAGGCCAGGTTCACAAATACCAGGCTGTTGCTCAGACTTCTCCTCCCCAACCTTGTTGCTCTCCCTCCCCAGCCCATCCCTGTCCAGTCTCCTAGACTTCTCACAGAACACTAAAAGTTCATAGAGTTCAGCATATGGTGATAGCCCCCAACTTGCTCAGGTAGGTTCTATTCTTTCTTCTCTGATCCCGCCACCTCAGACTTGACATACGAGGGATTTATACCTTGTGCAAATGCTGCTCCTATTTAAAGTCGCACCTGGTTCCTCTGGTGCCTCTGAGCAGGGACTGGATGGGAGAGAGGCTATGATCAAGCAGTGGTCCTGAAGAGTAGACACTTTATCACATGAAGAGCAGACACTAAAAGTTTTCCAAAAAGTCTAAAACAAATGTCTCACGGTGAAATGTTACTATTAGCATCATTTAGTCATTTTACAAGTAGTTGACTTGGAGAATTGTTCTTATTGTCTTATGTTTGAACTTCCAACAGACGTACAGAAAGATGTTTCTAGACCAAAGGATTACATGAAATGAGTTACAAATAAAAATGAGAAGACATTATACGATATTGCTTGGATTTTTCTTGTTGGTTTCCTATATCCGTGACATTTTTCCATAACGCATACACTCTTAGTTGGTATGCGTGGCATTTTCCTGTTGTCTGCTAGCCAAATATTCTTCAGCTATGGGGAACGGAGAAGAATCATACAACTGGGAATTCAGAAGTAATGACATCAGTCTTCAAATTACAAAAGACAAATATTAACGCTTTATTCCCAGCTTACCATGTTAACAAAAGATTGAATGTGGCAAAATCAGAAAGGGCTAACTCTTCCTTATGACTACCACTTGGTAAAAATTTGTTTCCTTGACCTGGACAGTACTCCATTTGACTGTGCTGTAAAAGGGCATGTAAACTCTCAGATTCCACCACTCCTGGTTCTAGTTGCCTCTCCTTGCCACAGAATCCTTTGCAGTGTCTGCCTCTTCTTTCCTTTGCTCTCCAAATAAAGCAAAGAGTAATTATGCTCCCCACCTGAGGATAACCACGCAGAGCTGCCTTGTTCACACATTACCTTAGGCATCTTCAGAAACAGCTTCACCTCTGGTCTTTGCTCTCACTTTATTTCATTATTTGACTTACTTCAGAGTGTGTGATACCCACATTGAAGTATTACCATTGTCTGGTGGGGAAGTCTTTAGTCTGATGCTCCATGAGCTCCCTTCAGCCACCACTCCCCCTAGTGGCAAAACTCTCCTACTCTGATGTCCTCTTGCCTCAGGTTTCTTTAGGGTTTCTGGACAATTCCCTTGTCAAAGGAGGCTCGTAGTTTCTCCACTGAGTCCTCCTGTTGCTTGCATAGACGGTGTCTCATAGCTCTTTCCAGAAAATTTTTTTGAATTAAGCTTACATAGGGCCCTTAAAAAATTATAGTTGAGAAGCTAAAGGACTCGCCACAGTTACATTCAAAACTGCCACTCGCCTCTCTCATTTGGGTTTCTGGGGCAGGACATGGACCCAGTGACTCTCTTTTTAGCCTTGTATTTTTCAGTGATCTCTAAGTCATTCCTCTACAATTCTCTTCCTACAAATGACCCCAGATGAAATAGGAATGCACAAACAAAATTAGCTTAAGTATTTCTTAGTTCTGCCAATATATTGAACTACCTTAGATCATGATGGTAAAGAAATCGAGTCATGGCTAGAGCCTGTGTCAGTCAAGTCAAGTCAAACATTTATTGAGCAGCTTCTTTTGCCTGTACCAAAGAGTTCCTGGCACCCAGCTATCATCACCAGTCCTGACAGATTTCCCTGAAAGGGAGATTACATCACATGCTTTTCACAGGCCTCATGGCCCGCTAGTAGCTATGGTGCCATACTGTGCAAATGGTGTGGACTGTTAAATGGAGAAAGCCTGGGCCACAGATGAACAAAAGCTGAAGCAGTGCAGCTAATTCTTCTGTCCCTCCTCCATCCTACAAAAAGCTCAGAGTAATCATTTGGTACTTCCCTCATCTGTTTCATTACTTCACTATCTATTGCTTAGATTATAAATACAAACCAAATGCCGAGACAGATATAAAGTCACCAGGACTCCCAACTCCAGGGACCAGACGCACCTTTGTGATTTTGGACTGTTGCTATTTTTGTTTACAGATGGCAGGGAAAAGGTGCCACATGGCTCAGTGCCCATTTGCTTCCTGCTCTGTTAGGTATTAAACCCCAGAAACCTGTGCAAGTCTCAGTCTCCCTCATGATAGCAAACTGGCTAGAACACTAATCTCCAACTTAATGCCCAACAGAGTTTTCCTCTTGTCTTCTTTCCCAAGGTCCTATGAGCTAAACACCATAATATAACAAAGTGGGAAGTATATGTTGCCGAGATTTCTCTTCTTTGTGGTTCTTACTAATAGGAAAAAAAGAGAATTGCTGATGATCTTAACCTATATATAACTTGTAGGACAAAAAGATTCCTGTCAAATAATCCTTCCTTAATAAATTCCCTTTGCCATTGTAAGCTAAGACTTGACCTTCAAGCATTAATACCCAGACAATACAACATTTGTGTGTTATTTAATTAGCTTATTGCTTTTGTTAATGTACATTCCTGTGGTTACACCACTTTTCACTCAAACTTGAAAAAAATACTACATGGCATTAAAAAATCTTTTTACCAAAGTGTCCATACTTTTGCTCCATTTTTAAATTATTTTAAACCTTCTAGCCAAGAACTCTTACTGTTTTAAGGTTATCTCATAACAATGGTTAACTTATTAAAGTATAACAACAATAAGACTTTGTACAAACTTTTGGCATGCTGGAGATCTTTGGTTAAAAAAAAAAAGAATGTGACTGATCCAGCAGATACCACTGTCGTTTTTGTACTATAATCCCCAGTATGAGGTGATTTTTATCAAATTGGGAAGTGATCTTCTGGCAACATAAACAACACTGGAAAAGCTAATTGAATAAATCAGAAGGGTTATTCCATGTCATCTACATGCTCAAACAAGAGGGTGAGTATATTGGCTTTAATAAATCCCAGTTTCCAGCCAAAGGCCTTTCAGAGATCTTGGCTGCCTGATCAGATATCTGGAATTTTGAAAGCAAAGAAAGTTTTTGGAACTGAGAGAGGAACTTCTGATTTACCATAAAGAGAAAATATGAACTGAACAGCTTGTTTAGTATCCTACATAATACCTAATAATTATGTAATTATCTAATAATTATTATATCATTTACACATAATAAAACTAAAGAAAGTTTAAAAAATTGCTCATAGACAGCTAGGTAATGATGGCTCTGGAATGCCAATCTTCACACAACATCCACCTCATAAAACACTGTATCAGAGGGTGCTGCTGGTCTTGACAAAGGTTCTCTTTCAGTCCCATAGGTTGCCTCATCTGGGCAACCAGAGCAGGTGATTCAGATCACTCAGCTGATGAGACCCAGAGTCATTCAGTGATTCAACAAAAGATTACTGAGCAACGACTATAGATATATGCCAGGCACTGTTTTAGGTGCAGGGGATAAAGCAATGAATAAACAAAGTCCCTATCATCACTGAGCTTACATTCTACTGAGAGGAAACAGACAAATAAGTACATAACAGGGTTAGGTAGTGATAAGTGCTATGAAGAAAAATAAAGAAAGGTAAGTAGGAAAAGAGAAAACTTCAATGGAGGTACCAATCTATGTTGCAGGTCAGGAAATTCCTCTCTGATAAGAGATATTTGAGGAAGGCCTCCCTGGTGGCACAGGAGTTAAAGACAGCACTATCAGGCTATCGCCAGCCACTGCAGCAGGAGTTCGATCCTGGGCTGACCAGGGAGCTGACCCACATGGTGCAGCAGACCTCTCCTGCCTCACCTCGCTGCTCCCCCCAGCAGTGTATTTCAGTAGATCTGCCTGTTCTGCTCCCACTCTCTCTGGTGAATCTTTTCACCCCCCCACCACCTCTGGCTTGTACCCCACCCAGTTCTTATATGCATAAATAAATAATTTTTAAATAAATAATTTAAAAAAAAAAAAAGAAGATATTTGAGGAAAGACTGAAAGCAATGAGGGAAGGGAGAAGAAAATGAAACATGATCGCTGAGAAAAGAGCCCTTTAGGAAGTGGGAACACTAAGGTAGCTCCTAGGATGCTCTGCACATTAAAACACACACACACACACACACACACACACACGATGCCAAATGGCTGCAAAAGAGTACACAGAGGTGAGGACTGAAAGAATGGAATGGAATTCCAGGGAGGGAGGTGAAGGGCCCTGTAGAGTCCAAGCATTTTGGATTTTATTCTATATGAGATATCTCTGGGAGATTTTGGCAGAGGAGTATATACTCATTTGTCTTAAAAGAATCACTCTTAATTAGCCAGCTCATTTGACTGCTTCTTGTTATCAAAACCCTAAACGACATATAAGATGAGAGAGAGAGGATTACAGTAAAAAGAACAGGGGCTTTGGAGTTAGGCACATCTGTGTCCAAGTCTCAGACTCATTACTGGCTAGTTCTATTAACTTTACACTAGTTATTTAACCTCTTTGAACTTCAGTTCCTTCAACTGCAAAAGGAGAGTAATATAACCTACTCTACAGAATTGTTAATTAAATATTTATAAAGTACCTGCTGCAGTATAGTATTCAGCACTTTAAAAAGCCATTGTGGGTATATAGTTTAGTGATTGAATTATTTCATCATATGACAAATCTTACAGGCAAGACCTAGATTGTACAATACGTCTTCTCTGCCACCAGAACAATAATAATAACAAATTAATAGTAGGGGAGGGAGAAATAAAGGATGTGCTCTTTCTCTTTAAAAAGCTTTGGAAAGTTTTCAAACATGTACAAGTAATCTTACGAGTTTCCATCCATTCCATTTCAATAATTAGCATTTATCCAATTTTATTTCATGTTATTTTTCTGGAATGTTTTAAAGCAAATTTCAAATATATTATTATTTCTATTTCAGCTTCCTGAAATTGACAGAATTAACAGAAAAGAACTTTTTAAAATATAACCCTAATACAGTGATGATTTCCTAATATCCTGTCCATGTTCAAATTTCCAAGTTGTCTCAAAAGTCTATCTTTACAGTTGTTTTTCTCAAATTAAAATCTAAACCAGGACCATCAATCGCTATTGGCCAATCTGGCTGTCAAGTCTCCTTTATCTGTGACAATTTATTCTCCTTTTCTTTGCCCCATGACTTTCGTTTTTGAGGCATGTTTTAAAAATACTGCACTGTACAGTCAGAAGAGGAGGGTAGAAAGAATGCTCTCTGCTTCCAGAGATACACTGCTTCTAAGAGCCATTAGACCCTTAACATGAATACAAGGATCACTGGGATGAACCTGCAGAGGCCTTCTTTCAGTCCTAGAATTTCCTGGGCTCAACCGATATGTATTTAGATGATCACCATGACTTTCAACCAAAAAAATTTCCTGTTGTTCCATTATAGAGCAAAAAGTCCTTGTTGGGCCTGGTACACAGTGGTTGAGCGCTGGGTTGCGAAGCTCCCGCGCCTCTGCGGCGCTGGTTCGATGCTCGGCTGCTCCCCAGCCAAGGATTAGGGCCCACATTAGCGAGCAGACCTCTCCTGCCGCCCGCTGCTCCCTCAGCAGCAGTACTTCGGTCCTTCTGCCTGCTCTGCTCTGCTCTGGTGAATTCTCTCACCCTCCCGCGCTTCTGACTGTACCCAGAATGCATGGGTCCCATTACTAATAAATAAATAGATGATCACATGAGATAACAAATAAATAATTTCCTAATTTAAAAAAAAAAAAAAAAGAAAATTTCCTTGTTGGTAAGAAATGACAAGAATATTTCCTGTCCTGGTAACACAGGGAAAGGTCAGTTATTGCTATGGAAGGACTTATTGCCCAGAACAGATGGTCCCATCAAGCTGTTTTTGCTAAAGTTAATTTTGGAGTCTTAACTAGAGCCAGTTGGCTTTCACCAGTTCTTCCAGGTAATTCCACAGGAGAAGACCCAAGAATGGGGGGATTGCAATTGTATGGGGAATATAAAAATAAAATTTATTAATTTAAAAAATAAATAAATAAATAAATAAATAAATAAAAAGAATGAAAAGGATACTGATAATTTCTAAACAAGCAGAAGTGGCTTTTTGAGATGAGAGAAAAGAAAGCCAAGTAAAGGTGGCCCCTGTTGATTCTATTCCTTGTATTAGTAGGTTTTGCCAAAAGGGCACTTGTAGAAATAACTACTGAAGAGCTAAACTTTCAAGATATTTTCCAAGAGTTAATATATAAGCAAATCAAAGACTTAGATTCAGATATTGGTTTCCACACACACTAACCATCAAGTATAAAATTCTTTTACAGACCTTAATAAAAGGCCAAATTTAGAAATGAAGTGTTATATATGTACTCATCACAAATTATTTTGGACTTGGAGATCTTTTCAAGATGTCCAAGTGTGTGAACATGGGATGGCAGTTGGAAAAGAAAAATGGTCTCCCACTCACAGCTAATTCTGGCTCCGGTAATCAGGGGAACATGAGAGGCAGTCAAGTATGGACTGGCAGCTTCAACTAGTCTGCTTTGTTATTTTGTCTCTCACTCAATAGTCAACCTTCTTTGGGCATTCATTAGCGTGTGACCTAGCACTAGGCCCACTGTATTCTGAGTATAATAATTCTTCATCAAAACAGGAAACCAGGAGTCTGGTTTAACACTGACATTCATTTTTAATTAAGATGGATAATTCAGAAAGATGTTATTGTTGGCAAACAAATCACAAAAGGAAGGACACAAGGCAGAATGCTAGTGAGAAAAAGTCTAATAGGAGAAGCAAATCAACAGGGGAAAGAAAGAACTTTTTTTTAATACCTCGAATATCTGAAGAAAGGCACACAGAAGAATGGGGGCGGGGGGTAAAGGAAAAGAAATTATAGCAATAGCTTTGGCCTCAAAGAGTATTTTTTAAAGTTGGCACATACAGGTTATAGGATTGTGGGGGAGAATTTCAGGTCTTCTCTATGCTGGACTGTTTATGGGGTGGCATGGAGATGTCAGGGGTGTCAGGATGTGCTTCATCAGTACTAACTGGCAAGAAAAAGGAATGAGGCTGTCTTCGGTGAGACCTCTTCTGCATAAGCACAGGCCTGCATAAGCACAAACCCCACTGGCGTTTGGTGTTTGGGTGTGAAGATATTCCCAGCCTATTCAACAGTGGGGAGTAGCCTGAAGAGGAGGGAGTGTCTATGACATGGATAAAGGAGTAAAGAAGATACACATTTCACCTGGGTAGGAAGGAACCAAGAAGTGTGTGCAAGTAAGAGGCATGGGAGTAGGTCACAGATGTCCACTCGAGAACATATCTCATCTCCTGTAGTTTTTAAATGAAGAGTCTCACAATGAAGCCCATGTCAGAGCACTGCACATTTTATAGTTGGGTGGCTCCCACTTTTATTTCATGCCCTAAATTACAACCTACATATGTTTTCATAACTGCCCATGTCTTTTAAGACCCTGAATTGATAGAATTTTTAGTCCTTCCATTTTAAATTTCAATAGGAGAAATTTTGGTTAGATTTGACCAAGACTCTAGTTTTTAACAGCTTCCTATAAAAGAAAAAAGAAAGAGAAGCTGACTACCTGATAAGGACTGTTCCACCAGAAAAAATAAAAAACGATATTTGTATAGCATTTGTTTCTTCAAACTAAAATCAGTAAGACCAATGGGGAAATACAAGGAGTCAGATTTCAACAAGAACTTTTAAATACTTTTATTCGCCAGGTCATGAAATATACTACCCCTTGAAGATTTGAGATATATGACACTGGAAATAGCCAAGGTTGGATGCCTTATCATCAGGGAATTTGAATATGAATGTTTTCCAACCTTTGTTAAGCATAAGGACCCTTTTAGGTTTAGTTAGAACCCTCTCTCCCGAGTTAGTATTCTAATTCCTAATATTTATTAAGAAACTATGATGACTAAGACCACAGAAATTTCCTTAAAAATAGCTAAATAGGTGGGGTACAAATCTGGACAAGGGGAAATAATATGGTGAAGGATAGAACTGGATGTTTAGTGGTAAACTAAATATAGAATATATACACAATTCTCAGTAATGCAAACCTGACACTTATATATGATAATGCAGTTACTTCAATAAAAATATTTCAAATTAAATAAATAGATAAAGCCAATCTAAGAACTCAGGCTTTTAGAAACAGGTTAGCATAACATCAAGCCAACTTTTGAAAGTCATATAAAAATAGTGCTTTCTTAAAAGATATATATATATATATATTATCTGATCATTAAACACTTTCCAACTGTCATTGAAAATAAAATGGTTAATCAAAACCACATTGAGATACCACCTTACACCAGGAGGAATGGCACATATCAAAAAACCAAGCAACAACAAATGTTGGCGAGGATGTGGTGAAAAAGGAACTCTCCTACATTGCTGGTGGGACTGCAAACTGGTCCAACCATTATGGAAAGCTGTCTAAAAGTTCCTCAGTCTACTAAAAATGGAGCTACCATATGACCCAGCAATTCCACTCCTACGGATCTACCCACAGGACACAAAAACATTGATTCAAAAGACTACCTGTACTCCTATATTTATTGCAGCACTATTTACAATAGGTAAAACCCAGAAACAACCCAAATGCCCAAAAATAGATGACTGGATCAAGAAGATGTGGTACATATACACAATGGAATACTATTCAGCAATCAAAAATGATAAAATCATGCCATTCGCAGCAATGTGGATGGAGCTAGAAGGAATTATGCTCAGTGAAATAATCCAGAAGGAAAAAGCAAACTATTGGATGGTTTCACTTATAACAGGAATATAGGGGAACCAAATAAGGCGTCAGCGTAAAAAAAATAGTAACAGTACAAAACACAACAAAGCAAAAACAGACAATTATAGATCAGTGATATACTGCAGGGGAGGAGGCGGGAGAGAGATCAGAAGGAGGGAGGGAGGAGCTCAGGGGACTGAGGTGATGGTGCATGGAGGCATTGGCGAAGGAAAATCTATGGGGACTACACCTGAGGGGGTGGGGGGAAATAAATATTGTTTATAAATGAACAATGATGTAAAAAGATAAAAAAATAATTCATAAACAAAAAATAAAAGAAAATGGTTTAAATGGGAATGTTTATGTTATCTATCATTTACCACAATAAAAAAAACCAAAAAGCCATGACAACAAAACACGAATTTAGCAATGCTTTTAAAATAAATTTGTATTTTATTTATTACTAGAGCACTTTTATTAAGAAAGTCATACTCACTATTTCCTTTATTCCTTTCTTTATTTATGGAAAGGCTAACATGTTCTAGATACTGAGGCAGGTACTGAAGATACAAAAATGAGTAAAAACCAATAGGATACCCAACCTCATAAAGTACAAATATATGTGAGTCTTCAAATTTATTGCTCTACAGACAATGATGTTTCACATCAATGAAAACTCTGTCCCTAATGCCCCAGTTTTTCAGGAGTCCTCAGCCCACAAGTTGAGAACTACTAGTGTAAAGATATCTCCTTTCACCACCAATCTCCTACTATATGCATTATGAACAAGGACAGCTCAGGAATGATACTTGGCTACAGGTATTTTGGTGAAGTGGGAAAATTCTGCCCCATGCTGACTTGTTCACAAGAAGACAAACATAGGATCTTTTCCATAGTAACCCAGTATGTCCTTGACTGGAATATGAAGGTGAGTGATACATGTTGATCTGTCATTTTAGGTTTGGATTTTTGCTGCTCTTGTACAGGGAGAAAAAAGAAAAGCATACCTTTAAAAGTTCTTAGGAAGGAGGATTTAGGTGTATCTAAAATAGAAAGACAAACCACTAGTTTTATATAAAGGGGGTTTTGCTTTAATATCACACTCAATATTGGTGTTGTAAAAGAATAGTCATATAGTTAACAATTTACCTGATATCCTGGGTACCTGCCAAGCTACTTACAGATTTCATTGCAAACTGTGTCTTGCCAGGGATACAAATGAGAGGGATTCCTCTGTTTTGTATATATATTTGATATATGTTCTTTTAGAAAAGGAGCCTGGGTAGAAGGAGGGTCCTTTATATTCAGCTATACTCTTAGGCAACAGTCAGTCTGCAAAAAAAAATCAGATGTTTTTTCCACTTGGCCCCCAACTGAGCAGGTTGCAATTCTTTCCTACCTGGACCGCTGCAGGGGGTGTGACAAGTGGAGACATTACTGGACATTTGCATTTAAAGAATTAATAAAAATTCCTCATTTGCCCGAAAGCCCCATGAAGTTTATAACCTTGACGCTTTATTACCCCCTACACTGGTTTCTCTCCTGGCATGGCCAAACAAACCAACATAAATCTGTATTTTTAAAGAATGCAATTAGTAATGTGCTACTGGACCACATACTGGAAATATGCAGTTCCCCGGCCACAGAATTTCACAAAAGGGAAACAAACAATACAGAACAATGAAAAGCATTCCCTGAGCTATATTAACCTTTAGGTCACCCATATTAATGACAGCTATTCCATGTGAACATTTCTTACTTCAAGTAAACAATCTGCCAAGGACAAAAAGATCAAAACTGCCTTTCTTTGAGGTGACATAGAAGAACTTCCCTTATTCTTATCTGAGAATTAATAGTAGTGTTTCCTGGAGATTGGGGGTAATTTTCAAGGGTTTGTGTGCAAATCTATGTTAGGGTTCTCTGGAGTCCATCCCTTCAGCAGTACTGAGCCCAGTCTGCATCTAGGCTCCTGTGCCCTACCTCATCTCTGGCCTATACCCCAGTTCTTGTATGCATAAATAAATGAATCTTTTTTTCCTTTTTTTAATTAATTTATTTATTTATTATTGAAATTTTATTTTTATATTCCCCTTACAAAATATATTTTATATTCCCCTTACAGAAAGAGGTCATTGGGATGGCTGACAACACTAGACCCCTGAGAATGTATTTTGCCAGGGAAAAGTGATAGGCTCCACCATCAACACCTGCAGTGCAAGGGGAGCACTGTGAAGGGGGTATCTGTGGGAAATTCAAGAACAACTCCTGAGCTGAGAGAGAGAGAGAGAGAGAGAGAGAGAGAGAGAGAGAGAGAGAGAGCTAGAAGACACACAGAGACAGACACAAAGACAGAGAGACAGACATACACACAGACAGACAGACAGAAAGAACCTGCTTCTATGACTCACACTAAAGAAGACAGAGAGCAAGGACACCTGTTAGGACTCTACAGACCTGTCTCTCTTCCATGACCTTTAAAAAAAATGTCTCTTGGAAGTTAAGTGGAATCCCAAACCAACTAGTCAATCGGGGGCTTTGGCAGAGACCCAAGCGCCCTCTAGAGGAGATGCTGAGGTTTCCAGTCATTGTGAGGCTTGAAGTATAGAAAGGGGTGTGTCTCTCCTCTGTTGTAAGGTAAGGATAAGGCCTATACTTCTTTCCTAGAGTTCTCTTGGCCCTGGCTTAGACTATGTGGTGAATCTTGCTTAAGTAGAGTACAACAGATCTCCCCAAGAAAAAGCAAGAGGCAGGGCCTCCATCGTGGCGCAAGGGGTTGAGCACTGCACTATGAAGCAATTCGCAGCCTCTGCAGCACAAGTTCAATCCCGGGCCAGCCAGGGAGCAACCCACATGGAGAAGCAGACTTCTCCTGTCTCACCCACTGCTCCCCTCTGCAGTGTATTTCAGTCATTCTGCCTGTTCTGCTCCCCACTCTGTCTCTGGTGAATCCTCTCACTCCCCTCATCTCTGGCCTGTACCCCAGCTCTTGTATACATAAATAAATGAATCTTTTTTTTTCCTTTTTAAAAATTAATTAATTTATTTATTTTATTATTGAAATTTTATTTTTATATTCCCCTTACAATTACAATCCCCTTATTTTGACCCCCAAGCCCTCCTTTCCCCGCCCCTCATCCTCCATAGAGTGTCTCTGGTTCATAGTTGTTTGTTGATTTTGATATTTTCTTATAGTTATTCTTTTTCCTGGTCCCTTATTTAAGTTTTCTAGATTCCTGCTATGAGTGAGACCATCCGGTATTTTTCTTTTTCTTTCTGGCTTATTTCGCTGAGCATGATCCCTTCCAGCGCCATCCATGTTGCTGCAAATTGCATGTGTTTATCTTTTTTGAATGCTGAGTAATATTCCATGGTATATATGTACCACATCTTCTTGATCCAGTCATCTATTTTTGGGCATGTGGGTTGTTTCCAAAGCTTAGCTATTGTAAATAGTGCTGCTATAAACATAGGGGTGCAGGTGTTCTTTGGAATTGATGTTTCTGTGTCCTTTGGGTAAATACCTATGAGTGGAATTGCTGGATCATATGGAAGCTCTGTTTAGTAGGTCCAGAAATCTCCACACAGCTCTCCATAGTGGTTGGACCAGTTTGCATTCCCACCAACAGTGCAGGAGAGTTCCTTTTTCTCCACAACCTCACCAACATTTGTTATTGCTAGTTTTTTTAATATGTGCCATTCTCACTGGTGTAAGATGGTATCTCCTTGTAGTTTTGATTTGCATTTCCCTGATGACAAGTGATGTTGAACATTTTTTCATATGCCTGTTGGCCATTTGCATTTCTTCATCAGAGAAGTTTCTTTTTAGCTCTTCTGCCCATTTTTTGACTGGATTATTTTCTTTGTTTTTGTTGAGTCTCATCAGCTCTTTGTAGATTTTTGTGATCAGTCCTTTATCATTAGTGTTGTGTGCAAAAATGTTCTCTCAGTCGGTGGGGTTATGGCCATCCTACCAAAAGCAATATACAGAT
This sequence comes from Talpa occidentalis, assembly GCF_014898055.3. Classification (NCBI taxonomy): domain Eukaryota; kingdom Metazoa; phylum Chordata; class Mammalia; order Eulipotyphla; family Talpidae; genus Talpa; species Talpa occidentalis. The sequence continues at coordinate 17,095,085 of NW_023601653.1, forward strand.
TCAATGCTATTCCAATAAAAATTTCAATGTCATTCTTCAAAGAAATAGAACAATTATTGATGATATTCATATGGAATCACAAAAACCCCAAATAGCCAAAGCTCTCCTGAAAAAAAAGAAGGGAATGGAGGCATCACACTCCCAGACTTCAAACTATACTACAAAGCCATAATTATCAAAACTGCATGGTATTAGAACAAGAACAGACACACAGACCAATGGAATCAAATAGAAAATCCAGAAATAAACCCACAGATTTATGGTCAACTAATCTTTGACAAAGGAGCAAAGAATATGCATTGGAGCAAAAAAAGTTTGTTCAATAAGTGGTGCTGGGAAAACTGGGTCACTACATGTAAAAGAATGAAGCTTGACTATTATTTAACACCATGCACAAAAACCAACTCTAAATGGATTAAAGAGCTAGACATAAGACCTGAAACCATAAAACACATAGAAGGAAATATAGGCGAAACACTCCATGATATGCACATCAAAGACATCTTTACAGACACATCACCCAAAGCAGTGATAGTGAAGGCAAAGATAAACAGCTGGGACTACATCAAATAAATAAATGAATCTTTAAAAGAAAAAAAAAAAAGCAAGAGGCAGTAGAAAGAGGATGTTCATCCATCCATGCTAAAAGAGGTATTTCAAATTCTTTGATTCTAAAATGTAATCAACTGTCAGACCATCAATATGATACATTGGTTGTTGTTGTTTTTATTTTTTCAAAAAAAAGAACAATATATTTGTACAATTATATTCCATTTTGTTAACACATTATTGCAAAGTTTGAGACTTTTGCCACTCAAAAACTTGCAAATCACTTCTTACAGACAATATGATATGTGACTCAAATGGCAAACTCTAGTTAGCATGACACTTGCTGATCCTTCTTGCTACTTTTTAGTATTAACTGGATAACCTCAAGGCATATTAATTAAAGAATACCAAGTTGTTTTCTGCACTCTACATTTGTTTTTTATTTCCTTACTTGAATAACAAGATTGGAAGACAGATTTCCTTGAATATCATTCAGAAAATTTAGACATCTATTGCCCAGTCTTTCATCATGTGTGAATCAATCATACCAATTTCTTCTATATTTGGCAATTTCCACTGCTTTTAATTGCATCACCAAGCTCATGACACATTATCCTTTTGCACATGTTACAGTGACAAAATGAAACAAAGTATTTGTGGGTGGTTCCTTTTCTTGGGACCTGAAAAGCATGTGGTTTTTGCTAATCAAGAAAATATGGACAGGGCCTCCCGGGTGGCGCGGCAGTTGAGCGCTGGGTTGCGAATCTGCCCGCAGCCTCTGCAGTGCTGTTTCGATCCCGGCTGCTCCCCGGCCACCAGAGGAGGGTCCCACATGGCGCGCAGACCTCTCCTGCCACCCGCTGCTCCCCTCAGCAGTGTACTTTAGTCCTTCTGCCTGCTCTGCTCCCCGCTCTGCCTCTGGTGAATTCTCTCACCCTCCTGTGCTTCTGTCTGCACCCAGTGCTTGTATGTATAAATAAATAAAAATAAATCTTAAAAAAAAAAGAAAAAAGAAAATATGGACAGCAAGCCAGTCTTCCAGTGACAAACTGCCATTCCCTCATAAAAAGTTCATATCCCACAGACCTATTTTCATATCCCTTTGAATACACATTAACTTTTCATTTCAATGTGACATTAAAGTATAATATTTTTCTTAATTTAAATAACCCAAATTGATTTTGATTGGAATAGCATTGAATCTGTATATTGCTTTTGGTAGGATGGCCATTTTAATAATGTTTATTCTTCCAATCCATGAGCAGGGGATGTCTTTCCATTTCTTTGTGTCTTCTTCTATTTCTTTTAACAGTGTTTTATAGTTTTCTTTGTATAGGTCCTTTACCTCTTTTGTTAGATTTATTCCCAAATATTTGATTTTTTTTGTTTCGATAATAAAAGGGGTGGTTTTTTTGATTTCTTCTTCTTCAGATTTATTGTTTGTGTATAGGAAGGCTACTGACTTTTGCGTGTTGATTTTGTATCCTGCCACTTTACTGAATTGATGAAATAGAACAATTATTGATGAAATTCATATGGAATCACCAAAAACCCCGAATAGCCAAAGCTCTACTGAAAAAAAAAGAAGGAAATGGAGGCATCACACTCCCAGACTTCAAACTATACTACAAAGCCATAATCATCAAAACTGCATGGTATTGGAACAAGAACAGACATACAGATCAATGGAATCGAATAGAAAATCCAGAAATAAACCCACAGATTTATGGTCAACTAATCTTTGACAAAGGAGCAAAGACTATGCATTGGAGCAAAGAAAGTTTGTTCAATAGATGGTGCTGGGAAAACTGGGTCGCTACATGCAAAAGAATGAAGCTTGACCACTACCTCACACCATACACAAAAATCAACTCAAAATGGATTAAAGAACTAGACATAAGACCTGAAACCATAAAATACATAGAAGGAAATATAGGAGAAACACTACGGGATTTGCACATCAAAGACATCTTTACAGACACATCACCCAAAGCAGTGATAGTGAAGAGAAAGATAAACAGCTGGGACTACATCAAATTAAAGAGCTTCTGCACAGCAAAAGAGACAATAACAAAAACAAAGAGAAACCCCACCAACTGGGAGAACATTTTTGCACCCAACACTAATGATAAAGGACTGATCACAAAAATCTGCAAAGAGCTGATGAGACTCAGCAACAACAAAGAAAATAATCCAGTCAAAAAATGGGCAGAAGAGCTAAAAAGAAACTTCTCTGAAGAGGAAATGCAAATGGCCAACAGACATATGAAAAAATGTTCAACATCACTTGTCATCAGGGAAATGCAAATCAAAACTACCATGAGATACCATCTCACACCAGTGAGAATGGCACATATTAAAAAAACTAGCAACAACAAATGTTGGCGAGGATGTGGAGAAAAAGGAACTCTCCTGCACTGTTGGTGGGAGTGCAAACTGGTCCAACCACTATGGAGAGCTGTGTGGAGATTTCTGGACCTACTAAACATAGAGCTTCCATATGATCCAGCAATTCCACTCCTAGGTATTTACCCAAAGGACACAGAAACATCAATTCCAAAGAGCACCTGCACTCCTATGTTTATAGCAGCTCTGTTTACAATAGCTAAGCTTTGGAAACAACCCAAATGCCCAAAATAGATGACTGGATCAAGAAGATGTGTACATATATACCATGGAATATTACTCAGCATTCAAAAAAGATAAACACATGCAATTTGCAGCAACATGGATGGCACTGGAAGGGATCATGCTCAGCGAAATAAGCCAAAAAGAAAAAGAAAAATACCGGATGGTCTCACTCATAGCAGGAATCTAGAAAACTTAAATAAGGGACCAGGAAAATGAATATAAGAAAGTGAAAATTAAATCAACAAAAACTATGAACCAGAGACACTTTTTGGGGGTGGGGGCGGGAGGGGAAGGATTGGGGTCAGAATGGGGCGTTTGCAATTGTATGGGGGAATATAAAAATAAAATTTAATATTTGAAAAAAAAATAAATAAATAAATAACCCAAATTGAAATGTTATGACTTATGGTACTATGCAAATAAGTGGCCATCAGAGACAATAAAAATTTCTGCATAACCCTGTTTACAAGTCCAAATGAAATAGTAACTATTTAAAATTTTCTTCTGATGGACAGCTGTGATTTCAGAATCAAGGAAATGTAAAAGGGAAACAAAACCTGCAAAGACACCACTGAACCTGCACTACAAAGGATCTATTCTTCAACACCTCCTTAAAGTCATGTTCCTAAATATGTCCACTTTGCAGGCTTTCTATTATTTTCACTTAACAATGAAGCATAAAATTGAGGACAATAAAAGAAAACTTCATCTTAGTTTTCCTTTCGGAAAAGTGCCTTTGAAAACACTAGTTCTTTCATAGCTCTGAATATTTAGGAGAGACAATTTCTTTAAATGATGCTTTTAGTAACATGAAAGACAAAGAGCCCCAAAATATGAACACACAGTCTTTTTACTCAGTGCCAAATGAAGTAATTAAAATATTGAAGGCAGAATGCTGTGGAAAGAACACAAAGCCAGAAATCAATAAACTGAATTTTAATCTTGGCCTTAATGCACTTTGTCAAGGCATAAGTAATCATCAGGTGGCTGATTGGATCATAGAGGATGATGAAGGCACTTCTAATTTAATATGATTTGAATAACCTTTCTTGAGTTGGGGAAAAATCAAAGTAATTGAGAAGAACTTAAATTATTAAGAGGAGGGCACTATAGTCAGTGCTTCTCAAATTTATGTATCAGAATCATGGATGTGCTTTGTGGAGAATTCAGTTCTCTTATTCCACCCTACAATTCTGATTCAGGAACTCTGAAGTGGGTGAGACTCAGCAGTGATCTTCCTTTACCCCTCAGATAAGATTAGTGTACACAAACATTTAAGAACCACTGCTCTCAGCCAGCTATGCCAAGAGATTTACTGCTCACTTTACATGGTTATTAATTACAGAATTGTAACTCCATGGTTACAATTGTTTAATTATCATTTACCTCCTCACTTAAAAAAATGCTGGTGCAATTGTGATGATGATAATAGCAGTTAAATAATAATTAAGCATATATATGTCAGATACCATGCTACATGTCCTATATACAAGTCTGTTTAAATGACATAAACTCTAGCCCAAGAGATAAGTGGTGGTGATGGTGTTACTAATACTACCACTAGTTGGCCCAGTTTAACACAGTTAATGAATGACAATGCCAGAACTCCAATTCAGGCAAATCATCCTCAGAGCCCCTACTATCAACCATGACCTTACACTGCCTTTATAAATGGTATAATTAATAATAAATACTAATAACAATGGCTATCATTTTACAGTATATCTACTACAAGCTGAATTCTGTTAAATACATCTGTTATATCTCATTTAATCCTCAAAATATTCCAGCAACATGTTGGTTTACATTGTTTACATTGTTGTTTGTATTTTGGAAGTATAGGATCCCTCCTACCCCTGTTTTACAGATGGGAAACTGGGGCTGAACAATGTGGAAACAACTTATGAGTTGGCAGAACTCAAAATTTAGGTTAGATATACTGACTCTTAACACTATTCTCTCTTAGCTACATCATGTTGCCTCTCAAGTCGTCAGTAGTCAGAACCATATTCCCTATCCAGGTTTCTCTTTTTCCTCGCATTTTATCCTTGTCCTGTTTGAATTGGTTGTTTCCTAAGATACTAGAGACTCTCCAAGTAGAATATCTATTACACTTGTTTCTGAAGGTCAAACATTCTTTATAGATATCTACCTCTAGAGGAAAAGTTTTAATTTTTCCAGACCTTTAAGGAAGTGGTTCTCAAATTTTGTTTTCACTGCTCAACCCTATCAGCAAAATATTATGAGCACAAATCCAACTACATGAATATTTATTTATTAATAATATCGTGTAATATTTTTGCATATATTATGTATTTCACAAAACATGAAAAAGTACATTATTTGAATCATAATTTTTAAATATAAATATTTATACTATTTTCTTCAGGTTTCATGGTCAGAGTCAGCAATCTCACAATTTAAAATTTCTAAATTCAGCTCTAGTTACAAGTCAAATGATAGAAACAACCTAAGTACCCAAATACAGTCCATGTGTGGCAAATGGATGGAGTTGGAAGGGATTATGCTAAGAAAAATAAATCAGAAGAAGAAAGACAAATATCAGATGATGTCACTTTGAGGTAGAAGATAGAGAAATCAACAAAGAGTCAGACAAAGCCAAACTCAAAAAATTATTCTTGAAAGCTGACTATCTAGGGACCTCCCTTGTGGCGCATGGGGTTAAGTCTCAGCACTATGATGCTATCAGCAGCCATTGCAGCATGATTTACATCCCCGACCAGCAAGCTAACCCACATGGCACAGCAGACCTCTCCTGCCTTGCCTGCTACTCCCCTCAGCAGTGTATTTCAGTCAATCCACCTGCTGTGTTCCCCACTCTGTCTTTGGTGAATCCTCTCACCCTCTGCACCACTGGCCTACACCCCAGTTCTTGCATGCACAAATAAATAAAAATAAATATTTTTTTTTAAAAAGAAAGCTGACTATATAGAATGAGGGGGAGCAGTGAGCACTTAGTGGGGAGGGAGTACAATGGACTATGATGAAGGATTATGGGTCTTTTGGTGGTGGGAGTGCTATGGCAACACCTAAAAAGGGATCCTATATTTCCAAAATACAAACAAAAGTCAATATTACCTCAATAAATTTTTTTAATAAATAAAAACTATCAGATTTCAAGACAGCAGCAGCTCCTAACCTGGTTGAACTGAAAACTTTTTAAAAAGATAGACTCTCAAGCCCCACTCACAAAGACATTGATTCAGAACATGCTCCAGTTGCAGCTAATGCTCAGAAATGGAAACCACTGCTCTCAGGAGCCGACCTTGACCAAAACAACAGGCTCAGTGACAGCAGAGGTCACAACTGTTTAGTCCTAGTTCTACTGCCTCTTCCTGCCTGCGTTCATCCCTGAATCCTTGACCATTTCATCTCTCTGATAAACTGTGACTCACAAGACTTCAATTATCCTTTTGATCTCTGCTTCAATTTGAGTGGAGGGATTACTTCCTACTCTTTGCTTTTAGATGAAAGAGAATAGTTTCCAAGGGATTTTTACCACTAGGAAGACTCTCCTATGAACAACACACAGTTTTCTCTGTAGGCTGATCATTTATCCCTTTAAAAGAACCTCTTCTTCCCATAGCAGCAGTGCAAGCACAAAGTAGCTGGGCTAAAAACAGAAAACCTTCAATTATTTCTTGTCCACTACTTTTGAGTTTCATTTGCACTCAAAATGTTATCACTTCTGAAATAAATACTTTTAATAATTAATTTGGGGGCCTCTCTGATGGATCAAGAGGTTAAGACGCAGCCTTAAAGGTATCCACAGCCACTGCAGCATGAGTTCCATCCCCAGCCAGGGAGCAACCCACAAGGCACATCAGACCTCTCCTGACGCCCACTGCTCCCCTCAGCAGTGTATTTCAGTAGATCTGCCTGTTCTGTTCCCCACTCTGTCTCTGGTGAATCCTTTCACCCCCCACACCTCTGGCCTGTACCCCAGTTCTTGTATGCATAAATAAATAAATCTTTAAAAAATATATTATTTAAAATTTTAAATTTGATTCAGCCAATGTGTGTGTGTGTGTATGTGTGTGTGTTGTAATTGATTAAGGAGGAATACAACCATACATTCTTTTTTTTATTAATTTTTGCATAGACGAACTGGGGTATAGGCCAGAGGTACAGGGGGTGGAGAGGATTCACCACGGACAGACTGGGGTGCAGAACAGGTGGCTTTACTGAAATACACTGTTAAGGGGAGCAGCAGGCAAAACAGGAGAGGTCTGCCCTGCCATATAGGGGTTAGCTTCCTTACCAGAAATCAAACTCAGGCCATAGCATTGATGGTGCTGAGACTTAACCCCTAGGCCACCAGGGAGGCCCAATCATGCCATCTTTTCCCAGGGACACATTAATGGCTAAAATGTATCCACACTTCAGAATGGTTTATCAAATGCCTAAATAAGCCATTATGTTTTGGCATATGGAGGAGTTTTTCACTAAGCCAGCTGATTAGTATTAAAATAGATTAAAACATCTACTCTAGCACTCCACTCTGACCAGACTCAACTCTCAATATTTAATTCCTTCTTGCTTGATTTGGTATTAATTTCTCATCTGTCTTGGTCACTGGTCTTTGTCTCTACCTCCACCCTCCAAACAGCTGCCCAAAAGACCAAAGTGATAATACCAGGGCTTCAGCCACAGGTGGGGGATGGATTGTTGAAAATGGAACAATGGGGTACTCCAAACCATTTTGATTCCCAAATATTTTTGCAATGCTTATAAAATCACACACAGGTAGCACTGATAAAGTTTCATTAGTTAGCCAAGTTAAAACTACCTTTCCACTTAAAAGTTACAGAATTCATTTTTATCCATAGAAACTAAAAGAAGCTACAAAGTCAAAAACAAGGTTTGAAATCACATTTTCATTAAAACTCAGGTGACTATGATTTTGGCCTGATTAATCTCAGCTTTAGAAACTTATCCTAACAAAATAATCAAAGTATACCCAATGATTCATGTTCAATGATATTCTGCTGAACGTTACTATAAAAGGAACCCAATCTAAATGTCCAACAATGGGAATTTTGTTAGGTTGTGGTATGTTCATTTGATTCCACTTTAAAATCATGTTACCAAATACATTTAAAAAATAGTAAAATGCATAAAATATCCGGTGGGAGGAAAAGCTGATAAAATATTATTTGATTTATACAGATTTTAATAACAATTTTATAAAAGAGAAAATCCTAGTATGCATTGCTTTTAAAAGGCTGGAAAGATACATAACAAAATGTTTGTAATAATTTCTGATAAAATTTCTATAAAAAAGCATCATTTTACTTACATACAAAATATACACATAGATTTTGGTTTTAAAAATAAGGGAAAAGGCCAAAACGGTAGTATAGTTTTAAAAATGAAAAGGTCAAAAATGATTATACATATTATGAAAGTATGCTTCAGTCTCTAAATCACTGTAATTTGGGGCCTCCCTGGTGGCACAAGGGGTTAGGACGCAACCTTTGAAGCTATCTGCGGCCACTGCAGCACGAGTTTGATCCCCAGCCAGGAAGCTACCCACATGGTTCAGCAGACCTCTCCTGATTCTCCCGCTGGTCCCCTCAGCAGTGTTTTCAGTCAGGCTGCCTCTTCTGTTCCCTACTCTGTCTCTGGTGAATCCTCTCACCCCCCACACCTCTGGCCTGTACCGCAGTTCTTGTATGCATAAATAAATAAATCTTTTTAAAAATAAATAAATCACTTTAATTTGGAAATCTAAATCACTTTAATTTGAAAATCAGTGTAAACATAACTTTTTAATATTTTATTACAGACCACTCAGTGTCTACATATTATTATTCCTATTACTAGCTTAATTATCATAAAATGTTTATTTAAGCCTTGTTTGTTTGCATAGATACATAATGTTCCTGTATTGTTTTTATCCCATCTGCTTTTCTTATTTGAGTACACATAAAAATAATAAAGAAAAAAATATTATCTCACATTCAAAAACCAAAGAATAGAAAGACTCTTGTCTAATAATAAGTATTCAAAGGGGCCTGCTAATAATAATACTATCTCTTTTGTTGGAAAAAATAAATTTTAGGAGAGTTAATCATAAGCAATTTGTGACCTTTCCTACGTAATGATACAATTCGGTTTTCCCATGACCCTGTATTATCTGCCTTTATATTAAATGGTGTCAGCTTATATAAATCATGGAGTTATAAATTACTAACTCTAAAAATGATCAAAAGAAAAATAACAGATTATTAGTATAATTCCTCGAGGAATTGTAATTCCTTAGTCTTTTAGAAACAGCAAAGCACAGAACACAACTTTTCAGATATTTTAAAGTGTTGACTTTTGGAATTCTTAATGGCCCATCTCTTCATGGGATTTATGCCATTGAAAACACAGATAAATCACAAAAGAAAAGCACCATCCATCTAATTATTCCAGTGAGGGTGAGGCAGAGAAAGGGAGCCAGCTTTAAGCCTTCACATGTTGTTAGGACATAGCAATATGACCAGTTTTAACTTACGCACAAACAAGTTTTCCCATGCCAAGTTATTTAAAAGATTAGTACCAGATATTGGAGGGAGAGTGTGACTATGAAGCCTGACTTCAGTTGGGTTAGCGTTGATCTTCAAATTGAGCCATCAAATAATATTATTTTTCTTCAACTCTGGACTATAGAAGAAAAAAGGACTGGGAAGTTTAAAAGAACTATTCATGAGTACAAAATCTGAGCTCTGAGTCAACTGTTTACACATTGCGAATGTATTTCATCTATTTTAACACAACACCACCCCTGGTGGTGATGCCTGCCAAGCTCAAGACTGTTTTGAGGATCCAAAAAAAGTTGACTATAGACTTAAATGTCCTCAAATGCACTGTTCTTCCAAGTGAAAAGGAAGCACCTAGATTTGGAGAGTCCTTCTCAAATAACTGCTACTGTACAAGCTCCCGACTTGGAATCTCTTCTTTGTACTTACACAAATGGTATCATAACTGGAAAGGGTTTCCCAGATAAAAAGCAAACATGGTTCAAGGTTTAGACCTTATTAGCATTTCCAAAGCCCTGTGAAAAGCCCCTATTCTCTCTCCCCTGCCAAGTAAATTTTGTTTTGCTCAGCTTTGGCACTGTTCCTCTGTTGTCATGGTGGGGCATTATTGTCACAGCTGTCTCAGGGGGCGCTGCCTTGAATATGTTTAGAAAATAATACTCAAGTAAGGAAACATCGCACTTGCTATACCAAAAGAGCTTTCATAAGGTGTGTTAGAGTGCAAGAAAATTCCCCCACCCCTCTGGGTTCTTCTGGGATCGAACAAGCAAAGAAATTAACATCAGACAGATTAATAGGAGAAAAGAGAAGTGTAATTACATATGTATGGAGAAACTACATGGCTGTAAATTCTGAAGTAAATCGGACAAACTGAGGGTTTATATCCTGAACTGAGGAATGGAGTCAAGAAGGGTCAAGGAAAAAGGATGGATCTCACATGATGAGGAGATGACTTCATAGGACAAAACCTTGCCTGTAGATATTTGTCCTGCCATAAGACAGGTTTCTCTAATAAAAAGGCCATTTCTAGAGATGACCTTAAATCTGGATTGTCTTCATTCTTTCAGGTTATGGTAACAGTTTCCCTGAGACCCAGAGGGCATCTATTGACCTTGTTTCTACATACCCAAATATCACATATTAGCAAAAGCTTACTTAGACATCTTGGAAAATAGCTTGTCTCAACATTCTGGGGGAGAATCATCCTACAAGGGCAATCACATCTATTACTGCAAAACCCTAAAGTGATATAAAGATCACTTTGCATTTTTAACTAGTGAAATGAAAAGATGAAATTAGGTGAATGAATGAATTTGCTACAGAGATAAGAACATAGAGTACACACAGATGCCTTTACCAGAAAGAGAAAGCAAATAATACTTTGAAGATTTATTTTCTCATTTATATGAATAATTGCTGCAAACTTTCTTAAAAATAATGACAACCTATTCCCTCCAACTATCTGCTTCATTTAGTAAATTTTCTCTTTCAAAATGACAAAGTATTTTGTTTTGCTTATCTTCCTATTCAAAAAAACTGTGGGCTGTTGCAACATGAAAGGAAATATTACACTAACCTCAATTTCAATTTGATTGTGAATAAAACAGGTAATTAAAGAAGTTGATAATAGTGTACACAATGTTTTGAATGATGGGTAAAACATGAACGTGTTATGCAACATATTGGAATTTCCTTTATAAGTATGCTGCCTTTAGGATATTTATGTTTAACCAGAATTGCAGGTTGGAACCTGCACTAATGTGCATTTAACAAAATGTTATTCATTATATCCTTACCAGTAAATAAGTGACTCAAGCATCATTTGATATCTCCTAACTACTTTCACAATGATCCCAGGTTTAAAAACTTTTTTTAAGATTTATTTTTTTATTTATGCACACAAGAGTTGGGGTGTAAGCCAGAAGTGCTGGGGGTGAGAGGATTCACCAGAGACAGAGTGGGGAGCAGAACAGGTGGACTGACTGAAATACACTGCTGAGGGGAGCAGCAGGCAAGACAGGAGAGGTCTGCTGCACCATGTGGGTTAGCTCTTATATGTATAAATAAATAAAATAAAATCTTTTTTAAAAAAGAATATGTAAAAGAGAAGAAAATGAAAAATTTTAATTATACATTGAAGCTGCTATGCCTCTATGTTCAATAAGCATGGTTATATAATCAGATGAAAATCAGGTTTTCTAGATGCTTCTGGGGAAGTTTTTCATTTCTCCTAAAAAAAAATTCAAATCTCTCTCTCTCTCTCTCCACTCCCTATCCTGTCTTCTCCCTGCCCCCAACCACACTCCAAGTAGCATGCAGTAGCATGCACTCTAACTGCTCCAGCAGCCACCCTCCAACCAAAGAGGAGCCAGTCTAAGGATTAAAATAGATCAATATAAAGAGCCTTTTTCTTTGAGAACATTCTGAAACCACTAGATCCACCATGCCACGAGAGATCTTCCTATGTGAACTAATATAAGTCCTCATTTTTTAAGTCTGTTTCACTTGGATATTCTGTGAGTTGCACCAACATGAAGCTTTTACTAACTACATCCTGCCAGGAACAAAAGTGGGCACTGAGAATATGAAAATTACTGAGACAATCACTTGGCCTATTATATTATATACCTTAAAGATATGTAATTTTAATCTTTCAAAAATAAACAAACAGACATAGTTTAAACTGAAGATCTCTAATCAAAATGGACAAAATTCAATTTTAAAAAAGTAAGAAAACAAGGAATAGAAGGAAGAAGGAGACATTCTTAAACTTCTGAGAGTTTTGTAGGATTATGCCAATTTTCTTTGTAGAGATAAAAGTTCAAAATTACAAAGCTGGCAATAAGAGGTGAACTAAAAGCAAATTTACTGACCATCTGTGCTTGAAGTATCCTTTTCATTGTTCCTGACACACCCATGAGAAAATAGCTCATGCTCAGGGGAATCATCACATCATCAACACATCTGGAATTCAATATTGCCTGCACCAGCAAGAATTTCTAGGGAAGCACATTGGTCAGAGTTCCTCAATTCCACCTATTTCTCTGGATGGTGTATTCCTAATACTTCAAGCTAGAATGAAACTCAAACTATATTCCTTGGACTAATACCTTCCTACTGGAGGTATTAGCAATACATTTTCTGGAAAGAAGATTGCAATGGAAAATCTCGTCAAATGAGGCTCTACCAGTGTGGATTAAGGAAACAACTTTCAGCTTTAGCACTCCAGCCTTTGAAAAATTACCAAATTATATGAAAACTCTGTTCAAAAGTTTCAACAATTGCCATTTACAAATCCAAGCTTTTACCAACCTTTCCCTATTTTTCCCACCCCACCAACCCTCCACAACTTTCGTATTCTCCATTTCCATGAATTTGACTTTTTTTCTTAGATTTCACATATAGGTAATACCATACAGTGCTTGTCTTTCTCCATCTGAGTTATTTCAATTAGCATAATGCCTCCAACCTCATCCATGTTGTCAGAAATGACAGGATTTCCTTCTCTTTTAGGGCTGAATAAAATTCCATTGTGATATATATGTAGATAGGGGTATGTACTCACATTTTCTTGATCCTTTCATCCACTGACAGCCATTTAGGTTGTTTCCTTAACATTGGCTATTGTGAATGCTGCTGCAATGAACATGAGAGTGCAGAATGTCTTTGAAATAATGCTTATGTTTTCTTTGGATAGTGGGACTGATGGGTAAGTACACTATTTTTAAGGTTGAATAAATTTTCCTTAAAGAAAAGTTTGCTATTGGGCCTCCCCGGTGGCACAGAGGTTGAGCACTGGGCTGTGAAGCTGTCCACAGCCTCTGCAGCACCGGTTCGATCCCCGGCCACCGGCGAGGGTCCCACATGGCGCTCAGACCTCTCCTGCCACGCCCGCTGCTACCCTCAGCAGTGTATTTCGTCAGTCTGCCTGTTCTGTTCCCCGCTCTGGCTCTGGTAAATTCTCTCATCCTCCCGCGTTTCTGACTGTACCCAGTGCTTGCATAAATAAATAAATAAATATTAAAAAAAAAAAAAAGAAAAGTTTGCTATTGATTATCCACCCCTGATCAAAAAGTGAGTCAAATACAATTTAAGTGAGTCCAGACAAAAGACCAAAAGACTAGGTTGTTTGAATATAAACACACCTGTATCCAATAACCAGACTGTCTCTCTACTCTGTTCCTATTTATCAGTTTCCCTTAAATTACTATGTGTCATTCCATGTTACATCCTAATCTAACACCTTCGACAGAAGGAATCCTCTCCACCACCATCCATCTGTCAGTTTAGTGAAGGTCTCTGGTCATCCTTCGATCGTTGGTCATTCCTGAGCAATGACTTCATCTAGAAAAGGTTACCATGAATAAACACACCTGGTTCAGGTACCATTACTATGGCCAAATGAAAGAGGTCCTGGGAAACACAGACCATCAGAATCAGAGGGAGTAGAAGACAGGCAGTTCATATAAATAAGGGATGAAAGATAGAAAAAAAAAATCCAGTGCAATAGAAAAGCTTAATATCTGGTAGATCATATTACCCCAGGAAGTTTTAGACAGATATTAAAACTAATTAATTAGTTTTGTTCCAGTTTGAGAGTGCTCATCTCAAATAGTGGCCTTCTGCCCTGGAACTAGTCATCTTGCATCATGGAAACCTGTGCTAACTTTATAGCCTACCCGCCACATAGATCAACTCTTCTACTTGCTCTTACCTCAGATAACATGTTTACCTCCTACACATTCTGTCTATAAGACAGGATAAGTAGGTCCTAATAAGGCATGCAATTCTTTTCTAAAGCACTTTGAAATCCTGGGAGACTGGGGTTATAACATATGCTCCAGTGAACCTGTTCAGATTCCATGAGGACTCTAGGCTATGTTTGGAACTCTTTCTGAAGTGAATAAACAGATGGTCAGCAGTGGCTAAAATTGAAAGTAGTTTTTTAAATGCTGAGAATCAATTGCCTTAATACTCTCCAAGTAGAAAGGTCCTTCAAAAATGGCTAGGCAATATTTATAAAGAAACATGTTCTCTCTGGAATGAATTCAGCTCAAGGAGAGCAGATGTACTGTAATATTCTAAGACATGAATCCAAAGTGATGTGAAAAAAGAATTACTGGTTCCACATCCCTATCATAGAAGTCTTGAAGCATAAGTAATTGATGATGATTGCTCAGAAATATTCTGAGCCAAGACTCCACCAAAAAGGAGTATTTTTCTCATTAACTTTCTAATAGCTCATATTATTCACAAGAAAGTCACAGGAATGGGCATGCTATGTCTTGGAGTATGCCTGAGCCAGAAACAGTGAAATGGTGGGAAAGGAGAGTTTTAGAATTCTGACTCCCAGAAACTATGCCAGTAGAATTTTCTAAGGGCCAAGAAAAGTCAGTGAATCGGCCAGTCCAGCTGTGAGAATGTAGCTGTGAGATTGTTGAAAGAAATGAAGTCAAAGGCAAGTTTATAAATGAATGTGCCGCCAATCTAATCAGCATGATGGAAGACAAAATCATGTTTAATGACTCTAGTAAGTTAGACTTGGGTATAAGAAAAAATAATTTCAACAAGATTAGTCTAATTGGTATCAAATAAAAATCTATAGGACCAAATAGGGCTGTCAATGAGGTTGAACAGCAATGGAACAAAGGGTATATACCAGACACTGAGAGTTCATAAAATGTAGAGATTATCTTGTCCAACCATTCATGTTAAGGATGAAAAAAGAAGTCTTTACCCAAGATGTTCCAATTGGTTCTTGCTATTTTAACAAGTTATCCTCTCAAAATAGTGTCTTAAAAAGTTATTTGTGGGGCCTCCCAGGTGGCGCAGGGGTTAAAGACACAGTGCTATCAAGCTATCGCAGCCACTGTAGGCTGAGACTGACACCTGGCCAAGGAGCTGACCCACATGGTGCAGCAGACCTCTCCTGTCTTACCTGCTGCTCCCCTCAGCAGCGTATTTCAGTAGATCCTCCTGTTCTGCTCCTCACTCTGTCTCTGGTGAATCCTATCACACTCTCCCCAACCCCGCACCTCTGTCCTGCACCCCAGTTCTTGTATGCATAAATAAATAAATCTCTTTAAAAAAAAGTTATTTGCTCACAATTCTGCAATTTGGGCAGGGCTTGACAAGGTTAGCTTGTCACTGTTCCACATGGCTCAACTAGGGTGGTGAATCTATGACCAGAGGATCTCCTTCCAAATGTCCTCACTCTCTCATGGAAGTTGCTGTCATTGTGGGTTGGAAGGTCAGTTGGGGGTTGTTCTCTAACACGTGGCCTTCCCATGTGGCTAGGCTGGACACAGAGAGGCCATGTGGAAGACAACTGATCACAGCATGGAAGTCTCAGGGTAGACATATTATAAGCAGCTGGTTTCCCCCAAAAAGCTGCTAAGACTTTTCAAGGATTAAGTATAGAAGGAGCATAGTGTTATTTTTCTGAATTCTATTGGTTAAATAGAATTTAATTAGAGCATCCCAGATTCAAGAGCATGCCAGAAGTGCATGAGTATCAAGAAGCAAGGTTCAGGGCCTCCCCTGATGGCGCAGCAGTTGAACGCTGAGCTGAGAGGCTGCCTGCAGCCTCTGCAGTGCCAGTTCAATCCCCAGCCGGCCAGCGAGGGTCCCACATGGCGCGCAGACCTCTCCTGCCGCCCGCTGCTCCCCTCAGCAGTGTATTTCGTCAGTCTGCCTGTTCTGCTCCCTGCTCTGTCTCTGGAGAATTGTCTCACCCTCCCACACTTCTGACTGTACCCAGTGCTTGTATAAATAAATAAATAAATCTTAAAAAAAAAAGAAGCAAGGTTCAATTTAACACGGAGACTAACTAAATATACATATATATATATATATATATATATATATATCTTCAAGTGGTCAATATCTTCAATTATTTTTACATCTTTGTAAGTATTTTTTAATTACAATTGCATTGGTTACCTTATATAAGTTACTTATATATTGGTTACACTATAAATGTTGGAGATGTACAGGTACACAAATGGACACCATGACTACAGGTCTAGTTTCCACCCACCACAACCCAGTTGACCCCCTCCACCTGTTCCACCTCTCTACCCTGTCCTCTCTGGTAACTACCATTCTGTTGTCAGATTCTAAGGGTTTTATTTTGTTTACTTGCTCTTTTGTTTTTTATCCTGCCATGACTGAAATAGTTCTCCATTTGACTTATTTCAATTAGAGGAAAATTGACACTAAAATGTCTGTAAAATAAGACAGGTGAGGGAAAGATAATGCTTTATAAGGCCAACCAGAAAAAAAATGCAGAAACAATAAAATAATGATCCATTATAAGGACCATGATCAAATCTTAATTTTGAAGGTCAAATCTAGAAATTTTGACCATCAGTCAGAGGAGAGTAATATTTATATGACTGGAAGTCACTTATAGAATATAGGGGAACCAAATAAGACATCAGGGGGAAAAATAACAATACAAAACACAACAAAACAAAACAAAAGCAAACAGACAATTATAAACCAGAGGCATCCTGGAGGGGAGGAGGAGAGAGAGGAATTAGAGGGAGGGAGAGGGAAGCTCAAGTAACTGAGGTGATGGTGCACAGGTGCATTGGTGAAGGAAATTCTATGGGGACTACACCTGAGGTGGGGGGGAAGTAAACATTGCTTAAAAATAAACAATGATGGGGGTCTCCCTGGTGACGCAAGGGGTTAAACACAGCACTATGAAGCTATCCGCAGCCTCTGCAGCGCGCGTTTGATTCCTGGCCCGGCCAGGGAGCAACCCACATGGTGCAGCAGACCTCTCCTGTCTCCCCTCAGCAGTGTATTTCGTCAGTCTGCCTGTTCTGTTCCCCACTCTGTCTCTGGTGAATCCTCTCACCTCCCCCGCCTCACCTCTGCACCTCTGGCCTATACCCCAGTTCTTGCATACATAAATAAGTAAATTTTAAAAAATAAAAATAAAATGAACAATGATGTAAAATATATATAAAAATAAAATAAAATAAAAAGTAAAATTAGGGCCTCCCTGGTGGCACAAGGGGTTAAACACAGCATTATGAAGCTAGCTGCAGTCACTGCAGCATGAGTTTGATCCCCAGATGGGCAGGGAGTTGACCCACACGGTACAGCAGACCTCTCCTGTCTTTCCAGCTGCTCCCCTCAGCAGTGTATTTCAGTCAGTCTGCCTGTTCTACTCCCCACTCTGTCTCTAGTGAATCCTCTCACCTCCCACACCTCTGGCCTGTACCCCAGTTCTTGTATGCATAAATAAATAAATCTTTAAAAAAATAAAATATAAACATACATGATTGCAATTAGTAGTTTGAATCTTTCCAAACTCTTTTCTATGTATTTTGTACCCTTATAAAATCTAAGATAAGTTATAGGATCTTAGTAGTGATCTTATTTTCCTTATATTTGAAATAGTTGCTTCCTCTTTGTCCTCACAATTAGTTCATCACTATTGACCAATTATTCTCAAGAGACCAGAATAATAAAATAATGGAAGAATTATGAAATTACCTTAGAAGTATTTGCAATAGTGAAATAAACACCACAAATTTATCATTCTTCAGTTTCCTTTTATACTAAACTAAGTTTTGACTCATCTTTTACAAGAAGCTATAAAAGACATAGAAAAAGCCATCAAGTCTTTCTTATGCTCTTCCTTTAAACACAGTTGAAATGTTTGAGTGCACATGTCAAGTTCCAGAGATAGGCGAGTTGAGAGAGGGGGAGGAATACTTCACGTGGTACACTTGAGAACAAAGAAAAATGGTAAATGAAGAATTCAAGTTTAGAAAACAGTCCCCTTGATAATCTTAAAATCCCACTGCGAGATTGCATATGTGCAGCGATGGCTTCTACATCTTCATTCTCCCCGTACTGGACTATGCTGGGTTTATAGTATGTTTTCAACAATTTATTGAAAGAAATGGACTCAAGTTGGTCCTGCATGTCAGTAAAGTGGGCTGGTTAGAAGTATGAATCTTGGGATCCAGTTAACCTTGGTTCTAATTCTTGCTTTGCCATTTAAGTACGTGTTTGACCTTAATCAGTTTACCCCTCTGATTGTCAGTTTCATCACTTGTAAAGGAGAAAAGATAAAAATATCTACCACATAAGATTGATAGGATTCTTAAGTGAGATAATTCAGAAGGTGAAATATTTAGTACAGTGCTCAGTAAATGTTAGCCACTAATATTTGTTTTTCCTAGTTAACAGATATTTTCTACCAGCAGAGTAGGCAAATGCAAGAAACCAAATGTCAACAGCATTCACATAATAGCCTCATGCTACTATTTTTTTTCCCTAGGGCAGAAGCCAGCTTTTCATGTATTGTTGTGATTTATGATGTGATTACATTTGTCTAAGGAATTAATCTAAATCCTGGGCCTGGCTTTTCCCTTAATAAACCAAGAAAGAAAGTTGCCTAGGAGTCATCAAATAACACTGCACTATACCTTATAAAAGCAAAAGAGAAGAATAAAATCCCCTTTTACATGTTAAAAGGAATTAGCACTCATACCACAGGTAAATTTGAAACTTTTTCAAGACCAATTTAATATACTTCATGTACCTGCTTGGGAAATAATACCATGTTTTTCCAAGGCATCTGCTGAGTGAGAACAGTAGTATTAATAATCATGTTAAAAATTATGATAATGTTGATGGCTAGCACTTAATAAGTACCACAAGTATTTCTTTTTTTTTTTTTTTTTTTTTTAAAGATTTATTTATTTATTTATTTATTTATACAAGCACTGGGTACAGTCAGAAGCGCGGGAGGGTGAGAGAATTCACCAGAGCCAGAGCGGGGAGCAGAGCAGACAGAAGGACCGAAGTACACTGCTGAGGGGAGCAGCGGGCGGCAGGAGAGGTCTGCGCGCCATGTGGGACCCTCCTCTGGTGGCCGGGGAGCAGCTGGGGATTGAACCGGCGCTGCAGAGGCTACGGGCGGCTTCGCAACCCAGCGCTCAACCGCTGCGCCACCAGGGAGGCCCAGTACCACAAGTATTTCACACGAAATAATTTAAGTCTTCAAAAAGACATTCAAATAGTTTTGAACTCTGAGAAGTTGACCCTAAGAACAAGAAGGATGTGTGAAACAGGCATTATTATGTGCTACCCAGTACCTTCTTCCCTAAAGGACTCAGCAGGCAGCCTTACCCTCTGTTAATATCTTTAAGGAATTACTTCAATCAACCTTCAGCTGTCAGTAGACCCCTTCCAGATTGCCTCAGAAGCAGAAAGAAGTCTTGCCCAAAATCATGTCCTTTCTAGGGTGACCCATATCCAGTGAGCAGTGCATGTAGAAGTATAAAGGCTTAGCTATCTGGAGCCAAATAAGGACAATGCTGAAGGGCCATTCACACTTCAGAGCTCTTTTGCGGGGCCAGCTGAGACTGTGGACGGTGTGCATCACAGCTGGACTCATACCTCTGTTTCCTTCCCCATCTCTTGACAAGTTTTGATCCCAAGGGCACTGCTTAATAAACATCCTGCATGTTAAATTCTGTCTCTGAGTCTGCTGCCTGGGAAACCCAACTCACAGCTATACTACCAATGAAAGTTCATCTTTACTCATATTAAATACCTCACATCATAATAATTTGTTACTAGATTCATTTATTATAAAGTGTGGAATCTCAGGGCCTCCCGTGGCGGTATAGGCGGTTGAGAGCAGTGCTGTGGAGCTGTCCACAGCCTCTGCAGCGCCGGTTCGATCCCGTCCAGTCTGTGAGGGTCCCACATGGTGTGGCAGACCTCTCCTGTCTCGCCCATTGCTTCCCTCAGCAGTGTATTTCATCAGTCTGCCTGTTCTGTTCCCTGCTCCGTCTCTGGTGAGTCCTCTCATCCTCTAGCGCATCTGGCCTGTACCCTTGTTCTTGTATAAATAAAATAAATCTTTTTAAAAGAAATAAAGAAAATCAGGATATTCCTCTAGAGTAAAATACAAAGGTAAGAATACATCTGACTGGGAAAAAAATTAATTACAAAAATTTTGTAAAATTAAAGTACACTTCTCTCCTCACTTGAAGCCCTGTCCCATACAGCAGTAACCACTGCTAGTTTGATATGCATTATATCTACATATACATATGTTTGAATGTGAATTTTTTTTAAGGTTTATTTATGCATGCAAGAGCCAGGGTACAGGCCAGAGATATGGGGGGTGTGCTGAGCCATGTGGGTAGCTCCCTGGCCGGCCGGGAATCAAACTCATGCTGCAGAGGCTGTGAATTGCTTCATAGTGGGTTGCTTAACCCCTTGTGCCACCAGGGAGGCCCTGAATATGAATTTTTAATAAAAATGGATTTGACTATACATATTGCTCTACAACCCATGTTATGGAAGATAATCTGCTTTACTCAAACTCTACTGGTTTAAATGTTAATCATTTCTAAAAATTACCCATACAGCAACATTTAAACTATTGGCACCGTGACCCAGCCACACTCAAGCATAAAACTAATCATCATAAGTCCACCCCTTATCACCTAATAACCCATACACATCTCTTTAAGCCAAACCCTTAATATCTAGATAATAACAACTGTCTTAGTTCAGGTGGTTAAAACAAAGTGCTGGAGGCTGGGTGACTTAGAAACAGCAGACATTCATTTTTTTCTACAGTTTTTGTAAATAGATTTTTTTAAGTTTTTACCCTTAAGCTTTTGAAAGAATTGAAACTGTAACTCTACATCATAATTTCTGTCCTATTGTCATGACATCCTGATGCTCGATCTTACCTACAACACTATTATTGCCCAACAGAGCTCAATATTGAACCAAATTCTGACATATCCCAATTCTTTTCATTCACTGAACAAAATTCTACTTGCAGGACCCATGCTGAAGTAACCTGAATCCTCTTCCTTCTCTTAACTCTGCTAGTCTTGCCTTCTTCAGATTAAACAACACAGTTTCTTTCATTCTTTGATATCCTAATTTCATATCCTCTCATCTCCCTGTCTCTTCTAAGAAAGATGCTGAGGCTGTGAACTGTAAACTTGACCAGCAGAAAATAGAATAAACAATCACCACCCGTACTTCAAATATAATATTTCCATTATGTATTTGCTTTTCTAGAAGCCAGTTTCCACTGCTGTTTTTGTATGCCATCCACAACTAGCCATAATGATATAAAATTAAATGCTTGTTTGCTAACACTACCAAAATAGTATTTTGCTTTCATTTTAAAGGTGATTGAGTCTCATTCCTAAAAAATATCTCAATTATATTGTTTATGTATTTACAGATGATCCCAAATTGATTAACACATGCACATACAGAGATTGCTGAGAGGAAATAGAACCACTTCTCGTAAAGCATGTTTCTAAGAGAGTTTTCTACCTCATTTTACTTTCTTCAGTGTTCTTTTTTTATTTTCCTTTATAGTGGAACAATGAAAAATTTGTTTCCCTGATTATTCACAGTTCTCAGAATATGAATGGGGTAATACCTTTACCCTCTTTCAAAGATTTTTTCTAGTTATAATTTTGAGTTCTTTATTCATTTTTAGAAATTCTCTTTTTGAATAATTATGCTGATGATATTATAACTTAATTATCCGGGGCCTCCCTGGTGGCTCAGGAGTTAGACACAGTGCTATCAAGCTATTGCCAGCTACTGCAACATGAGTTAGATCCCTGGCCAGGGACCCACATGGTGCAGCAGACCTCACCTGTCTCACCCACTGCTCCCCTCGGCAGTGTATTTCAGTAGATCTGCCTGTTTTGCTTCCCACTCTGTCTCTGATGCATCCTCTCACCCCCATACCTCTGGCCTGTACCCCAGCTCTTATATGCATAAAAAAATAAATCTTTTTTAAAAAACTCAACTCAATTATGCTTAGCAAAGTTCCATTATCTCATTTCCCAAGGGGCACTGGTGAGCCCTGCCCTCCCCACCCCCCAGACAGGATACACAAGAACTCTGTTTTAAAGCAGTTCCACATGAATGCCTGTTTCTCCCTTGTGTTTTCCACCGCTGGGAATCACCTCGTTGGAAAATACAGTGCCATGCTGAATGTGCATTTCTCATTAAAATGTGAGCTGTTTCCAGGCTGGTATCTGTGCTACACATTCAGCTAACTCATTGGCCAAATTCAACCCACATATTTTGGACATTCTAAAACTGCACCCAGAGCATCTGTTCTGTGCAAAGGATTAATGGGGAAAAAATGTGCATGCAGGTCAGCAACCAGTCTAGTCACTGCACATCCCACTTTTGATGCTTGAGCCGCCCACAGTGTTCGAGACAACAATCAGCAATGCTGAGTTTGTGGTTTTATGGCTTATTTTAAATCTTAACATTTTTAATTTATAAATGGGAAGGCAGGGCAGGAAAAAGTTAGAAAACACTATGTCATATGTTAGTTCTTGACCATGTGATAACCTCTATGGTTTCTAATACTAGATTCCTAAAGAAAATACTTTCTTCAGGATGTGCTTTTATGGTCAAGAATCTAAGAAATGGTTGGATTTCTTTTTCTACGAGTGAAAGAAGAAGAGAAATGCAATTTTGAATCTCAATATTAAAAGGAAAAAAAGCTTATGTATATTTTCCCTTACCCAGAGCTCTTTCTTCCTTCTTTTTTGTGTATCACCACAAGAGGGGAAAAACATACAATTAAATGATTCTGGAAAGTGGAACTTAACACATATTTAAGGAGACGTGTATATAAAATATAGATGTTGATGTGAACTATCAATATGTCCATGTTTTTAAATGAATGCCATATATATAGAGAACACCAAAGACTGATGACTAGACATTATTCCCAAATAAAATCTCCCAAGTTATACTTCACAAATCCTCAAGTTCCAATCTTACATTAGAGAGCTAAATTGTCATAAAGATGACTAAGGAAGCCTCATTTAATTTTGCTTAAGGAGATGAATTTAGGGAATATTAACAAAAGAGAACCATTCTTGGGCCTCGCCAGTGGCACAGTGGGTTGAGCGCTGCGCTGTGAAGCGGTCCACAGCCTCTGCAGCGCGGGTTTGATTCCCGGCAGGCCGGGGAAATACACACATGGCGCGGCAGACCTCTCCTGCTCACCAGCTGCTCCCCTCAGCAGTGTCTTTTGTCCATCTGCCCGTTCTGCTCCCCACTCTCTCTGTTGAATTCTCTCAACTTCCCACGCCTCTGACCTGTACCCCAGTTCTTGTATAAATAAATCTTAAGAGAGAGAGAGAGAGAAAGAGAGAGAAAGGAAGGAAGGAAGGAAGGAAGGAAGGAAGGAAGGAAGGAAGAAGGAAGGAAGGAAGGAAGGAAGGAAGGAAGGAAGGAAGGAAGGAAGGAAGGAAGGAAGGAAGGAAGAAGGAAGGAAGGAAGGAAGGAAGGAAGGAAGGAAGGAGGGAAGGAAGAAGGAAGGAAGGAAGGAAGGAAGGAAGGAAGGAAGGAAGAAAGAAAGAATTACTCTTTCAAAAGCAAAAATTTTGTTTCTGTCTTTACCCCAGCTATATCCCTGGGCCATTTACCAGCCAGGCAGGAAGGAGCCAACACCTTCAGACATTCTGTGGCAGAAATAACCAGTGACCAAAACAGTGAAGACCCTCTGTACTGGCTCCCATGTTGAGGCCACTATTTGTTAGATGCCCTTCACAACACTGTGTGCTTAGTTAGAATAGCTACTATGGTTACCTCTGATTCTCCATTCACAAGCACATGAAAACAGAACAGAGTTTTCTCCCCACCAGCTTACCCCCTATACTTGGAAGAAGACTACAACCTAAGGATAGATAGTAAATGTAGCAGAGGTGACAGTGAAAGTATTATGGAATTCTTGGTTTCAAAGCCCTTTACTAAGGACAGGTTAATTATAGAAACACTGACAAAGCTTGGTAAAAAAGCAATTTCAAGTATAGTGAATCCCCACAACATTGGACAAAAGACACTGTGTGAGTAACGTTACAAAAAAAGAACAAGAAAAGAACAAATTCTAATCTCCCTGATACGGCTTTCAGTTCCTGACCTAGAACAATCTGGGTCCAGCTTTGGTCCACTGTAATTCTAATCTTAAAAAAGAAAACAAGGGTCTACTCAAAATATTTTCTAATGTTTATCTTTTCCTTAAGAGTCAGACACTGGTTATTTACATCTTCAATAGTGTTCCCACTTTTTTCCATGTTTTGAATTTAAAATGACAACTTTTCGATAAGAAGTAAAATTTACAAATCTAAATGTTTGCTTTTTTTATAGGTAGCAGAGCAAAGACAGTTGCTTTGCTGAAAAGATTGTCCCGGAGCACCCTCTTATGGCAAAAATGCACTAAGGAAAGTACTTCCCTGGGAAAAGCCAAAGGGCTTTAAATCTTCAATGCAAGGAGATAGATGTCTTAAGTCTTTTCTCCATTTTTTTTAAATTTTATTTATTTGTTTATTTGTTCATTTGTTTTTAGATTTTTATTTATTTATGCATATAAGAGCTTAGGTACAGGCCAGAGATGTGGGAGGTGAGAGGATTCACCAGAGACAGAGTGACTGACTGAAATACACTGCTGAGGGGAGCAGTGGGTGAGCCAGGAGAGGTCTGCTGCTCTATGTGGGTTGCTCCCTAGCTGGTCGGGGGTCGAACTCATGCTGCAGAGGCTGTGGATTGCTTCATAGGGCAGTGCTTAGCCCTTTGCACCACCAGAGAGGCCCTCTTTCTCCATTTTTGATAGGAATTTAGAAATCACCTTGGTACTCAAAAAAATAGTCTCAGTGCATTTAAGTATATTTATGCATACAAAAATTAATTTCTATCGTGCTAGAAAACATGGGACCCTATACTTCAGATTCATCAGTCATGCCAAACCTAAACAAACCCAATTTTTATACTGCTGATGAGCTTAGTTACAAGATGGATTACTTCAACCACCAGCTGGACTTTAAGCATTTTGTGAAGTGCTATCTCTCATTAAAACATTCACATGTAGGGCCTCCCCTGGTGGCGCAGCGGTTGAGCACTGGGCTGCGAGGCTGCCTGCAGGGTTCGTTCCCAGGCCGCCAGCGAGGGTCCCACAAAAAAAACCCCAAAAAACAAAAAAAAACATTCACATGTATTTCAGTAGATCTACCTGTTCTGCTACCCACTCTCTCAGGTGAATCCTCTAACGCACCCCCACCCCCGCCCTACACCTCTGGCTTACACCCCAGTTCTTGTATGCATAAATAAATAAATCTTAAAAAAAAATTCAGGGCCTCCCCTGGTGGCTCAGGTGGTTGAGCACAGCACTGTGAAGCTGTCTGCAGCCTCTGCAGCATCGGTTCAATCCTGGTCACTGGCGAGGGTCCCACATGGCGTGGCAGACTTCTCCTGTCGTGCCCGGGCTCCCCTCAGTAGTGTATTTCAGTCTGCCTGTTCTGCTCCCCACTCTGTCTCTAGTGAATCCGCTCACCCTGGCCTGTACCCTGGTTCTTGTATAAATAAATAAATCAATCTTAAAAAAAAATGTTAAAAAAAAATTCACATCCACTAACCTCTGAACTCCTCTAGGATGCCAGCCCATTTGTGTGTTAAGCACCGTATAAGTTGTTTTTGGATCGTTGATTCCTATTGTTAAGATCATGAATGGTCACAGCTGTAAACATGGTTCTCTGGAGAGTTTTTGCTGCAGCTGGAAAGATAAAAAATGAGATAATAATTTTGACCAAATGGCAAATATTTACAATAATTTAGCATAACAGGAAATTCACACATAACTTCTGTTCCTTGTTATTTTTTTAACCCATTAGACTTCTCAAATGTTCTGTACATATTGAGAATAAATCTGTATGAGCTTATATTAAATATTAGATAAAGTCATTCAAATTTAAACATACCAGGTTTCACACATCTTTAAATGGTAATCAAGAGAAAATATTAATATTAGATATTAATTTTATCTATTCCTTTGAGAAATGATCTCATTATTAACCTACAATCACCTATACTGAAGGTACAATATAAACCCAACCACAGAATTTCCAAAAAGATCAGGCCTAACTAAAGCAGCCTCAGCCTACAGAGTTATAGGCATTCTAGGTGTTAAAACTTGGGACCAGGGCCTCCTTGGTGGCTAAAGGGATTAAGTATCAGCATTATGAAGCATTCCTCAGCTACTGCAGCATGAGTTCAATCCCCAGGCAGGGAGGTGACCCATATGGCGCAGCAGACCTCTCCTGACTCACCTGCTGCTTCCCTCAGCAGTGTAATTCAGTAGATCTGCCTGCTCTGCTCCCCACTCTGTTTCTGGTGGATCCTCTCACCACCACCACCACCTCCACACCTGTGGCCCGTACCCCAGTTCTTATATGCATAAATAAATTAACCTTTAAAAAATAATTTTAAAATAAAAAAAAAAAGAAAAACATGGGACCAATGCCAGAGGGAGAGGGGCTACCTCTTCAGAAAGGAACTTAGAGGGCAGGGGCTGGATAGTGGGGGACAGGGCAGGACACATGATTAAATACCAGGATAGACCAGGATAGAGAGGACAAAGTTAGGAGGGATTATTAGGCAAAAGACCTAACTCAAATGTCCTAAACAGCTGTTCACCATAAGAGTAGTTGGCTACTGCATCCTCCCTGGCTGTGCAGGCGGTTGAGCACAGTGCTGTGAAGCTGTCCACAGCCTCTGCAGTGCCGGTTTGATCCCCACTGGCCGGCGAGGGTCCCACATGGCACGCAGACCTCTCCTGCCGCCCGCTGCTCCCCTCAGCAGTGTACTTTGTCAGTCTGCCTGTTCTGCTCCTCGCTCTGGCTCTGGTGAATTCTCTCAACCTCCCGCGCTTCTGACTGTACCCAGTGCTTGTATAAATAAATAAATAAATCTTTTATAAAAAAAAAAAAAAAGTAATTGGCTACTGCCATAGTTGGTCCTCAGGGACAGACTTGGGAGACAGTATCCTCCCTAGAGCATCCAAGAGTGGGCACATGTGAGAGGTGAAGTCTCATTAAGAGTTCCTCAGAAATTCCGAGAACCAAGTAGCCAAGATCAGTGCAGTTCCCAGGAGCAGGAAATATGACCTAGAGCCAGAAAAGGAGACAGGGTCAGCCCCAGACAATGACAGTGTCTGGAGTTTGGTGAGTGGGATAGAGGGGAAGTTGCAAGGTGAGGGTAAGAGAGACAGAAACTGAGAGACTACTTACCCAGAGTTGGAACTTTTAAAATAATTTTAAAATTCATTTGTTTCTCTTCCTCCCACCAAAAAGTCCTAGCACTCCGAACAGAACATAAAATGTGCCATTATGTACACCCTCATTTTGGATAAAAGGTCCATCAGGAATTCAAATTGTTCTCATTGGTTGCTTCCAAAAGATAACTTTTTTCTAAAAATCAACCCAGTGGATTGGTCCTGATCCATTGATCATAACTTGATCCTTGGACCTTCTCTAGATAAATTCTAGTTCCAGGGGACTCAAGGTTCTTTGAAACCCCTTTTAGCCAGTGATGAATCCTGCCTCCTTCACCTGACCTTGGCATTGAAGATGACCATGCATCCAACTGAACTTCAGGGCACCAGGTAGTTGAGCAGCTGATCTAATTTCACTTTTCTGTCCCTACACCTGCTCCTTATTCCAGAATTTCCTGGAAACTACCAAGAAATTCCTCTAGAGGGCACTTTCCTGCTACATGCGATGATTGGGGATGATCAGCACTTTATTTCCCCCCAAAAAGGTTATAAGGAGGTTCTAAGAAAATGGGGTAGCAAACTGGAAATTCATTATTTCTTTCCCATGCCATATCAAACAGTGCTCCTAGAATTTAAAATAGATGAGGCTGAAATGAATATGAAAATTATAGAAAATAGAGATGAAATCAAGTCAATGCTTCTCAACAGCCTCATTCCACATTCTCAACAGCTACATAATTCTTCATACTAGATCAGAACCTATAATGATTCCAGAAGGATACTAGAGCAAACAGGATTCATAATTTGGAGAGGATACACACAAGGTTATGAGGTCTGTGAACCTGTACAATGTGTGTGCATTTTTTTTTTTAAGACAGAAAAGTTCTCAGAAAGGTTTATGAGATGAGAGGGAGGTTCGGAATCACAGGAAGCTCTCTCTTTTTTATTCCACTTTTTCTTGACCCCACCGAAAATTAGTAGAGAAAATTAATAATCAGAAACCCCTTCCAACTCTAAGATTACCTCGGCCGCCAGAAACATCATAGAATTGATGTTTGAGTCCCAGTTCTTTAGAAAGAGCTTAAGTGGCAGAAATGAAAGGCCAGCAAAGCCTCAGCATTCACCACCAAACTAAAAGGTACAGAATAAATGATAATTGTCAATAGTTAAGGCAGAATGCAGCTGAAAACAAAAGGAAGATAAAGGAGAATGGCTCACCAGGACCTGAAACCCCAGGCACTAGGGACAAATGGGAATCATTGACATAGAAAAAGGGGTGGAAACTCCCAGTGTGATGCAGATTTGTTTGAAGCTGAGTGACCAGCTCCTAGAGCTGGGAGTCCCCACCAACCAGCTCACCCCTCCCCCATAGTCCTGTGTGAACTCACAATACCTATCCTTCTGATAGCAATTGCCCTACAGGGATTTACGCTGACCAAAATGGAAAGCTTTGGATGAGCGGAGCTGAAGTCTGCCATCGATGTGAGAATTCAGAAAGGTCTAAAAAGTGGACAGGTGAGGCTGAAAAGAAAGCAAATTCACGGAACTGTGATTTACTTCTATTGCTTTCTGGATTGAAGTTTTGGTCTTTGATGTATACCGAAATCATCTCTGGGGAATTTGGGGTTTAGGATGTATTAGGAAATAAAGCCTTTCCCATCTGTCAATTAAATTTGACTTCTAAACAATATCTAGCAAAAATCTGTCTATTTGAAGATCGTGCTAGGTATCATTGCACCCAGTGATTCTCCCTAATCCCTATGGGAAATGAACATTTTCTCTGTTTAGCACTGGGATCCAACAAGTTCCTTTTAAATCAAATAATCAAACACACTGTCTGTAGCTATTGGGGGGAGGAATAAACCAAATTTACACTTTCAAGTAAATAACATACAGAAGACTACAGTGGCAGGTAGAAACAAAACCAAGAGGCTGAAAGAGTAATTCCAGCTCCAAATTGAATTCTGTGACCTTCTGGGGCCACTTACCTTCCCATTACCACCAATGTTCCATCTGATCTGACATTCAGCATGTGACAGAGAAAACTCCATGAATTTAATGTCCAGGCATTCACATCTTAGGAACTCTGAGTTCTAAATGCCAATCTAGCCACTTTCTAGTTGGGTAACTTTGAAGATTTGTTAAACATCCTCCTGTGTAAAACAGGAGTAATACAATTGACCTAAAGATTGTGGGATGGGGGTGTAAAAACTATCCCAATCTCCCTCTCAGATGATAGGGCAAAAAAGACAAAATATGTACACACAGAAAGCACTTTGAAAAATTAAAGTACTATTAGGTTGTCGGAAATGTCATGATGTATTTTTTCTGTTTTTCAAGCAAAAATGCATCATGACTTTTCCAAAAATCCAATATAGAGAGAACAGGAATGAATCAGTCCATAATAATGATATGAAGCAAAGTGAAGGAAGGTATAAGCACGACAAAAATTGACTTGTTTCAGATCTATTGAAATTGCTCTTTTGGCTTCTGCACAGCAAAAGAGACAATAACAAAAACAAAGAGAAACCCCACCAACTGGGAGAACATTTTTGCACCCAACACTAATGATAAAGGACTGATCACAAAAATCTGCAAAGAGCTGACGAGACTCAACAACAACAAAGAAAATAATCCAGTCAAAAAATGGGCAGAAGAGCTAAAAAGAAACTTCTCTGAAGAGGAAATGAAAATGGCCAACAGGCATATGAAAAAATGTTCAACATCACTTGTCATCAGGGAAATGCAAATCAAAACTACCATGAGATACCATCTTACACCAGTGAGAATGGCACATATTAAAAAAACTAGCAACAACAAATGTTGGCGAGGGTGCGGAGAAAAAGGAACTCTTCTGCACTGTTGGTGGGAGTGCAAACTGGTCCAACCACTATGGAGAGCTGTGTGGAGATTTCTGGACCTACTAAACATAGAGCTTCCATAGGATCCAGCAATTCCACTCCTAGGTATTTACCCAAAGGACACAGAAACATCAATTCCAAAGAGCACCTGCACCCCTATATTTATAGCAGCACTGTTTACAATAGCTAAGCTTTGGAAACAACCCAAATGCCCAAAAGTAGATGACTGGATCAAGAAGATATGGTACATATATACCATGGAATATTACTCAGCATTCAAAAAAGATAAACACATGCAATTTGCAGCAACATGGATGGCACTGGAAGGGATCATGCTCAGCGAAATAAGCCAAAAAGAAAAAGAAAAATACCGGATGGTCTCACTCATAACAGGAATCTAGAAAACTTAAATAAGGGACCAGGAAAATGAATAACTTTAAGAAAGTGAAAATCAAAATCAACAAAAAACTATGAACCAGAGACACTTTTAGGGGGGCGGGGGCGGGAGGGGAGGGATTGGGGTCAGAAAGGGGGGGCTGCAATTGTATGGGGAATATAACAATAAAATTTATTATTTAAAAAAAAAAAAAAAAGAAATTGCTCTTTTGGGGCCTCCCTAGTGGCACAAGGAGTTAAGCATAGCACTATGAAGCTCTCCATAGCCTCTGCTAGCCAGGGAGCAACCCACATGGTGCAGCAGACCTCATCTGTCTTGCCCCACTGCTCCCCTCAGCAGGGTATTTCAGTCAGTCAGCCTGTTATGTTTCCCACTTTCTCTGGCGACTCCTCTCACCGCCCCCCCACAGCACCTCTGGCCTGTACCCTAGTTCTTGTATGCATAAATAAATAAAATCTTTTAAAAAAATAACATCCGTAGTGACCAACCTGACTGGGGATGGTTCTGCAAGCCAGGGAGGCAAACAGCCTACACACCATGCACACAAACTTACATACACATGTACACACACACACAAGACAATCAGTGGTCCTCCTGGAGAAAGTGTAGTTTCTGGGGGGAAAATAAGGCACAAAAAATAATGCTCCTAATATGCAGGAATACATTACCACAAAACTAAAGTAGGGTTGTGCTAGAGCTTAAGCAAAAAGCTGTATTAAGAGTTAAAAGAGGGTCTCCCCGTGGCGCAGCGGTTGAGCGCTGGGTTGCGAAGCTGCCCGTGGCCTCTGTGGCACCTGTTCGATCCCTGGCTGCTCCCCGGCCACCAGCGAGGGTCCCACATGGCGCGCAGACCTCTCCTGCCGCCTGCTGCTCCCCTCAGCAGTGTACTTCTGTCCTTCTGCCTGCTCTGCTCCCCGCTCTGGCTCTGGTGAATTCCCTCACCCTCCCGCGCTTCTGACTGTACCCAGTGCATGTATAAACAAAATAAACAAACAAATAAATAAAATATGCCTCTAAAAAAAAAAAAATGTCCTTTATATACTTTCAGATAACACATAATACTCTCTTCCTTCCATCCACTTGGTAATCAGTGACTAAAGGTATTTTGGGGCCTCCCTGGTAGCACAAGGGGTTAAGATGCAACCTATGAAGCTGTCTGCAGCCTCTGTAGCATGAGTTCCATCCTCAGCAGCCCAGGAAGAAACCCACATGGTGCGGCAGACCTCTCCTGTCTCGCCCACTGCTCTCCTTCAGCAGTCTACTTTGGTTGATCCGCCTGTTCTGTTCCCCACTCTGTCTCTGGTGAATTCTCTCACCCCCCACACCTCTGGCCTGTACCCCAGCTCTTGCATGCATAAATAACTAAATCTCTTTTTTTAAAAAAAAAAGGTATTTTGTTAAATAGGTAAAAGATCAAGTGACAAAAAGAAAGGAATAGAGCCAAATGCCTGCCTCTGAAAAAAGTAAGGGTATGTTAAAAGAGACCATCAAACACTATACATTTAATGTGTTTGTAAGATATATGTGTATCTTTTTAATTCAAATCTGTCAGTTAAAATAGTGATATAATATACTAAAGAGGTTTAATATTACATTAATCAAAGCTGACAACCATGGCAACCATTTATTGTTGTATTTGGACAACTAATTTCAGATGAAATCTAAAACATTCAAGTCCCAGTTATTACCACTGACATTCCAACAAAAGTCTTAAGGGGAACTTTTGTAGCTAGATTATCCTGTTGTTAATGCATACTTAAGAAAACAAAATATGGGGCCTCCCCAGTGGCACAAGGGGTTAAGACACAACCTATGAAGTCATCCATAGCCACCGAAGCACGAGTTCAATCTCCGGCAGGGAGCTACCATATGGCGCAGCAGACCTCTCCTTTCTCGCTCGCTGCTCCCCTCAGCAGTGTATTTCAGTCAATCCACTTGTTCTGTTCTCCACTCTGTCTCTGCTGAATCCTCTCATCCCCCACACCTCTGGCTTGTACCCCGGTTCTTGTATGCATAAATAAATAAATCTTTAAAAAAAAAAAAACAAAATATGTATGTAACTAAATCCTACTCTATCACTACCATGGATTCAAAAAAATCCACTCAAAGTTGCACAAGTTACACTATATCACTTAATTTTATATCTATCTTATCATCCATCAAATTCTGATAGGGCCTCCCCGGTGGTGCAGCGGTTTAGCGCTGGGTTGAGAAGCTGCCCGCAGCCTCTGCAGGGCCGGTTTGATCCCCGGCCACCAGCGAGGGTCCCACATGGCACGCAGACCTCTCCTGAGGCCCGCTGCTCCCCTCAGCAGTGTACTTCGGTCCTTCTGCCTGCTCTGCTCCCCGCTCTGGCTCTGGTGAATTCTCTCACCCTCCGGCACTTCTGACTGTACCCAGTGCGTGTGTAAATAAATAAATAAATCTTTAAAAAAAAATATGATAATAGATTTTTAAATTTTATAACCATGATTAGAACATTTCTATTCCCACAGAACCAGAAAAGGAGAAAAAAATAAGTGACACATAACAATTTGTAATCTAGCCACATTTTGTGATCCTGGTGAAACAGAATTCAAAGGAGACTAGATAAAACTGTGCATGGACAACTTGGGCAAAAAAAAGTACTTGAAATGCCACCAGGGAAGACCCTGTAGTTATTTTAGAGGGTCTTTAAGTCCAAGCAGTTTTACTCACAATGAAGTAGGTATCCACTCAAACTGCAGATAAATGGAATAAACCAAATAAACTCTATTTAATTTAAATATAGATAACAGAGCATACTATGATCCAGTTAGGAAAAGTTGTTCCTTTCCATTGCTAAATTTAACACTTTCCAAATTGTGTGAATTTGAGCAAGTTGATTAAATTTTGAACATATTTTCTCAACTTGAAAATGAAGATAATAATATCAACCTCCTTAGAATAATTATGATAATTACAGTAAGCTGTGAATATAAGCTAACTGCTACAGGGCAGGGAGAGGGGGCAGCCCAAACCATGCAAACCTGCCTATTCTAAATGGGTTCTGCCATCTGCCGCATCAACACAAAACATATGAGACTTTAATGGGAAGGAACTTTAATACAACTAGGAAACAATACAGGAAAGGCAAAGAATCTAGTTTCTAAATCAAGCACCCAAACTTACCCGACCCCTCGTGGGTAAAACTCCATCCAAATGGGATTGGCCCAGAGCAAGGCCCCAAAGCCTGCCACAAGTCTAAAGCATCTTCCAGTGGGGACCCACAGAAAATGGTCAGAAACAACCAGACAAGCCCAGAAGGAAAAGAGCAAAATCAAAATCAAGATAAAAGCTGCCATTGACATCTCCCCACGGGTCTCACCCACATCTGTGTCACCCAGTCCACGACCAAAAGGCAAGCACAGTTTTTTCACGTGTCTCTCCATTCCATGCGCCTCCTCCAGGTCTCCTCCTGGCTCCATCCTGCTTCCTTCCTTCCTCAGTCTCCTCTGCAGCTTCTTCTCTCCCTGCTCAGCTCCATCCTCCATTTGGGTGAGGCAGGGAACCTGGAACCTCCCCCTTTCCTGGGGACCACCCTGTTACGTAACTACTAAGTTAAAGCAGTAATAATAGTAACAGAAACTGTGACAGTTTTCATATTGTCCTAATGCAAAGGGGAGCACATATAAGACTTTTTTTTAAAGATTTATTTATTTATGCATACAAGAACTGGGGTGTAGGCCAGAGGTGCAGGGAGGGGGGGGTTAGAGGATTCACCAGAGACAGAATGGGGAGCAGAACAGGCAGATCCACTGAAATACACTGCTGAGGGGAGCAGCAGGTGAGACAGGAGAGGTCGGCTGAGCCATGTGGGTTAGCTCCCTGGTAGGGGATCTAACTCATTCTGCAGCTCTGCCATGATTGCAGATAGCTTCATAATGCTGAGACTTAACCCCTTGGGCCACCAGGGAGGCCCATCACGTATAAGTCTCATAATTAAAAACTAGTGTTTTAAGAAGAAAAGGATGATAAACTTTAGCAAGTGGTGGAGGAAAAGAAGTGGCTTTTGAATTTGACAAGAAAGGAATTGTTGGTGACCTTGTTTTAAGAGAATATTTTCAAAGCAATAAGGCAAGAAGCCTGAGGAGAGGCAGGGGAAAAGCAGATGAAAAGAAAATGGAGGTGACAGGTATAAATCAGAAACTTTCAATATTTTGTAACCACAAATCACAATTTTCAAAAACAACGTATGTTTCTAACCTTTTTGGTATAATTCTCAGTGACAGAGTTTTAGGATTGAGAAAAATAATATTCGGAGGCACTCTTGTTGCCATGGTTCTACTTTACAACATGAAAAATATTCCATTAGTGGTTGAAAATACATAAAATTACTGAGGGCATATTTTACTATTAAGAATTTTATAGAGAGATGGGCCTCCCCGGTGGTGCAGCGGTTGAGCGCTGGGTTGCGAAGCTGCACACAGCCTCTGCAGCGCCGGTTCGATCCCCGGCCTCCAGGGGAGGGTCCCACATGGTGCGCAGACCTCTCCTGCCGCCCGCTGCTCCCCCCAGCAGTGTACTTCGTCAGTCTGCCTACTCTGCTCCCCGCTCTGGCTCTGGTGAATTCTCTCACCCTCCTGCGCTTCTGACTGTACCCAGTGCTTGTATAAATAAATAAATTAAATAAATAAACAAACAAATAAATAAATAAATCTTTAAAAAAAAAGAATTTTATAGAGAACATAATGATGGTTTAAATTTTATGATGATTCAAAAATTGGTAAAGTGGGTAGAAGAAAGAAAGCTGTATCTTTAAGTGGAAATGGCAATTGAAAAAGAATGAATTTTTAGTGACTGTGATGAAACATGATAGGTTATTTCTTTTTTTAAAAGATCTATTTATTATGCATATAAGAACTGGGGTACAGGCCAGAGGGGTGGGGGTGTGTGTGTGAGAGAATTCACCAGAGACAGAGTGGGGAACAGAATAGGCAGATTGACTGAAGTACACTGCTGAGGGGACCAGTGGGTGAGTCAGGAGAGGTCGGCTGCGCCATGTGGGTTGCTCCCTGGCTGGCTGGGGATCTAACTCATGCAGCAGTAGCTACAGATTGCTTCATAGTGCTGAGACTTACCCCCCTTGCACCACCAGGGTGGCCCTATCATTAATTTTCAAGAAAAAATAATTTCAGGGCCTCCCCTGGTGGCGCAGCGGTTGGGCGCTGGGCTGCGAAGCTGCCTGCAGCCTTTGCAGCACCAGTTCGATCCCCGGCCACCTGCGAGGGTCCCACATGGAGCGCAGACCTCTCGCGCCACGCCCGCTGCTCCCCTCAGCCATGTATTTCGGTCCATCTGCCTGTTCTGCTCCCTGCTCTGGCTCTGGTGAATTCTCTCACCCTCCCACGCTTCTGACTGTACCCAGTGCATGTATAAATAAATAAATAATTCTTAAAAAAAAAAAAAAAAGATAATTTCATGAGTGTTTACAAGCACCAAGTTTATGCTTAGAAAGAACATCAGGGCTTAAGAAAACATCCTACTAATCAACCACAATGATTAAAAATTCATTTTAGAAATTCTATACTAAGCATCTCAAGGAGGTTTCACTAAAACATAGTCTTAGAGAGATACGCAAAAAAAAAAAAATTACTAAGCATTACTAATTTATAAGTGGATCAATATACTACCGTATAATCGGGCTCCTTACCTTAGAAAAAGGATAGTTGGAGTAACCGCCCTAGAACAAAATGGGAAAAGCTTCCATGGGAGGAAAGAATTGCCTTGAGAGACTGAGGTAAAACCCTGGACACAAGCAGCTTGAGGATGCCAGAAAACTGAGGAGAGTGGAGAGACAGAATGTTGAAAGGAGAGTCAAATCTGGACTAGTTTGGCAAGTTTCCCTCACAGACCACCACATAAACCATTAACAGAGGTTTCTGTAAAATTTAAATCAATGTTGGTACCATCTACTTCTCAAATTTCTTTTGCCTCTCAACCCACCACCATTTTCATTTTTTCTCATGATTTTTTTAAAAGCTAATTCTAAAGTTATTTCTTTCTGCTCACTTTCCTCTATTTGCTTACTACGGCTATATCTTGACATTTGCTCTTCTACTTCCATACTACTCTTTTAACTCCTTATATATATATATATTATATATATATGTCACAAATCTAAGGTTCTTTGGGCTGCTCTTATTTTAAAAAAAAAATCAACTTAATGTATTGTTTTGCTACCTTAAGTCTGAGCTTGGCAGTATTTTCTTTACCTACTTCCTCCATTCAATCCTTCATATCCTCAATTAGGGATATGGCCATCTTGGTGCATAGAAAGGTGCCAGGCACATAAACTGCTCCAAAAGTTTTGTCAAATTAATCTTTAATAACTTTAGTGAAATTACAGTATCATTATTACATAGGAAATTTCAGTGTGTAGAACCCTTAAAATTCTTGGAAGTAGTCTTCTCAGAGTTAACAAGTTCATCCTTTCTTTAGTCTACAATTGGGATTGCTAAGATGTTTCACAGGTTCATAACTAGAGAATTCTAAAAATCAACAAATCATTAAAAACTAAGGCTTTCAAATTTGCTGTTTTATCTTCCTTTAAGTCTTTCACTCTCCTCTCAGGAAACAAAAACAACACCAGTTTGTGTTGTACCCAGAAGTTGGATATGGCCTCAGAATTGAGGCATCAGAGCTATTTTTTCTTATTTAGGAAATTGTCTGGAAAAAAGGTATATTGCCATTTCTCTTAATATGGGGGCTGTGGAGACAAGGGAAACTCCTACACATTATTTCAACAACCCCATATTTATGTTAGGAAACTTCTAATTATGCTAATTCATTAAGCATTTTAAGAACATTTTTGGCTAAGCGCTGTGAAGAGGCATACAAATGGAGCAAGTGCTCAGTCCTTGCCCCCAAAGAGGTTGCAATGCAAAGAAAGAGAACCAAGCTCAGAACTCAGAACAAAAGCTGTGACTGCATAATAATGTACTAGTGGGGGTGGGGGGTGGGGATCTGGCAGCCCAGTTGTTACTAGGAAAGCAATTTCTAGGAGTTGAAAGTTTTAGGCCAGCTCTGAAAGAAAGTGACTGTAATGATTTGCAGGAGTGAAAGTAGGACCTTCTACTTAGGAGATTAACAGCTGCCCTGATTTAAAGTGGGGTGTGTGTCAAGTGTGGGAAACCATAAGTGTTATGGGGAAAAGGATGTCCTAAAGCTAATTCCATACAGGCTTTGTGGACTCCACCCCCACCTCAGACCAAAGCCAAAAGACACTGGGAACTCCAAACCCCATCACCACCAAAGGGAAGGTGGCTGGGAAGGAGACTGACTTCTTAGCAATCCAAAGACTGACTTGGGGACTGATTGTGATTTTGTGATAGGTAAGTTTGGTTCCCCAAGCTGACGGTCGGTTGATAGAGGCAGGGAAGGAGACTTTTTTTTTGTTACAATAAAAAGCTTAGATTTGATGAGAAGTTTATAAAACATATAAGAAAATTACATGAGAAGAATGAGTCTAATAGGTACATAAAAATAAGACAGTAATAGAGGAAGTTCTGGAGCAAAGGAAACAAACTAGATGTGCCATAATTTAGGCCTACTTAATTAAGATCTGGAATAAAATGGGAGTTGAGGAAATTTTCAACATTGAATAAACAGTAGTAAATAACTATAAAGAAAAAGCTGTGCTACAAATGATCTCATTACTACTCTTTAATTATTAAAACAATTAATCTCTAGACACCTCCCCTTACTTACAACCTACCTCCTCTTCCTAGTATACATCCTTGTATTCAAGACATTACATTGAGGATACTGTATCCAGTACTATGCCTTAT
Source organism: Talpa occidentalis (assembly GCF_014898055.3). Taxonomy (NCBI): domain Eukaryota; kingdom Metazoa; phylum Chordata; class Mammalia; order Eulipotyphla; family Talpidae; genus Talpa; species Talpa occidentalis. The sequence goes on from NW_023601653.1 coordinate 17,133,973, forward strand.
TCAGCTTGCTTTGCTTTGTCTTTTTTCCATTTCATCATTTTCTCTTCATTTTTTAAAAAAATTATTTATGCTTACAAGAGCTGGGGTGTAGCCTTGAGGTGCTGGGGGGTGAGAGGATTCACCAGAGACAGAGTGGGGAGCAGAAGAGATGGATCTACTGAAATACACTGCTGAGGGGAGCAGCCGGCAGGCGAGACAAGAGAGGTCTGATGCACCATGTGGGTCATTTCCCTGCCCAGGGATCAAACTCATGCTGCAGTGACTGTGGATAGCTTCATAGGGCTGAGATTTAACTGCTTGTGCCGCCAGGGAAGCCCCTGGTCTTTAAGTCCAAGCAGTTTTACTCACAATCTTAATAACCCTTGCTATTGCTACTATACTTGAATCTGGCTGCTACTTCTATGCATGTTCCCTCTGATTATTGTGGCTTCTGTTTCCTTGTGGCTCTGCCTGATGCCCACTGGTTGCCTTCTCAAGGTGCCTTTAAACCATGACTCAGTTCACCTCAACCCCTCTTACACCTTGTACAGTGCTTGGGTAAAGTTTTAACAAGCTTCCTTAAAGATTGATTATCGGGCCTCCCTGGTGGCACAAGGGGTTAAGCACCGCACCATGAAGCAATCCGCAGCCTCTGCAGCATGAGTTCAATCCCCGGCCAGCCTGGGAGAAACCCACATGGCGAGGCAGACTTCTCCTGTCTTGCCCACTACTCCCCTCAGCAATGTATTTCAGTCAATCCGCCTGTTCTGCTCCCCACTCTGTCTCTGGTGAATCCTCTCACCCCCAGAATCTCTGGCCTGTACCCCAGCTCTTATGTGCATAAATAAATAAATCTTAAAAAAAAAAGATTGATTATCCTTGGGTCTGTTTTCCTTCCAAGTCCAACACAGTCAAGTGTTCAAAGAGGGAGAAGGGGTCAAGAAAGAGAATGGCAGACAAAGTTGGCTTGACCTATATACCTTTCATTTAATATTTTTTAAAATAAATTTTTAAAAAAATTAGTTATGCATACAAGAGCTGGGGTACAGGGCAGAGATGTGGGAGGGTGAGAGGACTCACCAGAAATAGAGTGGGGAGCAGAACAGGCAGATTTGGCTGAAATACACTGCTGAGGGGAGCAGTGGGCGAGATAGGTGAGGTCTGCTACACCATGTGGGTAGCTCCCTGGTTGGGGATCAAACACGTACTGCAGAGGCTGCAGATTGCTTCATAACCTTGTGCCACCAGAGAGGCCCTCACTTAATATTTTTAAACAAGATTTTGATACATAAAATTCCATCCTGTGAATATATACCAGATGTACTTAACTATTTCCATAAGGCTGAAGGGTCAGGAGGTTTCTGGTTTTCAATATTCTAAATAGCTTTAAGATGAACAGCCTTCTAATTTGCCTGAGTCTCAGACGAATTTCTTTTTTTTTAAAGATTTATTTTTTTTTATTTATTTATACAAGCACTAGGTACAGTCAGAAGTGCGGGAGGGTGAGAGAACTCACCAGAGCCAGAGCAGGGAGCAGAGCAGGCAGAAGGACCGAAGCACACTGCTGAGGGGAACAGCGGGCAGCAGGAGAGGTCTGCGCGCCATGTGGGACCCTCCTCCAGTGGCCGGGGAGCAGCAGGGGATCGAACCGCAGCTGCAGAGGCTGCTGGCAGCTTCGCAACCCAGCGCTCAACCGCTGCGCCACCAGGGAGGCCCTGGTTTGAATTTCTTAAAGTAGAATTAATAGATCAGAAGTGACAGAAACTTGATAAGAGTCTGCTAAACAACCTTTCAAAAGAGTTTTATGAGGCTTCCCTGGTGGCACAAGGGGTTAGGCACAGCACTGGGAAGCTATCTGCAGACTCTGCAGCAGGAGTTCAATCCCAGCCCACCAGGGAGAAACCCACATGGCGCAGCAGACCTCTCCTGTCTCAACTGCTGCTCCCTTCAGGGGTCTCTCTCAGTAGATCTGCCTGTTCTGTTCCCCACTCTCTCTGGTGAATCCTCTCACCCCCCCCATACACACCTCTGGCTTGCACCCCAGTTCTTGTATGCATAAACAAATTTAATTAAAAAAATTTTTAAAGTTTTATGATATTGAAAAAGGAAAGCCAGGTTTTGACCTTTACTGTATCTTGCTTTTTAATAACTGTGGAAAAACTATATTCACTCCAGAAATAACTTAGATGAAATTCTTCCACTTAAGAGATGCTCGCTTGTAATACATTTACATGATTTGCATTTTAGAAAGTCAAGTGGCAGGGAAGATTACAAGACAGCAGTTCATGCTTTGAGTGGGAGGAAATACACTGGGGACAGAACTGAATCAGTAAGAATTTTTGGGCACCTAAGTCCTAGAAAAGACTAAAATGAGTATTAAACTAGGCAAATTCATCCCTTACCCTTAAACTTCACATGCCTAACAACATTATATGAAGCTCGATCTTCACATTCATATTTGGGTATTTTTTTTAAGTGGGAACTGATTAGATAGATGGTTGACACTTTGTTATCTACATAAGAATTGCCAGGGTTAATATGCCACATGTGAGCTAGCCATTTCGTGTGGTTAGACACTTTTTTTTCCCTTTTGAATTTTTGTTGGTGGGATGATATAATTTCTCTGTAGGCTCCTTTTTAGAGGTCATACCATTGAAACAGACTCCCTAAGATGAAACTGTTGATTAAAATATAAAGTTATGGCTTGCCTCGTAGGTTGCATGTCACATTGTGCTCAGTTGAAGGGTATTCACATTGTACGCGTGACCTGCTGCCCCTTCAAGCTCTCGTTAGGAAGACGGGGTCTTCATTTTTTATATTTCCCCAAGTAGAAATGGCTCAGAGCTGAGCACAAAGTAAAAGCCCGATACACATTAATGGATTCAACTTCATGTACCCATATGACACCCCTTCATATGTTTCTCTCCAGTCTTTGCCATTCTTTTCTGAATCTACTTCCTTATCGGAAATTGCCAATTTCGGGTAAGGTAATTTTGGACAGAAGTGCCCTCTCGTGTCCCCTGAATCCTATTCCTCAGGAAGTTCTTCCCATGATGGCATTAACTGCCGGCTGCTGCGTGAGGAAGCCGAATTCTAGCCAGTCACAGCCACCTGCGCTTAACCAGCTGCCTCAGGAAGGCAAAGTTTTCTTGAATGTCTACGTGAATGTGGGCAGGTGTTGAAGATAACGGAATTGGCGAGCGTTTCTGAGAACAACTCGCCGCCGTGCGCGCCGCAGGCATCAGCCAGGGCGGAACGCAGCCCGGGGGACATTGCGCCTTCACATTCTCCAGCTTAGACACTGTACACCTCCCGGGCTACCTGGTGCAGCAGCCCTCTCCTGTCTCTCCCGCTGCCCCCCTCAAAAGTAGGACGCTCTCTGCAGCCTCAGCAGCACGAGTTCAATCCCCGGCCGGCCAGGGGGCCACCCACACGGCGCAGCAGACCTCTCCAGTCTCGCCCACCTGGGAAGGACGCTTCCGCTGGCTACGCTGCGCCACCTGCCGCGCTGGGGAAGGTCCATCCCTCCACCTGGAGGTGAAGCCGGGGTGCGGATGCCCGGCTCGCGCGGGTACGCCGGGGAGCGAGCGGGTCTGCAGGCGCAGCGCACAGCCCGGGCCCCGCGCGCTCTGGAGCCAAAGGGGCGGGCGCGGTGGGCGGGGGCCTGCCGTGACATCACCGCTGACGTAGCCGCCCAACCGGGCCGCCGCGGCCGCCCGCCGGACCGGGGGGAGGGGGAGCGGGAGTTGGGGGCGCTGGGGGCGAGCGCTAAGATGGCCGCTCGGGCGCAGGCTGGTGAGTGCGCGTGGGGGGCGCGCGGGGCTGCGGCGGTTGCCCGAGCGCGGCTGCCTGCGGGGGCGGACGGACGTCGGACGGGAGCTCCCCGGGGCCGGGAGGCACCTGGCGGCGTGTTCCCGCCGCCGGGGTGCAGGAGGAGGGTCCCCAGGCAGGGAGTGGGGGCTGCGAACGGGCTGCGGGGAGCGAGCCGAGGGGCGCGCGGAGAAGGCAGCAGCAGCAGCGGCGGCGAATTTAGAATTGGCGCCTCTGGGAACTTTCGGTGGGTTGTGCGATGCGCTGGCCGGTGTCCTGGTGCCCGGCTACCCGCTAGTGCGCGGAGATGCTGCGGAGCCCGTGTCTCCGGTGGGGGTGCGCGGGGGAGGCGCTCTGCGCTGGGCTGGATGGAGGACGAGTTGGGAGAAGAGGCGAAATCGGGGGGGGTGGGGGGCTTGAGATGCAAAGGGAAACCCGCGTTCCGAGCGTGGAGGGGCCGTGGATGCGAATCTGTTGGCGAGTCTGGTGCTGGCCCCGGCGCTCTGCAGAGCTGGCACCGTCCACCCGGGCTCTGATCGCCGCTGTGTGATGCGCAAAGCCCCTGGGATGCTTTGGAAAGGGCCATTCTGTTGAGAAGTCCTTTTAGAAGGGATGTCTTTTGCTGCCCCCTCCGTCGATGGGGTCCCAGCGCTGCCAGCACCTGCTGCCGCGGTTTTTTTGAATACCAGCATCCTAAAGCATTCCCACTGGCCCTCGAGGAGGGAATGCTAATAGGCCGAACTCTAATGGGGGGATCATAAGAAAAGTGTCACCCTGAGAGGATTTAAAAAAAAAAATTATTGCTCATGTTGAAGGGATAGTAGGACGAAATCCCTTGTCCCTCTTAAAAAAAAAAAAAGAAAGTGAACGTAATTGTTTCAGCAGCAAATAATACTGCTAACTGGATAATTACAAATTCTGCTGCTCACTGGATAATTTCTTGCAGTTTTTTTTTTTTTTTTCGGAAGTAAGACAGTTTGCAACTATTGAGACTGTCGAGTTTTCCACCAGCCACCCCTCTCCCGGCTTTTAAACTTTAATGGTCATTGCTTGCAAGTAACGGGGTGGTGAAATTTGCATGGAAATACGACTTCCAGGCCCTGCACTTGAATTCCTTATTATCTGTTAAGTAGTTGCATGTGGGGTGAAAGTAGGGGGTGGTGGTGACATTGTGTCTGGAATTCCATTTTGAGTTGTCTTTAAAACCAGCATTCCGTGTAAACAAGGAAAAAGAATTGGCAGTTTACTGAGCTCAACTTCGGAAAGCTCAACATGACTTCAGTACATGTTTATACAATATTTCATAACTTCAATGAAATTCAATACTCCGTTTTCTTGAAAGAGATGAAAACTTTTTACTCTTGGAACTCTAGTCGTTTTAGCCTTAATCTAGAATTTTGAGGTATTTGAAAGACCTTTTTGTTCCTTTCCTCCCACTCCGGTTTCTCTTAACTTCTTGTGTCAGAGTCATTCATTTATGCAAAGCGTGACAGATTTTTTTAACCCAGTATTGATCACTGTAGACTATCCCCACTGAAATTTAGAAGGTACTCTTAAATCATTCAGGGCAGACGTTGTAGTAAGTTGCAATGTTTTAGCTATTTCCATTGTGCATTACTTGTTTTTCATCCAAAATATTAATTCGAGATTTTTAAGGCAAAAAATTTTAAGTACTAGATATGGATAGTTCTTTCATATAATATACAATGATAAACTTTTTTGGAAATACTTAAGATGGAAAGACCTGTTCCTGATTTAGGTTAAATGTATTAAATATATTGCTTCAATCTAATTTTCTTTCCCACCCCTACTTTCCACACAATTTGTGCCACAAAAGAAAGAAGTAGCATATGTGCCCTCTACCAAATTTTTCTCGACACACTTGAATCTTACTGAGTTTATACCATTGAGGGTACACAAAGAGAATTTTCTGCTCATTGGGTTGTTTGAGGGCAGAGTCTGATTGTATTTTATTTGTATCCCTAGCACCTGACTAACCGCTTAACGTGGAAGGGGGGGCTCCTGTAAATATTTGTTGAACTGGATTTTTGAATGGTATAGAGGTGTAGCAAAAAAAAAAAAGTGCTTTGAAGTTTTTCTCCTTTCTGCAACATTAGAACAATCGTGGTTGCCAGATTCTAATGGAGTCGTCTGAAGGAGATTAAATAGAAGAGCCAGGAGCCTAATCAAACATATGCCCAGTCATTCTCTGGATCCAGTAATGTGGGATAGTTTTGCCATTAGACCCCGCCTCAATATATGATAAATAACTAAAATATAGACGGATTCTACAAATACTGGCTTTCTGGCAAATATTAAGATTATTGTAAGAGTGCTTTTGACTTTTCACAGCTCTTTCAGACAAAAAAAAATTTACTATAAAGAATTCATTTTAATGGAGTGTTACATATCAAGGGAAGAAATGAATTTTCTAAGCATCCAAGAATGTTTTTGTTTGGCCAGTGGTGAAAGTGTTAGGGGGAAAAGGGGGTTGCTCTATAAAAAAAGTACTAGAATGATAGAATCTAGGCATTTTGCACGTGGTATTTGAACTCAGTATATTAGCCCCATCGTAGAACACTCAGTCTTTTTGTGAATGTTTTCCTCATTGTTACGAAGTTAACTGGTGGTATAGGAGTATAGCAGTATGACTCTCAGGATAAATATTTTGCCGATGAATGAAATACTTGTAAGTAGTGATGGATGAGTAAACCAAGTAATGAGGAGGCAGAGCTTGATTTTGAGTAACTTTTCTTAGAAAATCAACTAGATCCAACCTCTCTGTGCTTCAAGAGAGAATGTTAGACATGAAGCAAGCCCAGAAGAAAATGGTATCCTTTTTTGTTTCAAGCGAGGTCAGGGTAGTTGCAGATTCTATATCTTTTAGAGGAAGAAAGAATAGCCAGGGCCTTTCTAGGGATATAAAGGAAAGGGAATACATCATGATTGACAAGGAGAGCTGCCAAAGCACAAAACAAGCATAATAGCATACCTAAGAGGGAGGTGGGGGAGTTTGAGAGCCCATTGTGTTCATTTATTCAATAATTTGTTCTTTCAAAAATATTGAACCCCTTTTTTATGTGTACCAGGCAATATGCTTGACCCTTGACATTTTACAGACAGCTCTTGAGAGGACAGGGTACTATGGTGGTTCCCTGAAAAGAATGGAAAATTGAAAACGGTTCCTAAGGAATGGGTAGGGTTTGCCCTAATTACTTAATGGATGAAGTTATTTTCATTCTTAGCCAAATGCGTGTAAAGATTGTCATGGTTAGTAATTCCTGAGGCCTGTTTCCAATTGGGATTGCCATTTCCTCCTATCTTTTATTATGGAAAATAGCAAATCATCCTGCTTCTAAAAGCCCCTGTAGGATCAGTCTAGGTTATTTGGTACTATGAAAAGAAAAATAAGTTTTGTAATAAAAATTGCCTTTGTTAAAATAAAGATCCAACATATGCCTACTCTTTAATAACCATCCTTCTGGGAGTCTCAGGAGGATTTTCTTTAATGGGATAAAGATCTTTACTGTGACACAATTTTATTGAAATGATTATTCTACTTTATGCCCAGTGGCATTTATGTTCTTGAATAGAAGTAATTGAATATATATAAATACATGAAATATTTCCTATAAAACATTCATATCCCAGTTATGAAAAGTTTTAAAAATCAAACTTATTCACCATCATATATAAAATCATTTTAACAAAAGCTGTCTGGAAAGTGGCTAGTTGATGAGTGGAGAAAAGTATAAATTGCTCCACAAACTTGAAGGCTCTAATGTGCCTTGCCAAGCAGTTTAGATTTATCTTGTGGTCTTTTAAGACTTTTTTTTTAAGATTTATTTTATTAATGCATACAAGAACCAGGGTACAGGCCAGATGCGCAGGAGGGTGAGAAGATTCACCAGAGACAGAGCAGGGAACAGAACAGACAGAGTGATGAAATACAGTGCTGAGGGGAGCAGCAGGCAAGGCAAGAGAGCCATGTGGATATCTCCCCACCATCATCAAACCCGTGCTCTAGAGGCTGTGGACAGCTTCATAGTGCTGCACTCAACCACCTGTGCCACGAGGGAGGCCCATTTAAGACTTTTAAATAATCTTTTAATAATTGTAAAATTGCCTATAAGACTCATAAGGGATTATATCAAATGTACATGTTATTATGTGATGACTATTTGACCAATTATGAAGAGAAAAGCTTAATAGAGCATAATGATGTTATTTTAGTATCAATTCAGATATTTACATGTAGATTGCTTTAATTTTACTTACGAATGTATATTAGCCATTCCCTCATTCTTTGTCACCTTTCTAAATCATAATTTGGCTATATTTTGTGTGTTTTACATGTTTACTTCCAGATTTTCATAAAAATTTTTTATTATTTTTAATTGCGGTAACATAGGCTTACAACACTATATGATTCAGAGGAATAGGTTCATACCTCCTCAGATGCATGTTACATTTTTTAAAGCATACCATCTGAAAACTGTGCTGCTACTTGACTAATTAAAAAATCAATATAGGGGCCTCCCCGGTGGCGCAGCGGTTGAGCGCTGGGTTGAGAAGCTGCCCGCAGCCTCTGAGGCGCCGGTTTGATCCCCGGCTGCTCCCCGACCACCGGAGGAGGGTCCCACATGGTGTGCAGACCTCTCCTGCCGCCCGCTGCTCCCCTCAGCAGTGTACTTCGGTCCTTCTGCCTGCTCTGCTGCTCCCCGCTCTGACTCTGGTGAATTCTCTCACCCTCCTGCGCTTCTGACTGTACCCAGTGCATGTATAAACAAAACAAATAAATAAATAAATAAATAAAACATGCCTTTATTTAAAAAAAAATCAATATAGATTACACTCATAATTGATCTTTGGTACCTCACCTCCTGTAGGAACTTCCAAAGCTTGTGACTATAATGTACCTTTCCAGGTGTCTTGTTAAGAAACTAAGTTGGAAACGGGATGATTAGCTGAAAAAATTGTTGAAAATAATAAAAATTTACAACAGAATGTTAATTTTTGGTGTAAAGATTAGCTTCCCTCTAATTTTCAGTGATTGTTACAGTTCTTAGTAATTCTTAGAGTTGGAGCACCAATCTTTATTTATAAATGGGTTACTATGATCTAAAAATTTTTTTAAAGATTTATTCATTCATTCATACAAGAACCAGGGTATGGGCCAGATGCATGGGAGGGTGAGAGGACTCACCAGAGACAGAGTGGGGAACAGAACAAGCAGACTGATGAAATATACTGCTGAGGGGAGCAGCAGGCGAGACAGGAGAGGTCTGCAGCGCCATGTGGGACCCTCCCCAGCCGGCTGGGATAGAACCAGTGCTGCAGAGGCTGCGGACAGCTTCACAGTGCGGTGCTCAACGGCCTGTGCCACCAGGGGAGGCCCTGATCTAAAATTTTAAAGAACCCAATTAGGGTTGGAGAAGTATGTCTGAGTTTGCTTTTTTTTTTTTTTTAAGATTTATTTATTTGTGCATACAAGAGCTGGGGTGTAGGCCAGAGAGGTGCAGGGGTAGAGGGGGTTGAGAAGATTTACCCGAGACAGAATGGAGAGCAGAACAAGCAGATCTACTGAAATACACTGCTGAGGGGAGCAGCGGGTGAGAGGACTGCTGCACCATCTGGGTTATCTCCCTGACCAGGGAAAAGATGGGAGGGAGGAATCAAAAAATTACCTTAAAATATCTGGATTTGGTATATAAATGATACATAGTGTCTTTAACAAGACAATATTGGGGAAGTCATTCTGTGAAGGCAAGCTACTCAGGTAAAATTGTGCTTAAAGTGTGCCTGAGACTGGGTCCAAAAAGTTAGGGCTCAGGATAAAGTCTTGATAGCCAACTTCTAGAGCTGATCATTGAGTCTCTTCTGGTGGGATGAACTGAGAATGAGAAGTAGCTTAAGAGGCGTTAAATAAAATAGATCAGAATGTTATTGCTACATGCTTAAAATATGGATTGTATGTTGCAAGGTATAATTTGAGTAAGTGAACATTAATTTTAGAGATTACTTACTAGGTGATAAGTATAAGCATTTTTTAAATTAATAAACTTTTATTCTTAGACTTTTTTTAAAAATGCATAGAAGAACTGGCGTGTTGGCCAGAAGTGTGGGGGGTCAGAGGATTCACCAGAGACAGAGTGGGAGCAGAACAGGCAGATCTGTTGAAATACACTGCTAAGGGGAGCTTCAGTTGAGACAGGAGAGGTCTGCTATTGCCATGTGGGTCACCTCCCTGGCAGGGGATTGAACTCGCTGCAGTAGCTATGGATTGCTTCATAGTGCTGATGCTTAACCCCTTGCACCACCAGGGAGGCCCAAGCATAAGCAATTTTAATAGCTTGGATGTTTTTCTTTGAAAAAATAAAAATTTTGTTGTCCAGAATCTGTGAAGAAGGACAATAGGAAGCCTTCAGAATATTGATGGATCATCTTTCTTTAAAATAAAGAATAGCATACTTCATTTTGTAAAATTTCCATATACCAATTTTTTAATATAATTTTTGAGTTAACATAAGATGCTTCGTTTTTTAAAATCCACTTCATAGCTATTAATTGGAATTTCCAGTGTGAAATAACTATATTAGAAAATTAGAGTATAAATTACTTTAATCTATATAGAGTTCTAAGTTTATATATAGGCCGACTCAAAATATCTCGACTATTTGTATGGTTTTATTACATACAGATACAGGTTATATTTTATCAGAATCTGTGTGAAGGAATGCAAAAATACTTTATCTCTCTTTTAAATGACTATGTTGCCAGAAATAACTTACCCGATCTGCTGAAGCCAGAGTTAATACATAGCTTCTCAGCAGTGGATTAGCAAATGAAAAGAAGTGCTTTGAACCCAGTAGAGGAAAATAGGAAGTGTCAGGAATATACTCCCACCCCCCTTTCTTTTCCACCAAGCTATTAGATCTTTGTGTGATGACACCCCTTTGGGGGTACCCTAGTAACTGCGACTGAGCTTTATCTTCAGGCTGCAGAGCAAACTGGGGGTGCTGGTGGCAAAGGTTTGTCCAGCTCCTGTCTCACCCTGCCTTTCCCTTAGTCGTCCACCCCCTACTGGTTTCTTTCATAAGTAGAGAGGTCAGGGGACCGACCCCCTGCTCTAAAATATTAATCTCATGGTCTGTCATTCTACCATTCTGGTTTCCCTTTTTGGATTTTTAAAAAGATTTTATCTTTGAGAGATCCCCTTTTAAAATGCTAATACCCTGGGAGAGGTCAGACCTCGTTTCTCAGCTAATATTTTAGTTATCAGTTAGCACCTTAGTTGGACTTACTATGCATTTAGCTAAGAAGTAACGCTTAACTAAAAGTGTTTATACTAAGAGGAACCTAGCGTTTATTATAGTATTAGTAGTAACATTATTAGTTTGATTATTGGCAGCTGGAGATGTACTGAGGGTGATATTATTAAGTGCCAGGAATTGTGCTAAGTGCTTTACAAATAAATTTCGAATTTCCTCAACAACCCTGGTGGCATGATGACCACTGCTATTTTACAGGTAAGAAAACTTGAGGTATGTGGAGCATAAATAATGTATCTAGATCACACAATAACTGCAGACAAGTGCTAAACTAAGGCATTTGCATTCCGGAGTGTGCTTTCACCAAATGCCATGAAACCCCCCCTATTATAGCGCCTCTCAGAGTGATGGCATTTGATCATCATTTCACACTTTGCACCATTTTGCATCAAATGGAGAACCCTGCTGTTCAATTATAGGCTACTTCCTGTTGAAGGTCAAGGACCTTTCTATCATCTAAGTAGATATCTTTTTTTTAGTAACAACTGGAATGAAATAGGCACATTGCTTGTAACCAAGGAAATGTATTTACCGATTAGAAAAGGGAGTAAACATGCCATTGTAACTTAGCACATAGCACTATCTTTCCCATTTAAAACTTATTTATTTTACAAGTGACATACCCATTACTTTTGTATTTTTGAAAATTATAATATGGATTGATAAAAGGAAAGTAAGATTATTTGCATTCCCTGTACCCAGAGATAGCCCCAGAATAAATTCTTTCCATATTTATATTCTCTCTAGGTTTTCTCTGATGTCATCTTTCTTGACTATTGTGCAAGGTGTGACTGATACCACCTCTTTAAAATTTGAGAATTGGGCCTCCCTGGTGGCGCAAGGGGTTAAGACGCAATCTGTGAAGCTCTCCTATGAAGCTGTCCACAGCCAGTGCAGCACGAGTTCCATCCCTGGCCAGGGAGAACTCACATAGCAAGGCAGACTTCTCCTGTCTCACCCACTGTTCCCCTCAGCAGTGTATTTCAGTAGATCTGCCTGTTTTGCCCCCCACTCTGTCTCTGGTGAATCCTCTCACCCCCCACACCTCTGGCCTGTACCCCAGTTCTTGTATGCATAAATAAATAAATCTTTAAAGTAAAATAAAATTTGAGAATGAAATTATTTTCTGTGAATGTAAATTAATGGCATTTTCTATTTTTCTGTACAAGAAGTTGAATAATTATTGTCTATGACATGCCAGAAACAAATATTTAACTGAATTGCCTCTTTGTTCTTTATATGACCCTTTTAAAATAAAAAATACACAGGAGAACCCCAGATTCTTCTCTTTTTTAAAAAAGATTTATTTATTTACTTATGTATACAAGAACTGGGGTACAGGCCAGAGATGGAGGGGGTAAGAGGATTCACCAGAGACAGAGTAGGGAACAGAATAGACAGAGTGACTGAAATACACTGCTGAGGGGATCAGCAGGCAAGACAGGAGAGGTCTGCTGTGCCTTGTGGTAGCTCGCTGGCGGGCTGGGTATTGAACTTGTGTTGCAGAGGCAGGGGATAATAGCTTCATAGTGCTGTGCTTAACCCCTTGCGCCACCAGGGAGGCCTTCTTAATCTCCTCACCATAAGAGGCCCTCTTAATCTCAGTTCTTCCAACCAACACTTTATTAAACATAGATTTACCTCTGTCCCCATCATTAAGCATAGATTTACCTCTGTCCTCATCTTTGCTTCAACACTGCTATAGCTTTAATTTCCTTATAATATCTGGAGTAGTAGAAAGTTTTGATCACCCATCCTCAACCTGCCATTCAAATCCCTCCATAACATACTGCATATCTTCCACAATTCACTGAAGTTGGGATGATCTGTGTTACAAATGAAGTTTATTTTTTTTAGTTTTTTTTTTAAAGATTTATTTATACAAGAACCAGGTACAGGCCAGATACGCGGGAGGGTGAGAGGATTCACCAGAGACAGGGCCGGGAACAGAACAGGCAGACTGACAGAATACACTGCTGAGGGGAGCAGTGGGCAAGACAAGGAGAGGTCTGCTCGCCATGTGGGTTGCTCCGAGGCCTGCGGGGATGGAACCGGCACTGCAGAGGCTGCGGACAGCTTCACAGTGCTATGTTCAACCACCTGCGCCACCAGGGAGGCCCACAAATGAAGTTTAGAGAAATTAAAATATTTGCTCATGTCAGACACAAGGCAGTATTTAAATGTGTTTTTCTGCTTCAAAATCTGTGCTTTTATTTTTTTTTAAGATTTATTTATACATACAAGGCTGGAGGTGCAGGCCAGAGGTGTGGGGGTGGTGAGAGGATTCGCCAGAGACAGAGTGGGGAACATAACAGGCAGATCGACTGACATACACTGCTGAGGGGAGCAGTGGGAAAGAAAAGAGAAGTCTGCTGCACCATATGTGGGTTATCTCCCTGGCCAGGGATCAAATTCATAGTTCTGAGACTTAACCCCTTGTGCCAACAGGGAGGCCCTTCAAAATCTGTGCTTTTAACTATGATTTTGCTTTAGTAACTTTACATGAAGGCTCTTGGAATGCAGATACTGAGATATATTTTGGTCTTTCCAGCCCCAATTTTTAAGAAAAAGTATAGTTTTAAAACTCTTCTCAGACGAGTGAATTGTATACTCATCCCCTGAAAAGTGGTCACTACCCAGTCTCCACCACTAGATGGTAGTAGAAAATTAAAAACAAACTTTTTAAAAAGACTCTTCCCCCAACCCCCCCATCAGAGAAAGTAAGGTGAAATGTGTATATTCTTTCAAAGCAAGGTGAAATTAGAGAAGTCTAGAACAAGGGAACTGTGTTGTAACAGGCAGCCCACAAATTGGAAGAAGAGGTAGCAAATTTATAAAATTCTTCTGGGAAAAATATCCTATTTTTAAAAGAAAAATATTGGTTTCTTTTTCATTGTATTAAAAATTGATATTCTGCTTAGTTTTCAGATGCTTCAAGTGTCATGAACAGAGAGTTGTTTGGATTATGTGCACCTCAGATAGACTAAATAAATGATAACAATGGATAAATGCAAACACATTGGGCAGTTGCAGCTTGCTCAAGATCATTCCATCCTGAACCCAGAGAAGTGGCATTGTGTAGACTGCCATACGACTGAGTCGATCTGGGCTTGCCTGAGCTGTTCCCATGTTGCCTGTGGAAGGTACATTGAAGAGCATGCACTCAAGCACTTTCAAGAAAGCAGTCATCCTGTTGCCTTTGAGGTGAATGAGATGTATGTTTTTTGTTACCTTTGTGATGATTATGTTCTTAATGATAATGCAACTGAAGAGCTGAAGTTACTACGAAACACATTAAGTGCAATCAAAACTCAAAATTATCACTGTACCCCTCGTCGTGGAAGAGTTTTAAGGTCTGTGGGTATGAATGATGATCCTTATTTCTTACACAATGGCACCCAATCTCTGCTTCAAAATGAAGATCAAATGCATACTGCTCTTTGGCACAGAAGGAGGATACTGATGGGTAAAATCTTCCGAACTTGGTTTGAACAATCACCAATTGGAAGAAAAAGGCTAGAGGAACAATTTCAGGAAAAAATAGCAAAAAGAGAAGTGAAGAAAAGACACCAAGAATTAGAGAATCAAGTAAAAGCAGAGTTGGAAAGGACGCCTCCAAGAAAGAGTTTACGTTTGCAAGGTCCTGTGCAGTCCGCTACTATAGAAATAGTTCCTGTTCACACACCACTACAAACCCCAGCATCACCAGCAAAAGATAAAATAGTGTCTACCTCAGAAGACGTCAGATTTAAAAAAGCCAGTGATTCTTCAGTTCAACGAAGGCCAATAGTAACTCCTGGTGTAACTGGATTGAGAAATCTGGGAAATACTTGCTATATGAATTCTGTCCTTCAAGTGTTGAGTCATTTACTTATTTTTCGACAATGTTTTTTAAAACTAGACCTGAACCGATGGTTAGCTGTGACAGCCAGTGATAAGACAAGATCATCTTATAAGCATCCACCCATCACAGATACAGTGCATCAAATGAGTGAGTGCCAAGAAAAAGATACAGGCTCTGTTCACTCCAGACACCCCAGTTTTTCATCAGGACTAAGTGGTGGGGCTTCAACGAGCAGAAAAATGGAACTTATTCAACCAAGGGAACCAAGTTCACAGTACATTTCTCTCTGTCATGAATTGCACATTTTGTTCCAAGTCATGTGGTCCGGAAAGTGGGCCTTAGTCTCCCCATTCGCTATGCTACACTCAGTATGGAGACTAATTCCTGCTTTTCGTGGTTACGGACAACAAGATGCTCAGGAATTTCTTTGTGAACTTTTGGATAAAATACAAGATGAACTAGAGACAACTGGTACCAGATTACCAGCTCTTATTCCCACTTCTCAGCGGAAACTTATCAAACAGGTTCTGAATGTTGTGAATAACATTTTCCATGGGCAACTTCTCAGTCAGGTATGGATTTTTAAAAAAAAATTATTTTCATTTTGGCTTATTAAAGTGAAGTCATCCCAGAAGTGCAAATTCTTCATATATCCAGTGTGTTAGCACGAGTACCATTTTCTCCTCAAAGTAAGATAGCTTTTATAAATGTCTTTAGAAAATGAGTGACTTACTCTTCTTTGCTTCATGAATCTTTTGAAGTAGTCGTGTATTTTTTTGTGGAGAGAAGGGATCAGGAAACATAGCTTCTTAGTTTATTTTTTTTTTTAATTTTATTTTTATATTCCCCATACAATTGCAACCCCCTTATTTTGGCCCCTACCCCTCCTTTTCCCGCCCCCCGCCCAGCTTATTTTTTTTAAAGATTTATTACGCATACAAGAACTGGGATATAGGCCAGAGGAGTGGTGGGTAAGAGGATTCACCAGAGACAGAGTGGGGAACAGAACAGGCAGATCGACCAAAATACACTGCTGAGGGGAGCAGCAGGTGAGTCGGGAGAGGTCTGCTGTGCCATGTGGGTAGCTCCCTGGCCAGGGATCGAACTCATGTTGCAGGGGCTGTGGATAGCTACATAGGTTGCCTCTTAACCCCTTGTGCCACCAGGGAGGGAACAAGGAGGATTTAATCCCTGAGGGAACAGATTTGAAGATGCTGCTATACTTGGAATGCGTTGGTGCACAGAGTAATTTAAGGAGTAGGCATAGAGAACTTCCTATTAAACTAAGTAAGTGTAGTCTGAAAAATTTTCACAAGTAGGAAGGAAAATTTTGAGGAAAGTAATTGTGATTTTTATCTAGAATAATACTAAACAGTTTTTTTTTAATATAGCTGTGATATTTCAAACATAATTTTTCATAGGGAAACTGTATTTTCCAGAAAATTTTAAGGAAATCACATGTTTCAGAAGTATAAATATTCTACATCGTGCCAACGAGCAAATGAGTTAATGCTTCATATTTTGCATGTGATTTTATTGTTCCTGTCATTTCTTATGCAAAAACTTAAGATACACTCTAATAAATAAAGGTAACATAAAGTTCTAGAAAATCTATACAATACAATAAATCTATGCAGAAGAAAAGAAAAATCCTCACCAAATACCATAACCCCACGACCCACATATAAAAACTTAGCATTTTGGTATTTTTCCTTCCAGTCCTTTTTTTTCTATATATTTATACATATTTCCCCCCTAATTATGTCATCCCCCTTGTTATGTGATCCCCCCAATCACCATCCTTTTTTTTTTTTTTTTTTCATTTTTTTACTTAATAACATAAGGATTTTTTCAGTCATTAAAAATATTTGATTGGGCCTCCCCGGTGGCACAGCAGTTGAGCGCTGGATTGCGAAGCTGCCCACAGCCTCCGCAGCACCGGTTCGATCCCCGGCCACCGGGCGAGGGTCCCACATGACGCACAGATCTCTCCTGCTGCCCGCTGCTCCCCTCAGCAGTGTACTTCATCAATCTGCCTGTTATGTTCCCTGCTCTGGCTCTGGTGAATCCTCTCACCCTCCCACACTTCTGACTGTACCCAGAGCTTTGTATAAATAAATAAATAAATCTTTAAAATATATATATATATATTTGATTATTGTCTTGCCAACATTTCAATGGTCATCCTAAGTATGTAATTTTACCATTTTCCCTATTGCTGATTTGTAAACCATTTTCAATTTTTCCATTAAAATGTCACGTTTGGGCCTCCCTGGTGGCGCAAGGGGTGTTTTCGGTCAGTCAGCTTGTTCTGCTCCCCACTCTGTCTCTGATGAGTCCTCTCACCCTCCACACCTCTGACCTATACCCCAGGTCTTGTATGCATAGAAGAATGAATCTTTAAAAAAAATAAAAATGAAAAATAAAATGTCACATTCAAGTAGTAACATTTTTTTCTAATAATTTCCTTTAGAGTTGTAGAATTACTTTGTCAAAGAATAGGACTTTTGATACATGATAACAAATTTCTTTTCTGAAATTAACCATTTTATATTGTGAACACTGTGAGAGTGGGTGCTTGTTTTTTCATTTATTAATGAATTTTGATATTATTGGAAATCCTTGTGCCAGCTTTTTGCTCTCTTGTCTTTCAACATGTAAAAATGTCTAAGGAAACTGGTTTTCTCAGTAGTTTTAGATGGTTGGTTGCTGGGCTCACTTTTTTCCCCTTAATTCAAGAAACTGTTCTTTAAAAACATCAGACCCTGGCCCTACTGAGTCCCCAGAGTAAACACCCAAAGTATTGTCTTTGTGTCCATTTTTTATATATAAATTTTATATTAGAACTGGTTTCTTTATTTTTTTTTATTTTTTAAAGGATTTATTTTATTTATTTATGCATACAAGAGCTGGGCTGTAAGCCAGAGGTGGGGGGGGTGGGGAGGTGAGAGGATTCACCTGAGACAGAGTAAGGAGCAGAACAGGCAGATTGACTGAAATACACTCCTGAGGGGAGCAGCGGGTGACACTGGAGAGGTCTCCTGTGCCATGCGGGTAGCTCCCTGGCCAGGGATTGAACTACAGTTCAATCTATCAAGCTACAGTGGCTCTGATAGCTTAATAGTGCTGAGACACAACCCCTTGTGCTACCCCTTGTGCCACCAGGGAGGCCCCTCGTTTATTTTCTGCCTGTTTCAGGAATGTAGCCTATATGAAAAGGCTTGCTGATATTTCCTATCATGTGTGGATTATTAGTCCTGAAGAGTCTGTCTTCAATTATGTGCTGTTTGTTGACATTAAATCCTGCTGATTATTTCCCTGAAGTCACTTGTCCCTTTCCAGTTACTGTATTTCCTATGTACATTGTTAGAACTGCCCCATACCCTTTGATTCCTATATTTTGTAAGGATTTTAATGTAGCGATCGTTGGACTAAGTGGGAATATGACATTACATTTATTTATTGTCTTAAAATTAGCAGTAGGCAAGGTTATAAAATCTGTTTAGTGAAAATTTGCTTCTAAGAAGTTTGTAGGGATTTGGGGAGAAAATTAGTGGAACATGAATGGAAAGGGTGGAGAACCTCAAGTCTAATAACCTAAACATATTAAATTAAATGCCTTTAAGTGCACATCATACATGTATATACATAACACACACTATATATAAATGAGTGCACAGTAGTTTTTTACTTAAATTCAGATTTGACTAATGCCCTTTGAGTTTTCTGAATGTATGGCTACCAGTGCATAAAGTGTTTTAATAAGTCTTTTGGAAAGAAAAAGTTAAAAAATAAAAAATTCCTGGAAAAATAAAGCCAATTACTCAGAATTCTGATGGTGCATTTTCAGAAGGAAAGCTAACTTATTGGTGATAACTTCTAGTGAGAGGTGTAAATGTTTGACATTAGGATTATAATCTGAAAAACAAATATGTTTATTTGCAGGTTACATGTCTTGCATGTGACAACAAATCAAATACCATAGAACCTTTCTGGGACTTGTCACTGGAATTTCCAGAAAGATATCAATGCAGTGGAAAAGATAATGCTTCCCAGCCATGTCTGGTTACTGAAATGTTGGCCAAATTCACAGAAACTGAAGCTTTAGAAGGAAAAATCTACGTATGTGACCAGTGTAACTGTGAGTAGACACTGTATATTCACTTTGCTTTCTAAGATTAGCAAAGAGAAACACAAATGAGAGGAATCGTTATGAAAATAAACTTTTTTAATGAAATAAAGCTTTTTTAGCTCATCAAAAGAAACCAGACTAGACATATATACTGTATAATTGGCATCTGTGAACTATACGTTTGTTCTGCCTTATTAATGACATTAAAAATTTTTTTTGATTCCCATAGCCAACTGCAGAGAGAAAAGATTCATAAAATAAATTTAACATGTAAGGCAAAATAAAGTAGCAAAGGGGAACATTCTGCAAAAGAAAAGTATGTCATTTAGTACTAAATAAAATGTTTGCTTTTAAGTTTTTACTACATACCAGAACACTGATATATCTGCTTATACATCTGTATGTAATAGAGAAAATAATATATAGCTGGACTGCTGCTGTGGAGAATGGCTTTATAAAAACACTTATTAAAAATAGGCACTATCTCCTATGTTAGTCGGTGGTTGCTATGGATAGAGGTAAGAGAGTTTCAGGGTGTGCTCATTCATGTACTTAATGGAGGAAACAAACAATATCTACTGCAATAAGCACTCTAATAGAGGAGAACAAGAACCTAACAAGAGTGGGGGCGGGCAGTGAACTCAGCATTTCAATTAAAGAAAAGCATCGTCCAGGAAAATGTTGTCCATCGATGTATATATGGCATGTTAGTATTTATACTACATATTTTTAGACATTCTCCTTAATTTGCATGTCTGAAAAAATGATTCTAGGTAACTTCGAAGGTAATTAAATTTCTAAGGTAATTAAAAAAAGAAAAAAAAAACTGGATGTACCAGCTATAAAATATCAATTGATGGTTTTCTAGAACAACTTATACTAATGTGGTTTTCCGAGTGCTGTCTTAACATGAACTCTGCTGTAAGGATATATTGTATAAGGTGCTAGAAAAAAATTAACCTTTATCAAATTTGCATAGTGAAGTATTTTTCCCCTTAGACATAAATGTGAATGGTCTAGGTTCTTTCATCACTAAATCTGGGTGATAAAAAAAAAATACTGAGTGATTGTACAACATGGTTTTGAAACAAGTTTATGTGTGTCTACTGGGTTTAGCAAATAAAGCCCTAAAAAACTGCTTTAATATATATAAGCTAAATGTTTAAAGTTACAAGTCAGGGGTTGACATCCCATGACATATTCCAGAAGACAATCCAGAGGTAGGTCAAGGACGCTCAGCAGCAGGATCTCAGGGCTGTAGAACTAGAGGAAAGCCTTCCAGGAACAAGAGAAGATGGCTAGAGGATGGCCTGATGGTAGATTGATTCTACTTCCTCTGTGAGAAGCAGCTGCTACTGTTGCTGGTCTGGAGCTGGTATAGAAGTTAAAGTACAGCTTCTGCCCAACCAGAGCAAACATGGGTAGTGATGCCTCAGCCAGAAGCTGCAGGGCACAATTCACAGATGTTACCTCCTGCTTCTCTCGAGGTCCCATAAAATGAATCCTAAGTTTCACTTATTTAAGATCTGGTGCTAGAATAGTAAAAGCAAAATACTGAGGGAGACCTCAGATGCAGTTAGTAAAGGTCTGTGGCTCCCCAGGAAGTAGGGGGAAAAGTTCTGGTCAGTAAGGGCCCATGCCCTCTCAGAGCCTGATTAGCCTTAATATATGAACTATGAAACTTTTTTTAGTTAAGAATGTGGGAAGCGTATACTTAAGTATGTCTTTGGAGAAATTTAATTAGTATAGCCATATCTGGTTTTAAATATTGCCAACACTGTATCATTCTATTGCCTTATTCTCAGGATTATGTTAAATCATATACTTGTCTACATGTCTACTATCTTTTCTAGCTCACAAGGTGTTTTTTTATATAGGTTTCTTCAGAGCAAGGCCATGTTAACTGATGATATATGTCTAAATGATTTTAATGGTGTACTCAGTTTTTCCTTGTATCCTTAAATTTTATTCTCATTCTGTCTTTGATATCATAGCAAAGCGTAGAAGGTTTTCCTCAAAACCAGTTATACTCACAGAAGCCCAAAAACAGCTGATGATATGCCACCTACCTCAAGTTCTCAGACTACATCTCAAACGATTCAGGTTAGTAGTAGCAGTATTGCCAGTTGCCTGCCAAATGTTCACTCCTAACCTTGTGCTCACAATGCTTCAAAACTTTAATATATGCAATTAATTAGATTCCAATACTATATATTTGCATACAAGAACTGGGGTACAGGCCAGAGGTATGGGGGAGGTGAGAAGATTCACCAGAGTGGGGAGCAGAACAGGTGGATTGACTGAAATACACTGCTGAGGGAACCAGTGGGTGAGTCAGGAGAGGTCTGCTGTACCATATGGGTTGCTCCCTGGCTGGCTGGCTGGGATCAAACTCGTGCTGCAGTGGCTGCGGACAGCTTCATAAGTTGCATTTTAACCCCTTGTGCCACCAGGGAGGCCCCAGTGGAGCTACTTTTAATTAGGATGGTCAGGAACTTTCTAAAGGGCTAACATGTGAACTGAGACTTGAAGAATACAAAGTTCGCTGTGCCATCAGAGAGGCTTTAGGCACATGTAAGCATTGGTTAATACCCTCCAAATCTCTGATAAATCACTTTATCAGGTTTGCAATACTTAGTACTTCTGGTTCTCCATTTTTTCTGTACATGCCTAGTTAATATTCTCCAAAGAATATAGAACAGGGCCTCCCTGGTGGTGCAGCGGGTTGAGTGCAGCACTGTGGAGCTGTCCGCAGTCTCTGCAGTGTGGGTTCAATTCCCAGCCGGCCAGGGAGATACCCACATGGCGCAGCAGACCTCTCCTGTCTCACCCGCTGCTCCCCTCGGCAGTGCTTTTGGTCTGTCTGCCTGTTCTGCTGCCCGCTTTGTCTCTGGTGAATCCTCTCACTCTCCTGTTCCTCTGGCCTGTACCCCAGCTCTTGTATAAATAAATAAATCGAAAAAAAAAATAGGGAGCAATAGCTTGCATTAAGAAGCAAACACAAGATACTTGCTGATTGGAATTCTCCCAGCTTCAAGATAACTTCAAGTTAACAGTAATTATCTCTGGGAAACAGGGTTAAAAGGAAGAAAGGTACTTTACCTCCTGTAAAGTTTGAATTAAAAAAAAGCCCATGTATTCCTTAAATTAAAAAAAAAAATTCAACCTAGCAACAACTAGCATGGATGAGAAACCTGGTCTTAATATTTTTCAAATCATAGAACATAAAGTAACTTCACATCCCCTACAAAAATAAGGTCTGAGTTCACATAGTTAATACAAAGTAATGAAACCAATAGTCTAACCAACAGATTTGCAACAGATTTGAATACCTTACTAAATGTACTTTTGAGGTCTTTTTTTTTTTTTTTTTTACTGCTTTAATTGAACATCTTGTACCTTTGTTCAAATATTTTCCAACCACAAAGCAACTGGCCTAAATACTTCAGTTATAAATTGAAATTAAAATTTCACACCTAAACTATGCTGGCGTGATTAAATACTATGAGGAGATTTAAACTTACAAGAAGGATTACTAGCAGACCAAAGTGTGAGGAGTTTGTTGATCAGCAACACATTCTACAAAAACAGCTAATCAGAAGATGAATTATTAAATATGGTGTCTGCTGGAGAAGGCTAGGGACAATGATTAATTCCTTTCTTTTATTAAAAGAACATGTCAATAAACTGGGGCCTCCCTGGTGGCACAAGGGGTTAAACACAGCACTGTGAAGCTATCTGCAGCCTCTGCAGCACAAGTTCGATACCCTGCTGGCCAGGGAGCTACCTATCCTGGCAGCCACCCACATGGCTCAGCAGACCTCTCCTGTCTCACATGCTGTTCCCCTCAGCAGTGTGTTTCAGTCAGTCTGCCTGTTCTGTTCCTCACTCTGTCTCTGGTGAATCTTCTCACCTCCCACACCTCTGACCTGTACCCCAGTTCTTGTATGCATAAATAAATCTTAAAAAAAAAAGTAGCTTCACCCAACCCCTCAGTTTCACATTACCCTATTTTTACTTAATGACAAAAACCATTATCTGCAATTAGTTTACTTCTGCCCAACTTCTCGTAGACAGAAACTCAGTAATGACATCCCTGTACCCCAAGACCCAGAAAAGCTCTGCACATAGTAGGTGTCCAAAAACATGTATTGAGTGGACAAATAGAGTGTACACAGCAGGAACACTTTAAGGGAGCAACATAAACAAAGATATGGAGGAAGAAACAAGGAATGGTATATGCAACAAAAAGTTGAGTGAAACGTCAGGTGAGATCTGCCATTGTGTCTAAAAATCAAGTGGAAAGAAAACAGTGAGATTAGTTAATGTCATATTTCAGGGCCATTAACATGGGCCTGAAAGAGTGGAAAGGTAAGAACATACAAAGTACTGTAAACATAGACTTGAGAAAACTTAAATTTTGTTATTAAAATTGGCACTATAGGGCCTCCCTGGTGGCGCAGCGGTTGAGCGCTGGGTTGCGAAGCTGCCCGCAGCCTCTGCATCGCCGGTTTGATCCCCGGCTGCTCCTGGGCCACTGGAGGAGGATCCTACATGGTGCACAGACCTCTCCTGCCGCCCGCTGCTCCCCTCAGCAGTGTACTTCGGTCCTTCTGCCTGCTCTGCTCCCCGCTCTGGCTCTGGTGAATTCTCTCACCCTCCCGCGCTTCTGACTGTACCCAGTGCTTGTATAAATAAATAAAATCTTTAAAACAAAACAAAACAAAAACATAATCTAAAAAAAAAAGAAAAAAAAATTGGCACTATAAAGTTGGCTACTATAAACTATTAAAGAACTTCCTGTTACTCATTTGAAGCTCTTTATTCATTTGAAGCTCTAGCATTTGAAGTTCATTACTTTTTTAAAGATTTTATTTATTTATGCATACAAGAGCTGGGGTGTAGGCCAAAGGTGAGGGGGGGTGTGAGAGGATTCACCAGAGACAGTCTTAACCCAGAACATGTTCATTTTCCTTTGATTTTGTGGATAATTTTACCCTGATTTGTTCACAGGTGGTCAGGACGTAATAACCGAGAGAAGATTGGTGTTCATGTTGGCTTTGAAGAAATCTTAAATATGGAACCTTATTGCTGCAGGGAGTCCCTGAAATCCCTCCGGCCAGAATGTTTTATCTATGACTTATCTGCTGTAGTAATGCACCATGGGAAAGGCTTTGGCTCAGGACACTACACTGCCTACTGCTATAATTCTGAAGGAGGTACCGATGGGAAAAATTATTTTATCTTGGGTCGTACTTGGAAGCTGAAATTCAGGCTTTAGTGATTTCTAAATTGGCCACAAAAATCATCTTAAGCAACGACACTTGAACTTTTGTTTTCTTTGAAGAAGAAGGCTTCCAGAATATTAATAAAAACACTGAGGGTTTGCGTAGGAGGTAGAATATATTTTCTGTAGAATATTAGTGGTTTCACTTTTAAAGAGCTGTGGAAGTAGATAATAAGGATGATCTTGTTAGGTCAAAAAGAGCGATTATCTCTTCTAACGGCAGGTCCTATTTACTGTTTTTTGTTAAATGGCATTTGATGAACTGGGAGATCACAGATACTTGGAACATTTGAGTTCAGGTTTGAACATGTAAACTTTCAGTTACTGCCTCCATGCATGCCTTTCTAGTACTTACTTCATAGTTAAAATGATTTGATTTAGGTTTCACTTACTTTCCTTTTGCCTCCCATCTCACTCCAACTGCCAACCCCTAACCCCTGACAAAAACAAAACAAAAAGTAGACAAAAAGCCCAGATGCTCCATTAAGGCAATTAATTTAACACTAGACTGTCAACACTTGTAAAATATTTGCTTTATAGGATTAGCAGCAACAACTTTAATTGCTAAGATTATAACCAGGAATTAAAGATATTCTCGAGTGAATAAATCAGTCAGATCTCTAACTACGTATTTCTTCAAGGATAGTGGTAGATAATGAGAAACATGCTGCCCAAAGCTGTATTTTTCATGAAAAGAGAATGAATTGACTAGACAGTTACTTCAACAAAAACTTAGTTTGTCAGTGAAACAAATGCCTTTAAATTCATGCTTTGATTTATATTAGAAATTTCTGAAGTTTCTTTATAAACATTAAGGTGTATTTTTCACTCTAGGGTTCTGGGTACACTGCAATGATTCCAAGCTAAGCATGTGCACTATGGATGAAGTATGCAAGGCCCAAGCTTATATCTTGTTTTATACCCAGCGAATTACCGAGAATGGACATTCTAAACTCTTGCCTCCCGAACTCCTGTCTGGCAGCCAACATTCCAGTGAAGAAGCTGATACCTCTTCTAATGAAATCCTTAGCTGATTCAAAGACAGTGGGGCTTTCTTGTGATTTGTATATATACTTTTTAAAAGGGCTGACTTATAATTTTAGCTTGTTTTTATTTTTTACTTATGAATCAGTGCACACTATGTTTATATATTTTTGTATCTAACTACAGCAAAATTCTTTTTATGGAGACAAAGCATAAATACATGTATATCAACAGGTAATGACACCTTTTTCAAGTACTTGGAGTTTTCAATTTTTAGCATTTACCTCAGACCTGTGTTACCTCTTTTATATTTTGATGTCTTAATTGGCTCATATCATGAATTTGTGCAATCTCCTGAAGTTCAGAATGCAACATTTTATACATTTCTTATTTATCTTTTATAGCTATTTTCTATATAAATTTTTATTAGATGGAAAAATTAGACACTTTCTTTCCTAATAGTCTTACCAAAAATAATAGAAAACATTTCAGGCCATTGAAGCAAGTTAAACTACTGCATTGAAAGTGAAATATCAAGCTATCACCTAAATATTTATCAATCACACTGATATTCCTGAGACTCTATTACAGGGCTCAAAATAGATATTACTTTGGTTAATGGAACTTCATTTTTCAAAAATGTATCAAGTTTAGTAATTGTTCTTTATTTGGCATATCACATTTTACAAATGAAAATGACAGCTTTCTAAATAGCATGATTAAATGACTTCAGAACTGTGGACTTAAAAAAACAAATGATGGCTGGGACTTAGTTTGGCAGCAAACAGGTTTGTCTAATAAAGCAGTCTTATCAAAAATTTGTATTTAGCAAACAGTGTATTATGAGATTATACAAATACAGTTTAACTTGGATACACGTTCATTTTATGTTTAACATTAAATCTCCAGAAGATCTTGTACTATTATCATACACATCTTGATATTTTTAAAATAAAGTCTTGCAAGAAAAAAATTGCATAGGGCACAAATGGTAATTATTCACAATTGGTTGGGTAACATATTCAGCATCTTTTTCCTAAATGACCAAAGCCTGGATTACTTACTCTTGCTCAATTATATGAATACTAGTAGCCTCTTAGATATTCAAACACTGGGCCCTGACATTTTTTTTAATTTAAACTTATCTAGACTTGATTTTATTAATAAGATAGTATGAAATCACTCTTTGCTCTTCCCTAATAACCTTAAATAATTTCTTTTAAAGTTCTGTTGCTAACTTAAATCTTATTCAGAAAGAGCCCAACCTTTAGGTCAGCTGTATAAAATCCTATCTTGGTGTTAACCATCTGAAGATCATTTATCCATATAAAGTCAACTTATTTGCAGGTTGAAATCTAAATGAAAAGTACTGTAAAATGTTTTCCACTAGCGATCATCTTTAAGTATAAACTTGAAAGGAATCTCTACTAGCAAATTTTCTTTAAATCGCAGAGAATGTCATTTGTGGCAGCTGATCATGAAGTGCAATGAGAATTTATCACTGAATAGACAAATCATTTATGCCAAAAATATAGCTTGAGTATTAAATGGCTATGGTTTAAAATCATTTGTAAATACCTATGCAAGTTGTTACCTCAACTGTTATAGCAATTATACCTCATTAAAGATTTATGTGGTCAAGATAACAGGGTCTAGCCTTTTTTAATTTCAAAAACTACTTTTTACTTAGTGCTAAAATGTATAATAGTTAAACTAATTTTAGTGGGACTTTTTAAAAACACTGGATGTTTGTAATAGAATTTGCTTGTTTTGGTACTTACTTCACTGTAAAAATACATGAGAAAAAAATAAAGTGACTTAGCCCTTAACTTCTTAATCTATGGAGGAGGCTGAGGGGAGAGGATGGTGTCAAGGAAGGAATCACTTTATGCTCAATTTGCTATAAGCCTAAAACTGATGGGGGGAAAAAAGAACAGAAAACCTAAACAATGAACAAAAATTTAATTTCTTACTATACATCTTTGTTGACTTTCACATTCTAACAAAAAACACCATGTTTTGGTTATAAAATAATTTACTAAAGGCACTATTGTTAAAACATCAAACTAATAATTTGTTACCAATAAGGTACATCATTGTAAACATGACAAAATTATTTCAAGATACATGGCTAGCAGGTAAACAATACAATCTTTTTTAAGTGACAGCTTTCCTATTTACAATATCCCATCCCTTCCAGCCATTCCTATGGCAGTAATGCCATTCATTGATCCAGCAGGTACCTGGGAAGTGGAGCTCATTAAAGCTCCAAAATTCTTCACTTATAGGGTCAGTTCTGAAGTTCTTGAACTTACAAATCAAGATATGCACATTATACCTCCTACAAAAGGTACAAATTCAAAAACCCAAAAGACCTAGCTGGAGGGCCCAAACCTCATGTAACACATTCACGTATGAATTGGTGAGTTCTCCCACTACCACATCACAAAAGATGGAGAACTTATTCAAAGGTAGCTATTGAACATTAGCACCATAAACATGGCTCATAAAGCTAAACACTAATTGCTTATCCCACAAGGTAACATTTCTAGCTCTAATGCTGAAAGAGCAGCTTTGTAATATATAATAAATGATCTAAGTCATAGGTTTCTCTTGCTATGAGGAAAACTTTAAACAAAACATTAGCTAAACAACATCCTAGAGGCAATACTGTGTTAAAGCATATATGAATTAAGGCTTTACCTTGGTACATAACAGTTTTGAAATTATGTTGGAACATTCCCAGCAAATCATTTACATAAAAGAATTTAAGCAGTGTTAAAGAATGGGTAGTGGGGCTCAGTTCAAGCAAGCAAATATGCATCTTACATTCAACTTAGGCACTCAGCTGCTCTAAGTGTCACTGTACTCACGTCCTGAAATGTAATGTTATGAATCCATAATCCTATAATGTTAAGAATCCATGCCATAGGACAGAGTGTTAAAGAATTTGGCTGACCAAAAAAAAACCCAAAAATCAATTTTTCTAGTTATAGAGTAAGATCCAAACATGGTAAATTGTGTTTTCTTTGCTTTTGACTTTAAATTAAATGCCTTTTGGTTGACTGAATAAGCTGATACATTTCCCTATAAATACTACCATTTGACAAAGGACCTAAATGTTGCAATTTTACAATTGATATATTAATGTTTGGAGTCTGTACAATGTTCCTATTAGATCATATTTAAATCAGTAAATCCAATGTCAGGGAAAGATATGTAAAAGTCTATAAAATCCTACAAAGAAGAAAAAGGCAAAATATTCTATCTATAACATTACAAAGATTCTACTCCCACTGAATATGCATGCCACCTCCTTTTAGCCACTATGTCAGAAGGGTAGTTTCAGTAGAGGTCTGCCATTCAAATGAAAGACTACATTTCCTTACATTGAGTGAAGTTATTTTCTATGCAGAATTATAACCACAGACATTGAAATGTAACTCTCAGATCTGAAAATGTCTTTATTTTTTAGAAAATGGATTCCAGGAAGGTTAAAAAGCAATATCAGAGGATAGAGTTGCAGAATTGGATGTAGTCATTCAAAGCATTCAATTAAGAATATGGCAATATAAATATCTGAAAAGCATTTCTTGTGTTCAAAACAAAATGTATAAGTCATTCCTTAACTAAATGAGCTTTATAGCATTTCCTAAAATGGGAGGGGGTGGGGGGAGGGGACAGGAGAAACAGTTAACATTGAAAGTCCTGAAAGCTTTTTTTTCCTTGGTTAATTAGACAATTTGCCTTTGATCAAATACCTTTCCTTCCCTCTTAAACATGGATAGAAGTTTTACATAGGTCCACCATTAAACAGACAACAATATGCAGCAAATAAATTCTGGTATAATGTATTCCAACAAAGCTTAGGAAATAAAAGATGATGTGGTGGCTTTGGACTAAGTTTAATAGTCATCTCCTCTGCTGACAACTTCTTTACATGTTGGACGCAATAGTATGGTATGTTCAAACTGCGCTGTGTATGATCCTTTAATGTCACATAATGGTGGATATGGATCTACAATGCCCAAGTCACACAGATTCTTCAGAGCCATCAAGTATTTACTTTCTCCCAAGCGATCCAGCCATCTGCGGCAGAAGGCAAGGGTACCAAAGTTTTCATTGATAACATTCAATAAGTGTTTCGTTCTTGGAAGCCTAAGAGAAGAAAATCAAAGATTAATAGTCACCTAAAATGTTACCAACTCATTTCCCCCTTTAATAAAGGCAAAAGCAAACTGTAGCCCTTAGTTATTAAAGTTCAAAAATCTTTTATCACCTTTCAACAATATATGTAATAGCGCATACCTAATGGCAAATGTAAGTGAAGCAAGAGACTAGCTGAAGGCTGTCTTATCATGTTTATGTGTTTGCACACGTGTTTTAAACTCCTAGTATCAACATTGTGGTGGGAATTTCCTTTTTGTACATCAAACTGAAAGACTCGCACATCGAAAATAGGTATAAATCTGACATCTCCAAAAAGTTAAAGGAAAAAAGTAAATAAATACATAAAATCTACAAGTGGGAAAATACAGAAACACTTAGAAATGTTAGTAAAATAATCTCTGAAACTATTACACAATTATTGGAAATTAGATCTGAAGAGAGAATACTTGCCAATATGATTTTCATCTCAGTTTTTTTTTTTAGTATTTATTGCATAGAAAAATTGGGGTTTAGGCTAGAGGTGCGGAGTGGGGGGTGGGGGAGAGGGTAGAGGATTTACCAGAGACAGAGTGGGGAGCAGAACAGGTAGATTTACTGAGCTACACAGCTAAGGGGAGCAGTGGGTGAGACAGAAGTCTGCTGCGCCATATGTGGGTTAGCTCCCTGACTGGGGACTGAACTCAGGCCATAGTGGTGACAGCACTGAGACTTAACCCCCAGGCCTCCAGGGAAGTCCCTCATTAAAATTTTTAATGGGCCTCCCCGGTGGCGCAGCGGTTGAGCACTGGGTTGCGAAGCTGCGCGCGGCCTCTGCGGCGCCGGTTCGATCCCTGGCTGCTCCCCGGCCACCAGAGGAGGGTCCCACATGGCGCGCAGACCCCTCCTGCCGCCCGCTGCTCCCCTCAGCAGTGTACTTCGGTCCTTCTGCCTGCTCTGCTCCCCGCTCTGGCTCTGGTGAATTCTCTCGCCCTCCCGCGCTTCTGACTGTACCCAGTGCATGTATAAACAAAACAAACAAACAAACCAGCAAACAAATAAATAAAGCATGCCTCTATAAAAAAATAAAATAAAATAAAATAAAATAAAATTTTTAATGAGGCAATTTCTTTTCTGTATTGTAAAACTCCACAAAATTTACTGTTAGGTTATATAACTATATATGAATGTTTATTTATGAATGTATAATTACATATCTTTATATATGTATATTTATATTATATGAATGTATACGAATGTACCACTGTAGATAGTTATCTTTTTTTTTTTTTTTAAGATTTATTTACTTATTTATACAAGCACTGGGTACAGTAAGAGGTGCGGGAGGGTGAGAGAATTCACCAGAGCCAGAGCGGAGAGTAGAACAGGCAGAATGACGAAGTACACTGCTGAGGGGAGCAGCGGGCGGCAGGAGAGGTCTGCGCGCCATTTGGGATCCTAGCCCGGCAGCTGGGGATCAAACCGGCGCTGCAGAGGCTGCGGGCAGCTTCGCAACCCAGCGCTCAAACCCTGCGCCACCAGGGAGGCCCAATAGTTACCATTTTTTAAAATACTGTTCACTATGAAAAGAAATTTCTTATTCACATAAAATCAATAGTCTCTTACCTTATTGGCACATGTCCTACATCAAAATTTTTCATGTAATGTGAACATTCCATATCATCATGAACAACACCTTTTCCTGTGCTTCCAAAAGTTTCGATGGCATATACTTCTCCTTCCTAAATAAATAAATAAATAAATAAATAAGGTTACGGAAAGAGAAGAAAAATTCAAAACTAATCAAAATTATCATCTTCAGGGGGCCTCCCTGGTGGCACAAGGGGGTTAAGATGCAGCACTATGAAGCTATCTACAGCCACTGCAGCACAATTTCAATCCCTGGCCAGGGAGGTGACCCACATGGCGCAGCAGACCTCTCCTGTCTCACCCACTGCTCCCCTCAGCAGTGTATTTCAGTACATCTGCCTGGTCTGCTCCCCACCGTCTCTGGTGAATGCTCTCACCTTCTGCATCTCTGGCCTGTACCCCAGCACTTGTATGCATAAATAAATAAATCTTTAAAAGAATTTAAAACAAAACAAAATTATCATCTTCGGGATGAAAAATCCCCTACGTCCTGTAAGGAACAACAGGAAATCTTCCGTGGCAGGCATCATCCACCTTTCCCTGTTTTATCACCTTAGCAATTTATGGTCTTTCTGTATGCTACTAGAACGCAGACTTTACACAGACAAGCAATTTTTTCTACTGCTACATCCTCAGTGCCTAATAAAAAGACTGATACCTACAATATGCTCAATAGATTACTCACCAAGTGTCGAATAAGCAATCCTTTGACATATTCACTTCCACAGCTATTTTGAGTCCCAATGGATCAGAAACAACATGCATACTCACATGGCCCAATTCCTCTTGGGATCATTGTGAAAGGCTCAAGATACTATAATTTTGCTCAATATACTATAGACTCAACTATCACTAGTTTTAGTTTGGTGGGGGGAAAGAAATCAAAATCTTTTTCACAAGGAGCAATATTAATGGCATTCATACCTCCATTCTCGTTGCCTCTCCTCCTTTCACAATGGGCACTGTTTTCCCAGCATGTATTCTATATGGCCCAATTGAATGCCCATTTAGATTACGTATTGGTTTCACTGGAATAACAGAAAAAAAAAGTTATTCATGGTCTCTGGAAACATAAACAGAGCTTCTTGACACTAGGGTACGAGTTCAAGCATTTATTTTGAAAAAAGACACTGTTCTGGCTAATTAACCCTCACACTAAGATAGTCAAGTACAAACCAAAAAAACTAGTGGGATGCAAAAAGATGTTCACTGCAATGTTACTGATAAACTAGAAAGTAGTAAGGGGAGATGGTGGAAAAATAATGTCATCAAAGGAGATACTGCAAGTTATAAAATGCCATGTACATAATAACGTGAAAAATATGTATACACAGACCAAAGGTAATGTGAAAATGAGAAATCTGTGTCAAAATAACAGCTTACAAACCATACATTTTATTACTACATCAACTCTTCAAATTTTAATCTAAACACCCCAAAGTCCTGAGATGAATGACAGAATAAACAAAATGTGGTATTTCCACATAATGGAACGTTAGTTAATAAAAACTAAAAGCTAGGTATTCATTTAACAACTGAAATAAACCCTAAATTACCAAAAAGTGTACATTATCTACATATTGTGCAATTCCATACATGCAGCATTCAAAATCAGTATTCTATAGATGCACACAAAATTAGACTAGAATTTATGAATGCGTAATTAGATAGTGAAGACATTAAAAAAACCAAATACAAATACTTTAGTACTTAAGATAGGGGCTTACTAGAGAAAGTGTGCTGGAGTTAAGAAGGGATATCTGGAATTGAGAGCTCTGGAATGCTGTCAGTATTTTATTTCTTGAGGAATGAGGTTATATAACCTTTACAATTATTTGAATTTTTATGTGGTATATACTTTCAGTGTTTAGTGCAAATACTGAAAAGTTTGAAAAAATCTAGCTTTAGCACTAAAATCACCAGTATGAGCTACCATTCTTCATGAGCAAAATTAGGAAGCAAAGTTTTTTCAAATCTGTAACAAACAATGACAAGGACATTACAAAGTTGGGGGTGGTACAGAAAATTAAAACTCAATTAGCTCTTGGACCTCCCCGGTGGCGCAGCGGTTGAGCGCTGGGTTGCGAAGCTGCCTGCAGCCTCTGCAGCACCGGTTCGATCCCTGGCTGCTCCCCGGCCACAGCTGCTTCCCAGCCACCGGAGGAGGGTCCCACATGGCACGCAGACCTCTCCTGCTGCCCGCTGCTCCCCTCAGCAGTGTACTTCGGTCCTTCTGCCTGCTCTGCTCCCCGCTCTGGCCCTGGTGAATTCTCTCACCCTCCCGCGCTTCTGACTGTACCCAGTGCTTGTATAAATAAATAAATAAATAAATAAATAAATAAATAAATAAATAAATAAATAAATCTTAAAAAAAAATACTGAGAAGCATATTTCTATATATATATAAAAAAAACTCAATTAGCTCTTCAAAAAGTCCTTACATAAGAAAAATAATTTTAAAATTCAGAAAGCATTTCTATTTCTTTGAAAGTTGGCAAATTGATCCCAGAGATCAATCAGAACTTACTTAAATGAAAAAAAACAAAGGCAGAAAAGTTTAAATAAATATAAAGATTTGCCATACCAACCTAACATTAACCAGGTTACACAGAAGAAGCAGGACACACAGGTATGACAACGGCAAGCTATTCTGGGACCAATATCTATAAAAGTAATTTCTTGATCAAGGTAGATAAAATCACTTCCTTGAGTTCTATGATACTGAAACTGTTCCTGAAAGTTTATCCCAAAGTACAATTCACTGTCCCAACATCATGATGTGTCTATACCCTTTCTGCATAAAATATAAAAATACTATAACCTTCAATTAACAACACTGATCAATACAACAAGTGGTATTAAAAAGGGGTGCTAAAATAAGAACCTAAATGTTCCTGGCTTAGTAAATGAAGAAAGATGACAGGGATATTAGGTATTCCAAAATTGCAGCCTGTAATTGTTAGATGGTGACTAACATTAAGTTAAATTGTTACCTAGTATTATACTTTTTTTTTGAAAAAAGATTTATTTATTTATGCATACAAGAACTGGGGTATGGGCCAGAGGGGCAGCAGATGAGAAGATTCATCAGAGACAGAGTGGGGAGCAGAACAGGCAGAATGACTGAAATACACTGCTGAGGGGAGCAGTGGGCGAGACAGGAGCGGTCTGCTGCACCATAAGGGTCACCTCCCTGGCCGGGAATCAAACTTGTGCTACAGTTGCTGCGGACTGCTTCATAGTGCTGATGCTTAACCCCGTGTGCCACCAGGGAGGTCCCTAAGTATTATACTTTTTTTTTCTTTTTTAAGATTTATTTATTTATTTACACAAGCACTGGGTACAGTCAGAAGCGTGGGAGGGTGAGAGAATTCACCAGAGCCAGAGCGGAGAGCAGAACAGGCAGAGTGTGGAAATACACTGCTGAGGGGAGCAGTGGGTGGCAGAAGAGGTCTGCGCGCCATGTGGGACCCTCCTCTGGTGGCCGTGGAACAACCAGGGATGGAACTGGTGCTGCAGAGGCTGCGGGCAGCTTTGCAACCCAGCACTCAACCGCTGCGCCACCGGGGAGGCCCTTTATGTATTATACTTTTAAAGGCAGATGATATACCACTCAAAGTTGCAGAATTAGGAGAAATACAAAGGAAGGATGATCTGAGACTTCAGCAGTATTTGTTGTAGCACCAAAACCAAAAACAGAGGTAGGAAATTACAAGTATTTGTTGAATACCTATAAATTCCATAAAACTGTATTTTTCAAAACAAGCCATGAACTGTTGTTTCTTAGAAGTTACAGGATTTATATAAGCTCAATGTTGAACCTACCTGACCCCAAAGCATATTTTCTTCCATATCCAACACCTCCCACCCAAGCTATGAGTAGTATTAAAAATTTTCCATTTGGTACTGATGTTCAGAGGATTAGGAATCTCTAAGGGAGCAACAAGGACAAGCACTGTCAACCCTCAGTATTCTGCACTTGGTAGAAACAAAATGGTCTTTCAGTGTCAAGAGAAGAATGCAAATACTGAATGGTGTGAATTTACTAAGGAGAAGGAAGCATGAGAATCTCAAAGAATTATAAAGCAGGACAGGATTCAATTATAGGAAATCCTAAAAGCTAGGTACTCATTTAACATTCCTTATTCTTTAAGAAATATTCCCTAAGAAAGTTACTAGAAAATACATGACAGGAAGTAAAGAGCACACATCAGGAAGGAGGAGAGAGGCTGCTGGTCAGATAGAGTGGGAGGAAGGCAGTGTCTGGGAAAGTGCAAGATGCAAAGAGAATAAAGTTAAAGGAGAGACTCTCAAGGAATCATCAGGTCTCTAAATTCTGAACTAGGGAAAAAAAAAAAATTCAGTCATCAGTGGAAAAGGCCTCTAGTTTCTGTCTCACACTTGATTCGCCTAGTCACAGAAAACCTAGTCAGCATCTTGGTCACCCAGAGATAAAATTTCCAGGTGTCTTTTTATCAACTACCAGAGTAGTCGGCAACGGTATCTGGCCACAGCAGTCCACAGCACAAATGAGTAGGTCATTTCCCTGCTTTCCTTCTTTATATTCTCAAGAGATAAAGGTAAAGCAGCTAACCTAAAAAAAGCACTCAACACTATTTTACAAAATGAATCTGCAGAAGTCAAACACACTTCGAAACAAGATGCATTTTTAAAGAACACACCTTGATAAGTCTTCCCATCTATTTCAACTTCATAGGACTCCATAACTTCTTGTATAGCCTCACCAACATCACATAGACGGACATCAATTCCAGCACACTAAAACCAGGACAGTGTATACTTTGTTAATCAAAGTCATAATTTCACAGGAATATTAAGTTCTTAATATTTAAAATAAGGGACATTTGGAAAAACTGCTTTACACATTATAATTTCCTCTACTGTCCACTTAAGACTGTAAGGGCAGCAGATCAGTCTTATATAATCAAAGACCTAAAACAGCTACAAAGTGCTCAAATATGTTGACTAAAATGGGGCTTATAGTTCATTTACCTTTATTCCGGTGTTAGTGGCATCTTTTACAGCTTTTAATAATGTATCATATTTGGGATTAAACGTGACAGTAAAAGCACAGTCAATAATCCTACCTGAAAGAGAAAATACTTAAGTTTACTTTATCAGATAGTCTATTTATTTTATAGCATGTATTCTATTAATCTTGC
Organism: Talpa occidentalis; assembly: GCF_014898055.3. Classification (NCBI taxonomy): domain Eukaryota; kingdom Metazoa; phylum Chordata; class Mammalia; order Eulipotyphla; family Talpidae; genus Talpa; species Talpa occidentalis. The sequence goes on from NW_023601653.1 coordinate 17,170,319, forward strand.
AAGTAAACAGGAAAATGAAACACAGACCCAAATGAGGGCAGTAGTCCAAGTACCCAGAAACATTCATAATCAAAGGAGAAAAAAGTATAATTAAGTTATATAAAGGTTTTGGAATGAAAAGATTAATTCCAGAGCTAGTATGTATGCGTTGCTTCAAGACAAAACCAGTTCAACACTCACCCAAGTGGTTATGTAAAAATATAAACAGAAACAAAAGTGAGAAAAGCCCAGGGAACTAAGAACAGTAATGCAGGGCAGAGAAAATATATAGGACCACAGGCACTGTCAGTTCCAGCTTCTCCAATTTAGTAGAACAGCAACTAAGTACTGAATCTAGGCTTTGTGTGCTTTCTCACTTGTTTAGTGAGATAAAAAAGGTACTTACCTAACAGGTTTTTTTTTTTGAGAAATTAGAAAAGCTACCAAATATGTAAAAGTTGGTAAATTTAAAGATTCTAAGTATGCTTGTTAGTATTTGAATGTCTGAATAAAGAAGGGTATTTTTCATGCAATATAAAGGGCAATAAATCTCAATTAACCAGCAGTTTTCATTAGTAGGATGCTTCAAAGTAAATTTCAAGATCTGTCTCAACACAGTACTGAAAGTAAAAGCCTCATGAAAATGTGGGTGTTCAGTATCGAGCTCCATTCAACAAAAACAAGTCTCACATTTTAGAGGGAAGGTGGGGTGAGAAATATTTCCAAAAACTCACCACTTATGTGTGTTCCAAAGTCTATCTTACAGATGTCATCGTACTGTAATACTGTTGTGTCACCAGCATTGGGAGTGTAATGGGCAGCACAGTTGTTGAGAGAACACCCTGTAGGAAATGCCAGGCCTGCATTTAATCCATTCTCTTTTATTAGCTTTCGTGAACAGTCTTCCAACTTCTCACTAAAAAACAAACGGGTGAGGGGGACTTGTTTATTATCAGATTCATATATCTAATAGCTAATAAATCTTATATACCTAACAGCTCATCTAGTCTAGAAAGATTTACTGAAACTCTTATTTTCTAGGAGAGATCTCAACACTTGCTGAATAGGAATAAAAAACAGTTCTCCGATGCTATGAAAACAGTTCATATCTTAAAAAAAAAAATTAATTCCACTAGGAATCTGGAGAAACAGAATGTTATAATCCACATTTAACTGAGTGGACATACTGTTTTCTAGGAAAGAGTCTCAACTTAACACTAATTTTAATGCTCTTTATCTGCTCAACATTGTATATTTGGAAAATTGTCGGAGACAATTAAGTTGCCTTTTATAACTATTTCTCAAAGGGAACACTGGAGAAATAATTATTTTATTGGTTCTTCATTGCATGTAAGTATGTTTTGTGTCTAAGGATTTTAATTAAATATGAATTGTTAGTAGTAAAATAACAGATTTTCAGACAAAAAATAAGAATCAGTAATGTGTACATTTGTACAGATGAGTATATACAAGTAATAAAAACAGGGTGTTCTGAGGTGCAAATCTTTGTTCCTCTATGGCTGCCTCATTACATGCACACTACAAGAGTTTAGAAAATATTTCTAGAACCTTCACTTAAAGTTTTAGCTTAAAGTTTTAGCAAAGTGATAATGAAAACCAAACATTAAAAGTGGAGAGTTAGCACTAAATTTTTACGATGTTCTTACAAAAAAACATATCTTTTTACCAAATTTCTATCATTGTCATCCCAGGCTTGATCCAGCTCATTACATATTTTCTAACTTGTCGATGTGCTTCTGCAGCTTCTCGAAAATCATTCCAAATCTCTTCACTAGCTTGATCTAAAGCTTTTTTTTCTTCACTTGTAGTTCTCCAAGCAGCTGTTCGCCTTATAGAGTAGGCATAGCATAGTATTAGTTATTTAAGAAACAGAAGAATAAGCATAAAAGCTGAGAGAAACAAAAATACACTAAAATAAGACATCTTAGTTTAAAAAGTAAGCTATATATTCAGTTCTTTTATTAAATGTCAGCAAAGTTTCTGAAATGCAAATAGCCACACACTTGCAATTAACACAAAGATTATTTTTTAAGGCTCTAAGAGAAATAAAATATCCTCAAGAGCAATTTCATTCATGGCCACAGGGACTAATGCCCTGACATTCAAAATGATATGAAAGAAGAGAACCTGGGGAGTCTAGAAACTAAACAGATTTTGAGAAGGTGGGGGAAGTCACCCTGCACTCACGGTAATACTACTTTAAGAGACTTCAAAAGAGCAACTAGAAATTACTACTTAATTGCCAATAGGGCAAGCACAAATCCAAACAATATATATGTGTATACGCACATGCGCACATTCACACACACACACCCCTTCCTCAAAAACATAAAACATGTACTTTTGTAAGACTTTTCTAACTGCGTATCTATCAGAGGTTATATTCCTTAAAAGATGTAACTCATGTTTTAGAAATGCCAGGGGTAATAAACAGATTTTTATATTCAGTAACTTATGAAAGGATCTATGCCTCCACTTAGTAAGTACTATAATTCAAACTTTTACAATGAAAATCTTTTAAAAATGTGTTATACCTTTCACACACACATTCAGAAGCAATATATAAATCTATATATAGTTTACAACTTAGTGATCACTGAGGTTAAATTGTATTTATCATATGGCTCTTCAAAGAAAAACTTTACTGAACTATGCTATAAACTACATGTTTTAAGCAAATGCCCCAAAATGCTTTCTGAGCTTTTCTGTTTATCACTGGCACATACATTATGACTACTTCCCACTCTTGCTGTTAGTTGTATGCCAACTTTTAATACCTCTAATTTGCTACCAAGGCCCAAAGCAGCTGTCCTAATGAGAACTTAGGAGTACATAAGCATCAAAAAGGCTTCTTCAGCTTATATTTTGTTAGAACATTTTTGGGCTGTATCTGTACCTACTAATATCATCAGGTAACTAAAATATTATACTACCATCAGTTTAAATTGTTTTATACTCCCTAAGTACTTAAGTGTGTATAAATTTACTTTCATAGGAATACTGAAAACTCAATAATCAAAGTGTTCAAACACCCTCAGACTGAAAAATAAAAAGGTATGAACCTTTAAAAAGTATATTCTTAAGAAGGTCAATCTTTTCAGCTGAAATACACTTATAGTTGCTCACTCTGTAAGACATTCTCCCGACCTCTAGTGGTAACTCCAACCCTAACCTCAGAAAATTGTTCATCTCTTATATGGGTCATAATTCTGGCACATCCATAGGAGCCACATCTTGCAGCAAAGGCTGAAGCACCCCTTCTCTCACAAACTAAAGATGCTGTGAAAAGTAAAAGTATCAGCAAATATTTACTCTGTACTGGCAAGAGAAGAGATTCTATGCACAGGGAACTAATGGAAATCATGCATCTAGGGTTGTGAAAGTGTAACTGATCATTATTAATGACCATTTCTCTTCCCCAATCCAATCTTCAAATTCTTTACAAACCCATTCTTGTAAGTTAAAACATAAATGTAATTAAATTTCAAATGCTATTTTACTACATCTTAGAATCAAAACAGGATACAATAAAGGTACCCAATACTACACTTCTCAAGGTTACATCGTGATTCAAAGGCAATAAATTCTTTAAAACATTTTGGAATTACTGACAAAGAACTATCAATCAGAAATTAAATTAGAGAAATTCTTTTGCTAAGTTTTGGGTTCAAAATGAAAGTCATTAGTAATGTTCAAGAACCATACTGCCAGGGTCTATGATTATAACTCCAGGTTCCAACAAAAGACAAAGAATATTATGAAGGAATCGCTCCCTTCTCCTAAATTTGATCTTTGGCTGTTCAGTCTAGTGAAGAAAAAAAATAGAGATAAGATATGAGAAAAAAAATTCTACACTCATAACAATTATTCCAAAAGGCAAATAACAGAGGCAGGGCAGAAATACTTTTTAAGTATATTAATATGTCATAAAACAAAACTACCAAAATAATTGCTTGTTTATAGAGAAAGTCAATTCTTTACACCTCTTTTATACATGAATTTTTTTTTTTTGTGGGACCCTCGCCTGGCAGCTGGGGAACGAACCAGCGCTGCAAAGGCTGCGGGCAACCTCGCAGCTCAGCGCTCAACCGCTGCGCCACCAGGGGAGGCCCTATACATGAATTTTCAATATTTCATCATTTTTATCACTGGATGCATGAAGAGCAGAAAAATATAAGTAAAACTAAAATCTACTAAATTACCTTATTATTAATTTCAAATAGTCAAATGTGTGATTTCAATTCACATTTCTAAACCCACGGCATGGATAACTTTAAAGCTAACCATACTTTTTTTTCTTAAAGATTTATTTATGCATACAAAGGCTGGGGTACAGGCAAGAGATATGGGGGGGCGGTGAGAGGATTCACGAGAGACAGAATGAGGAGCATAACAGGCAGACTGACTGAAATACACTGCTGAGGGGAGCAGCAGGTGAGACAGGAGAGGTCTGCTGTGCCATGTGGGTCACCTCCCTGGCGAGGGATCGAACTTGTGCTGCAATGGCTCAAAGTGCTGCATCTTAACTGCTTGCGCCACCAAGGAGGCCCAAAGCTAACCATATTTTCAAAGACTATACCACATGTACAAAACCATTTAAGAATGCATGTCTTTAACTCAGATATAATCATACATGAAGACATGATACCAATTTCCTTCTTTGAACCCTGGTACTCAAAAGGAAAAATAAATCATGTTTTAAGTCTGTCTTTAGAAGAAACTATAACTGATCCCCAGCTGATAAAGGGAAAACTCTTCTTACAGAATGTCAGTTAACAGACATTAGAAATGACAGAATTAGAAATTCACCATTTTGCAGTTCCAATGAAATAACTGACAGAACATCAATGGATTAAAAAAAGTGAAAGTTTGCTGAATAAAAGGATATTCCAATGGTACCATACCAAAATACCCCACAGATTACTTGGAACTGCAAAATGAAAAAAATGCTCTTAAAAAAAAAAAAAAAAGGAACAGCTGGCTGTCACCACATTAACCATGTGATTAAATACAACAGAGGAGCCTCCCTGGTGGTGCAAGGGGGTAAGCACCGTACTATGAAGCAATAGTTCGATCCTTGGCCAGCCACGGAGAAACCCACATGGCGAGGCAGATCTCTCCTGTCTCGCCCGCTGCTCCTCTCAGCAGTGTATTTCAATCAATCTGCCTGTTCTGTTCCCCACTCTACCTCTGGTGGATCATCTCACCCTCCACACCCCCACATCTCTGGCCTGTGCCCCAGCTTTTGTAGCATAAATAAATCTTTAAAAAAAAAAGTTAGTTTACCGTTTTACCCATATAACATTTAATTTACAGCAGAAACTGGTCATAAGGAGGGGAAAGTAATTTAAGATTCACAAATCTCAATATTTTCTTATATTAAACATAATTCATATGTTCCACAATATTCATGCTGTCAAAATTTTTAATGTTAACAATAATAGGAAATCAATGGCTTTCCTCCACTGTAGCAATAAGCAGATAGCAATAGAAATAAAATCTCATTCACATAAAGAACAAAAATACTTTAAGAATTCAACAAGAAAGGAACAGGACCCACCTGGAGAAAAAAATCTGAGTTTTAAGTGGAAAAACATACAATAACAACAAATAAAGATAATGTGACAAAGCTAAAACAAAAATCATAAATACAAGTGCAATTCCGATCAGAAATCTAGCAAGCACACTTCTCTGCAGGTGTTAAGATTTTATGACTGTAAATAGCTAAGAAAAGAGTAAAGGGGAATTGTATGGCTGTATGTGGCAGAGGAGAAAGACTTGTTTTATCAGATATCAAAAAAATATTAGTTTCTGATACCAGGTCAAAATATAATTAGCACAGAAATAAACAAATAGATCAACAGAATAAACAACAGAGAATATTGTGCCATTATGTGAGAATATGTGACAAAGGTGGTCATTCAATTCAGTAGGATGAATTACTTTAATAAACAATTCTAGCATAACTGTCTACCCAGCTGAAAGAAAATTAGTGCTCCCAATCTTAAAACATTCCAGACCAATTAAAGATGCAATAAAGTATGAAATAAGGACTCAAGAAAATCCAAGGCTGCTAGGTACCCAGAAGAATAAAATATACATATTGTATTTAAAATTTTTAAACTTCTGAAGAGCAAAAAAAATAAAGCTCAAAATCAAAGGATGCAATCATGTAATAACACTGCCAGCAAATTAAGGATACATCACAAAGACACACACACACACACACACACACACACACTCTTAGAGAGGTGTTTACTGCAGAAGAGTTTACAGTTGCAAAAAAATAACCAGAGACAAAGTGAATGCTCATCAATTAGAAAATAATGGAATAAAAGTATGCAACAGTCACAGTATGAAATATAACTAAGACATTCAAAAGAGTATCAGAGGTATTTTGATTGATTTGGAGGGACTTCCAAGAGACAGTATGAATGAGAAAAGCAAGGCAGAGGAAGTGTGCCTATGATTCCATTTTTGTCAATGACCAAAACACTTCCCCTTACATAAACAGACATAGATGTACACATATGAGCATAGAAAAATATGGAAGGCTACCTGCTAGGTGGTTACATGGGTCTGGAAGGAAGGGAAGGAAGAGGGAACAAGCAAAAAAAAAAAAAAAAAAAAAAAAGATTATATTTAAAAATAAATGTGATCACATCATAGGTACTATGAGAATTAATATAATTAATGTAAAATTACAGGTGTCTGTGACACTTTAAAAACAGATGTTTTAAGATAGGGACAGTGATTGATGAATTCAAATTCAAAGGAAAGATACCTATGCCATAAAATTACAGAATTATAGGGACTTATTCTTTAAGAGTACTAGGAATGAAACTATGTAACATCATGTTCTTATCTAGGTTCAAAGAAAAACAATGTCTTCACTGATCAAATAAACAATGCTACAGTAGAAGCTTTCTTAACCAATCACTGCAACCACTGGATTAACCAATGCTATAGATTCCCTCTGTGAAACATACTGACCAATGCCCACTGTATTTTGAATATTAGTGGCTGACATGTTCCTACTCCCTACAGAATAGAAACACACTAAGCTAACACGTAATGCTTTGTATGTGTCTGTAACTCTTCTAATTGTTTTACATATATTTATTCTTTATTCCTCACAATCACCCTTTCACGTGTACATTTTATGGATGACGAAATGAAAGCAGACATAAATTACTTGCCCAAGTCACAGAGCTAATAAGTATCAGTTGGGATTTAAGCAGATTGTTTGGTTCTAGCTTGCATGGTCTTAACCATTCTGCATAATGCCTCTGAGTGTCTGCTAACCAGCTTAAACATATCTTTGGAGAATACTTCCAAGAACCTAGTGAATCTGTTCCCAAACCTATTTAAATGATCTGTACTTGTTACTATAATTACATAGTTTTATGCTATAGGAAAGCACTCTATGAAAACTTTATTGACTACTCTTGAAAAGTCTCAATAAAGGCAAGTCATCAAAAATACTTCTGTTAAAGTAAGAACAAGTAAGAATTATTTAGTGGTTTTAGGGGAAAAAAGTAAAGATAGGAATTAGCTTTCAGATTATTCAGATCTTGCTCTTCACAGAAACTCAAAATGGCATTTGCAGAAAATGAATGGACAGACAATAAATGCATTCAGTTATGGAGACAGCTTATGGGCAAAAAAAAAATCCCAGTTTAAAAAAAAAAATCAACACTCAAATTATCAAGAAAAACAAATGTTTAACTTTTTTCAGTATTTTTAAAAGATTCTGCATTCCCCATTTTAACATATTTTTTTGATTAACTAAACTACTACTGTTCCCAATCATCTTGGTAAGATGGCTTCTACTGTATTTTCTCTGCGACAGATTCATAGGCTTTATTATAAAAATAAGATAGTGGTGCAAAAATACTTGAGAATAAACAAATCTGCTTTACTGCTAAGCTACAACTTTCAAACATCAAACTGGAAGTAATTTTACGATCCTTACCCATCTTGTGTGGGTGGGTACTCGCATTCTTGTCCTTTGGGAAATACACCATTAGGATACAGGTCACATATTGGAACAGAGGGAGGGTCTGTTTGAACTTTTGCTGTGAGATACAAATAAAGCATTAACTTCTGTTGTTAAAAATGAAATTCAGCAATTTTCATTACAGTTTTTTCCAGTTCCTAATAGTTGTTCTGATTTCAAGGAACCTCCTCTTATTGTCACCTTACAGTTAAAAACAGAAGATACTTCATCACACTGGCCACCTCTTCTAATTTACTGATGCTTGGGAATAGAAAACAGCCAACTTCTCAATAAGTCCAGTATCTATTTAAACAATATATGCCTTGGCAGAAAGCATACTTCTATTATTTGTGTCTTCATTTACTATCCTGGAAATAGAACCACAAATGGCTTTCACAAATAAAATTCAAAGAAGCAACGAGAAACTAAGAAGGAAATCCCACAGCAATAAAGTACAAATATAAATCCGTATTTAATAAAATGTGTAAAAAAACTTATTTCAAGGGTTTACCAGATACACAGGAATATATATACCCAGTATTAAAAGACTAGGTAGCCATATATAAATTACCATATACTTGAAAAAAGTTACAATACTTGGCACATGTTTTAAGAAAATTATTTCCCAAACTACATTCTAGAAGACTCCAGTGTTCCCCAAAATGCTTTTACAAAATATCTAGATTTTTCTTCTAAAATTTTTTAAATACTTAAAAACTAGTTATATAGTTCTTATTATATGAAGAACTGCCTTTTTAGTAGCAAATGTTATATCCAAGGAATGCAAGTAAGTTGTGTCACAGCTAATTTATGCAGTAATGACTTTTAAAGAACACCTGCAGCATTTCCCAATTACTGAGTGGAAATACAGAGTTTTCCTTATTTTAACCAGTCTTTAGGATTTAGGCTTAAGTTTTAACACATATTTTACTCTTTTTGTTCTGCAATGGGGAAAAAAGATCCACGTAAACAAAAATATGTCCACTTATTTAGTGAACCATTTATCTATGGACCTGTGCATGCCTTTAATCCAGGCATTCAGTATCTATGAGTACCAACTCCTTTTTCTTCCTTTACATGATGTCTTGAAGTTTTCTATGAGCAAGTAACTTGAGAAACACTGACTTAGGTTATCCCTAAGAGGGAATATTAGAATTATAAAATCAAAAAAGGTATCAGAGGTCCTCTAATTTAGCTTCATACATAATCGAGGAAACCGCTAACACCCCTGACTAAATGGTTCTGAATTCTAGACAGAGGAGGAAATCAGTGACCCCCAGTCTTGCTAGGGCAAAACTTACATCCCATGAGAGTAAAAGGATCTATTTGTTTGGGGGAAGTTGGAAGTATTAGAAAGCTCTTCCTATAATAATCTGTCTCCCAGTAAATTTCATCTATTAGTTATAGCTTTATTATTTGCATTTGATTCCTCCCTCTCTATGAGCAAACACTTCAAGGGATATAGTTCTTAATCACTTTCATGCTTATTTCCCAACCTTGATACTCCCTTTAAAGTAGTAGTAGAAATGACATAACTAGCCCAATTAAAGCAAATTAATATATGCAATAGCTCATTCTGCTACTAAAACCTTTAAAACTTCTTGCTAATTTGGGCTTTCATAGGACTAGCATTCAAAATCCTTAGAATCCTGTACTAACTTTAAATGTCTATCTATCTGTCTATCTATCTATCTATCTATCTATCTATCTATCTATCTATCTATCTATCTATTTATTTATTTAAAAGATTTATTTATTTATTTATACATGCACTGGGTACAGTCAGAAGCGTGGGAGGGTGAGAGAATTCACCAGAGCCAGAGCGGGGAGCAGAGCAGGCGGCAGGAGAGGTCTGCACGCCATGTGGGACCCTCCTCCGGTGGCTGGGGAGCAGCCGGGGGGATCGAACAGGCGCTGCAGGGGCTGCGGGCAGCTTTGCAACCCAGAGTTCAACCGCTGTGCCACCGGGGAGGCCCTTAAATGTCTATTTAATTCCAGCTTATTAATATTCACCTAGTGTCTCAGTTTTCCTGATATTTTGAAATCTTGATTAGAAAGAAAAAAGAATACATAATCAAAAACATCAAAGTCTATCTTTTACCACTTATTAGTTGTGACTTGGACAAATGACTGAATGTGCCACACCTCAGTTTCCTCATCTACAAAATGAAGAATGAGATGAAATTTTGGATAACCTTTTAAAATTATAATGTACTATGTTCAATTTATTATCTAAAACCAAATAATCTATAATGATCTGTAGTGCAGTTATAGTTATAGAATTCTTTCAGTATATAGATGAGGAAAATGAGAGCAGTGACTGCCCATGATTATGTTTGGGTTATTCTAAAAATGATTAATGATCATCTAACATAGATAGTCTAAAATGCACAAGTAACAGCCAAAGTAAATTAGAGAGCAAAAAATCAAAAGCATGAAACAGAACTAAAATAAGGCTAAATACAAAACCACAGATGTGGCTCTATGCCTGCTAACAGCCAACGTAAAAAAGAAAAGCTAGGTTATTTGCATAGCCCATGATGTCCCTGAGATAAAACACATTACTCAGGAAAAATACAATCATTCTTGATACTAACACTAGGCAAAAAAGTGTGTCTTGAGAGTGCTCATAAAGACATATAATCAACAGTAAGTTATGTAACAGTATATTATTATAATCAATAACATCCTCAGAGGAGGCACAATAAATGCTGATGACATCAGACTAAAACATCTGTCAGTAGAAGAATTTTACCAAGGGCAAACACAAAGCCACCCCTAGCAGAATCCTGGCTGGTCTACTTCACAGGGGGCAACTTTAGAGCATTTGAACAAACAGTAATCTCTCAGGCAATAATTCTCAGATAATACTGTCAATAATTTTTGAATGGAAGAAACATGACATCATAATTCTTGGTGATTCCTGAATGCAAATAACCCTCACTAAATACATTCTATGCTAGGGGAAAGACTGTCATCCTATGAGAGTAGAAAACTAACAAGAAAAGAAACCTATCTTGTTCCCACTTGGAGACATCATCAGAGGAACAGCTGAAAGAGCCAAGAACTTTTTTACAAATAATTTAAATATTTCTCCCAAGAGAAATTAAAGTAAAAGGCTAGTCCCCAAAATTCTGATTCATAAAATTTTAGCATAAGAGATTTTAAAGAATGGTAGAACCAGATATTCAATGGTCCCCAATAGTCCAAAAGGCATCCAGAATTAGAATTTAAGTGTTCTGGTTCTTAGCCCAACTTTTACTCCCCAGTGCACTGCAGTCTCCCCTTTGTCTCCCTAATCGTTACAGATCCCTGAAGATGTTTGGTGATGCAATTTATAGAAAGAAAATACAAGTAGAACAACATTTTAAGTGAATTTGAAAAAGTGCAACATATACATGTGATTAGTAACATTTCTTCTTACATATAAACATTAAATGAGACAATTATATATTCATCAAAAATCTCGTAATTTCAAGGCTGGCACAGGTAAATGCAAACTATTGTTTAGCCTATTACCACACGGTGGCACCACTTTAGTTATCTCTGACAGAATTATTATTTGCATTACTTAAGTTTTAAATTACAACGTTTTAAGGAACTCAACCCTAACTTGGAGTAAAATGCAACCAACTTACTATTAATATCCCTTAGCTGAATAACAAATAAACAAAGTATCATTAAGGCTGTTAGGCCAAAGTACTTGCAAAATAGTTACTAGTCTCACTAAAGCCTATCTTTATTAAGCCCAAGTTTATTTTCCTGACATATACCAAGGTCTTAACTTCCAAACTGCTGGTTAATAACTACATCTAATGTATTAAGTAAGATCAACTTAAGAGTCACTAACGTCCTCTCTTCTTCTTCTTCTTTTTCTTCTTCTTTCCAGTTGCTCCATCTCCATCACCATCTCCATCTAAGAAAAGACAATTTCAAGGACATACTCATTTACACCTCAAAGTAGAGGCAGAGGCACAAAGTAGCACACGCAGACAAGTACACACATACAATCTGTGTGTGTGTGTGTGTGTGTGTGTGTGTATTTAAAAATACCTTTTTCTTTCCTTTTTTATTGAGGTAACACTGGTTTCCAACATTGAATAATTTTCACATGTACAACTTTACACCTCAACATCTGTGTATACCACACCATGCCTATCACCAAAGGTCTAATTTCCATCCATTACCATCCAGCTGACCCCTGTCTACCTGCTTCACATGCCCTCCCATCTCCTTCCCCTCTGGGGATCACACCATGTGATTCTCAAAGCTACTCCATGAAGTAACAAGGTATGTTTAAGGAATGTGTACAAGATAACTTCAACTGGTAAATGGCAGAACTGAACTAAGACTATGACACCTGATTCCTCATGTAGTAAGGTGTATTTTGGGTTTCACATTTTAAAATATCATTTCCAGTACACTTGTTATTAGAGAAAAAGTTATCTTTTTAGGTCAAATTATATATAAAAAATGCACAAAATGCACAAAAATGGGCTGAAAACTATTTTGAAAATGGTTGGCAAAAATAATACCCCAAATAGTTATGATCCGTTATCATTTTTTCTAACAATTTTCCCTGAAGCCAATGTTCACACCCTTGAACTTTGAGAAAAGAACAAGGATACCATTACAACAAAGATCAAACAAAATAGAGACCTACACATTTTAAATAAAGTTATTAAAAATACACCTGTCTGAATTTCTATAAATGCTGCTCAATAAATTTCAACAAACATTTCAGAAGTATGCTAGTCTACCCCAAAATAACGCTGCTATGCAATAGGATGAATAGGATGTTTCCCAAATAATTAGAAATCTATAAAAGTATGCCCACATACAGAATTCTTGTAAATGTTTAACCTAGCGGCAGTAACTCATGGCTAGCATCAATCATTTTAAATACTGAAATTCATATCCATAAAACAATGTCAAATGATTGGTTACAGTTTCTGCTCAACGGATCCCTTTTTATTCTGGGCTTGATAAAGAGAAACCTACAAGAAATTTTCTCACCACACTACCTACTATATTCTTCTATTATAATTCTTACAACAAAGTTGCTGACTCCTACTCATCTGTGAGTTCCTTAACAATTTAGACACCATTTCTTAAATTAGTATCAAGCATGTGGTGACTATCTTGTTTACACATTTTTTCACCTAAATGAAAAAGAGAAAACAGCAGGAGGAGATAAGATGATGTAGCATTTAAATGGAATGAAATTACCAATATATGACTTACAAAACTGCAGTTTCTTATGTTCAGTCTTATAAAATTAACACACTGAAAATACAAATATTGTGGACTTTCCCATTAGACTCAAAAGCCTAACAAAATAACATGAAAAAATTTTGAAAAACAACTTTCATTTTCCTCATGTGTAAATGCAATCTAATTCATGTACTCTGAACTACAATTTTAATAGTAATCATCTTCATTCATGCAGTTAACTGTTGAGTTCTTAATGTTAGAAAATAGAGACAAATTAGTAAACAAGATAATCTGCTCTGGAAGAACATACAATGTCAAGTATACAGCTACATACACCAGACTCAACCTAAAACAAATGGTTCAGAATATAAAACTAGTTTTAAATACACAATAAAAATCCTTCAAGTTGTGTGATCTTTGACAAATTATTTAACTTCTTTCTATCATAGTTTTGTCTTTCAAATGGGATAAGAAAAACTTTGATAATCATCTTTCTGAAGCTAGTTACTTATCCAATGTCTAAGGCTATATTCAGTAAAGAATAGTAGCCATTTCTTGAACTCTCGTACCAGGATGGTGGTACAGCGAGATTGAACTATATGTGCTTACAATTCTACCCATCATACCATGCTGTAATTTATGTTTTATACTACATGTCTTTCACAGAATCCCAGGATATTCTTAATTGGTTGAGACTATATTTCTTCCTTTTTTTGAAAAGATTTATTTATTTATGCATACAATAACTGGGGTACGGGCCAGAGTTGTGGGAGGTGAGATGATTCACCAAAGACAGAGTAGAGAACAGAACAGGCAGATTGACTGTAATACACTGCTGGGGGGAATAGCAGACAAGACAGGAGAAGTCTGCTGAGCCATGTGGGTAGCTTCCTGGCCAGGGATCAAACTTGTGCTGCAGTAGCTGCTGATAGCTTCATAATGCTGTGACTTAACCCTTCGTGCCACCAGGGAGGCCTGAGACTATATTTATTTCTGAATTAGCACTGTGCCCAAATCAATTAATATTTGCTGAATGAAGGGCCTCCTACTGGCGTAGGGGTTAAGTCAGAGCTATCACCACTTCAGCTTGAGTGTGATCCCCTGCCAGGGAGCTACCCCACATATGGCACAGCAGTCTTGCCTGCTGCTCCCCTTAGCAGTGTTAGTCAATAAACCTTCCTGTTCAGCTCCCCACTCTGTCTCTGGTGAATCCTCTCACCCCCTATATCTCTGGCCTACCCCCAGTTCTACTCTAAATAAATCTTATAATCCAATTAAAATGTGGACAAAAATGTGAGCACTTTACCAGAATTATGAAAGGTACATAAAAACTGAAAAAATCTTTAATGCCATTAATCATTATCCATTAGGGAAATGCAAATTAAAATCACAATGACCAACCACTACACACTCACAGAGTGCTTATGAGGATCAAATATCCTGGAACTCTCAACCATGGCTAACAGGAAATGCAAAATGGCACAGTGACTTTGAAATATACTTTGACAGTTTCTTATAAGGTCAAACATACACTTACCAAGTGACTATGAACACCACGGTAGGCATTTACCCAGAATAAATGAAAACAGGTCTACACTAAGACCTGTAGCAAATATTCAGGATAACATTATTTGTAATAGGCAAAAACCGGAAACAACCCAAATATCCATCAACTAGTAAATACATAAAGAAATTTTAAATACAGCAATAAAAATGAATAAACTACTTATATATTTGCAACAACTGGGTGACTTGCAGAAGTATTATGCTAAGCGAAGTAAGTCAGACACACAAAAGCTTATACAGTAATAATTCCATTTACACTGTATTATAGGAAAAAACCACATGAAGAAAATATATCAGTTGTTGTCACGGGTCAGGATGTGTTGCAAAACAACTGACTACAAAGGGGCACAAAGGAACTTTTCCCTGTAGACAGAAATATTAAATAGAAATGGTCTATGTCTTAGTTGTGATAGTTATTACTTAACTGCAAACATTTGTCAAAACAACACACAATACACCTAAAAAGGTGAGTATATAGAAAGTATAATATTGAGAGTACATTCTGTTTACCCTAATACCCTTAATGTAAACTATGAGTAATGACGTCAGTGTAGGGTGAACTGTAATGAATGTACAATAAGGTGAGGATGCAGAAAATGGCTTGGGCTAGGCATGTGTAGTGGTGGTTGGCCAGGGGTGGGGGTGGGGGGGGTGGGGGGGGTGAATATGGGAAATCTCTGTACCTTCTGTTCAGGGTAACATTATCTGTTCTTCTCAATTTTGCTGTGAACCTAACATTGCTCTAAAAGTCTACTTTTTAAAAATGGGGAATATTATCCTAGGCAAATTATACTTCAAAAAACCTGATTTTAAAATGCACTGGATGAGTTACTTCTAGCACATTACCAATGCCCACAGCATTAACTTTTTACACCAATACCCCACAGTTCCAAATTAACCACATCTAAAATTAAACTCAATGCCTCCTCTTTGCTTGCAAAATCCTTCCCCCAATTTCTTAGTCAGCTCTCTCTCTAGTTCACTATTTCAGACAATAGTACCAACATTCTGTCACTCAAGTTCAAAAGCCTAACAGTCTACTTATAGCTCTTCTTCCTTCTCCCCAGATTCAAACTCTCTAAGTGCTTTGAATTTTGCTTCCATAACCCCACCAATCTATGGAAAAGAATCTTCCTTTCCATTTTTTTTTTTTAACCACCAATTTAAATCATCATTATCACATGCCTGGGCTATTGTTAGGTGGCAGCCAGAATCATAGTTATGTTTCCTGTATGTTTCCTCCTTTCTAAAAGCCTGCATATATATGAAAACTATTTTTTCATAACATTTGTCTTTTTAAAATGCTCAAAAATTTCCTCAATGAATCATCTCATACAACCAGTCTGCACTGTTCACTATGTTTTGAATACTTTGTTAGCTTTTTCCTGCCCCAAAATTGCCCCTTGTTTAGTTTTATTCAAGTCCCATTTCTTCCAATGAGCCTTCCTCCACATTCAAGACCACAATTCTACCTCCAAATGTCAATAAAATTTACTGCAGACACTGATTATATCTTTACACCTCTACATTGTCTTTTCACCACTGTTAATGTTCCTTAACAACAAATATCCTGAGATATAAGTTTTCCATACCCTAAAAGATCTCACAAAACAGATGAAAGATATTGGTTGATATTGATAATTGAAATGAATTAGGAAAATGTTTAGCCCAAATTGAAGAAAACGAACTAAGACACTAAAATTTTTCAACACTGAAGGTTGAAAATTTTCCCCTCCAATGTCGAAAGAGTCATACAATATTGTGAAAGTGCAGTAAGATACACTTTCAAATTGAGCATTGTGACATTCTACACAAAGTGGGTCTATTAAAGTACCTTGAATTTACAAACCCTTTCTTAATAAGAGCTCAAATACCTTCATAATCTGAATCATATACCAAAATAGGATGGACAAGAGCTTTCTTTAGGGAAGAGAAAAAGCCAACTATTCCCTGTAATCTTTTTTAACCAAAAATTGACTGTACGCACCCTGAAGGCAGAGAATCTCTTTCTAAACAACTCTTCTACATTATACTAACACAATAATTACAGTCTGTTGCTAATGGTTGAAAGGCATATACCTAAACTGCCAATGCTTAAGAGACTGTGGTAGGTAGGTCACAGCTAGGATAACTGAGAATGGAACTCCATCTCCCACTCTGCCAAAGAGGCTACAGAACTGTAATAGTTCTTACCTAATCTCTTCTTCCACCATTTTACTGACAGCATGAATTCCTAGAATTCCAACATTTACTATCTTTAAAGAAATCTTATCAAAATATCACAAGAAGCTACGATCAGGAAATTTATAATATTTTCTTCCACAAATAAAGAGGTAGTTATGATAGAGAATAGAAGGAATAACTTTGGATCAGGCACTGGCTTTGAAATTCTACCTTTATGCTACTAACTGTGTTACAGTGGACAAATCACATAATCATCATTTCCTAAAAAGAATACCTACTTTGCTTGGTTTTCTGAGGGTAAAATGAAAATGCATTTTGAAAGTATTCCAGGATAGAGTCTACTTTATACTAGTTATTCAATAAAATATCAGTTAAATAAAGTTCCTCAATTTTATCTTGCTAATACCCAGTAGTTGGCTTTTTACCAAGTACATGTTTTTTAAAAGTAGAGATCTGCACTATTTGAGCAGTCATTAAACATAGTCAACTTTTCAAAGAGTTGCTAATAAAGACCTTCTACTTACAACACTGAAGTTTAATGCCAAATAATTAAGTAAAACAACAGCTAATAATAGACTATATGGAAAAAAGACATTTCATTTAAAGACTGTCATTTTTCTTGCTTTTCGAACTGAAAATCAAATTAACCATTTAGGACCTCCCCGGTGGCACAGCGGGTTGAGTGCAGCACAGCACTGTGAAGCTGTCCACAGCCTCTGCAGCGCGGGTTCGATTCCTGGATGGCCAGAGAGATTCCCACATGGTGCAGCAGACCTCTCCCGTTTCACCTGCTGCTCCCCTCAGCAGTGTGTTCTATCTGACTGCCTGTTCTGCTCTGTCTCTGATGAATCCTTTCACCCTCCCGCACTTCTGGCTTATACCCCAGTTCTTATATAAATAAATATATCTTTGAAAAACAAAACAAAAAACAAATTAACCACTTACCTTCATCATCATCATCTCTTTCTTTCTCTTCTAATGCTTGTTTCTCCAATTGTTTGGCTACCTCATCAACAATGGTTCCTGATTCTTTATCAGGTTCCTGTTGCCCTGCTGATCAAATAAAACAGCATAAATCAAATTTAATTAAGTACTTTCCCATTAGAATATGTTCTAAGGTTTCTGAAGAACACACAACTTCTTTCCTGATAAAGTGTTCAGGAAACAAAAACAAAACACTGTAAACATAGTAAAATTTATTTAATGACAGAAAAATCTTTCATATCTAAGTGTTGTTCAATTCAATACCCATTACATGTTCTGAATTAGCAGCTAAAGGATTTAAAAAAAGCATTTCTTGGTCCCTGTCCTTAAGCAAATTAACTTTTTAAAGTATTAACAAACAACACATATTTTAAGTTATCAAATAAGGAAGCACATAAGATAGGCAATAATTATGAAAGCCATAGTAAAAAGAGGATTTCTATGGGATACTGAGGGCTAAATTGTCAAGCTGGGCTGAGTAAAGTCAAAATAAATAGGAAGATATTCCACTGTTAAAAATGAAATCTTGAATAGCTTAGCATAAGACCAGGTACCTGCTTTGGAAGTCAATCTAGCTGTAGGAGTAATAGCGTAGAATGAGATAGTATTAGCACCTAATGAAGTGATATTCTGGCTACTGTGAAGGACTTATATTGAGAGATACAACTACTGAAAAAAATACATTAATAATCTACTGAACTCCTTAAAATACAAATTAGGGTTCGGATTTCATCTGAAAGCCAGGAGCAGCCACCAGACTATGTCTGGGTTTAAATTTCGCTCTGGGAGTGTCCCAGCATCTACAAATCTTACAATTCCACCGAATCAGAATTTCAGAAAGAAATAGATTAACATTCTCCAATGTCTCCTCAACTCTTAAATTCATCACTTCTGCTCTCTTCATTTTTCTCTCACTTCTATAGCTGCTTTTAATTAGACACAGATAAAGAAAAACTTTTCCAAAACCGGCAGATACTGGGCAACAAAAAAAATGACTGCTCCATAAATTTTAATTCTTAACGTATAACCCAAGCGCAAAGTTTCAGCTGCTTTCACTGCCTCAGCAGTGACTTTAGCGAAATTCACAGCCACCGTATACATCTAGTCTGCCCGCAAGTCTAAATTCAGATCTAGCAGCCCTCAAAGCTTCATGATGCTGCGGGATCAGGCAGGTGAAAATTCGCAGCACACCACACGTCTTGCAGCTACTACTGAGAGACACGAGCGCGTGGGCACACACACCCCCTCCCGGAGTGTGGTCCCCAACAAACCCCTCTGCAACACCGTGGGCTGGTGGCGGGCAGAGGTGCTCAGGGAACTAAGACTGGCCCACTCCACCCCAACCCTGGTCGCAAATCAGCTCCAGGCTGCTCCAGCCTAGAGGCGACAGAATGGGTCAGAACCAGGTTTTTGAGGAGCAGGCCCAACTGCAAGGCGGTAAGGCCGGCCCCTGGGCACAGCTTCAAGTCCGTGGGGCCGCCAGTGCGGGAGCCGAGTCCTGGCCATCCAGGGGCTCGGGCCCAGCACCCCAGAGCCACCTCCCGCGAGGCTGAGGCACTTTTCTCTCCCATCCCAGCCCACCAGCTCCCGAGCCCGGCTGAAGAAGCAGCCGCCGCTCTCCCAAGGCCTGGGGAGCCCGCAGTCCCGCAGCGACACGCGCACAGGCCCGGCAGCCAAGCTCAGCCGGGGACTCCGCGTCCCCACACCCTGTCAGCCCTCCGGGCCTCAGCCCGGCCGTTCGGCCATCCCTGGTAGGGACAGGAAAAAACCAAATTCCCTTTACCTGTGGCAGCTCCTTTACTCTTCTTCTTCTTCCGTCTTTTTTTCTTGGCCGCCTCCTCAGCCGTAGAGGCCGCTCCCTCCTCCCGGTCGTCTGCATCCAGGTCGCCATTCAGGTGGCTCCCGGAGGACGCCGCCTCCTCCACGCCCGCCATGTTGCCCGAGAGAGCGCGAGAGAGTGAGCCAGAGCGGCAAAGGCCCGCTCCTTCTTCACCCACCCCCACCAGCGACGCCGGAAGCCGCGCTCGATGGTAGGGCGCGGGGCATGCTGGGACGGCGGAGGACTGCGGGGGCGCGCGCGCGGCGGGGCGACCGGCTCGCGGGCTGGCCCACGCGGGCGCCACGCTGCCTCCAGCCGGGCGGGGCGGGCCTGGCTGCGGTTGGCTGGGGCCGCGCTGGACACCTGCCGCGTCCCGAAACCTTAGGGCCAAGCTGGAAGGGAACCCAGAGTAAGCTTGAGCCCGCCCTCTGGACCCGCTCAGCTCACGAGAGGGAGGGGGCTTCTCTGCTGAAATCACAGTTTTATAGTCGGTGTTTTATAAGGCGCAGGAAGCGTGGCCAGAGCTCAAAAAATGTGTTTACTGGTACATCAGCACGCTAGCATGTGTTGAATGACTGCTTTTCCCCCATTGAATTGTCTTGGCATGCTTGTCAGAAATTAATTGGCAATAAATAGCAGAGAATTTACTTCTAGACTCAATTCTAGTCCGTTGATGTATCCATTCTTATGGCAGTACTACATGGGATTACTATAGCCTTTGGAATAAGTTTTGCAGTTGGAAAGTGTGTGAGTCCTCAAGATTGTTTTGGCAATCCTGGGTACTTGAATTTCCATGCATAGTTTAGAAATTTTACCTTGCTTGCTTATTTTCTGCAAAATGGACCCTTGGGATTTGACTCTGTAGATCAATTCAGGGAGTATTGCCATCTTAATAGTCTTCCCATGGATACAGAATACATTTCCATTTATAATCTTTAGATTTTTCTTTAATTTCTTTCAACAATGTATTATAGATATTGAGGAATGTTTCATCTATCCCCATTTGAGGAGGTTATCATAAATTGATGTTTTTATGATGAAAAAGGACTGTGATGTTACTCAACATTGGAGCTCAAGATGAACTCTCCATGCACTTAAGGGGGTCACTGGGGAAACTGGAATTCCATGTTAGTTGGCTTGTGTTCTGGACCCCTGTTGGTTCAAGATGAGACCCCTGCACCCCACACCTACTCCTCTGATTTTCCAGTTCTTCTCACACACACACACACACACACACACACATTACAGGTTCCTGACACACCAGAAAACAGCTTATCCCATTAATGCAAACATGAAATACATCAGAATGTGACTCAAGATGAGACCCCTGCACCCCACACACACTCCTCTGATTTTCCAGTTCTTCACACACACACACATTGCAGGTCCTGACACACCAGAAAACAGCCTATCCCATTAATGCAAACATAAAATACATCAAAATGTAACTGAATTTTGACTATTTCTTCACTTCCAATCTTTTGTGGTATAAAGTACATTATCTGTCTTAAGGGTTCTGGCAGTGCCTCTGTAATCCTACTAAAAACGACTCTCGTTTCTTTACGTATCTTTCTCTCTATACATATCCCTATTTGAAGTGATGTTCTGGCAATATGAAAGTACAGGAATAACATAAAAAAATAGAGGTAACTACACTTATCCAAAATTTTTTAAATGCAGCATTTGTCCCATTATCTGCTTCTTTAGTCTTTCTATTCCTTTTCTTCTTCCAGCTTTCAAAGTTTTTCTGACCTTGGAGCACTGTACACATGGTTCGTTTTATCTGTGCAGCTCTTTGGCTAATATAGTCACTGATCCTCATCCATCCATCCAATTATTCAGTGCTTACTGTGTGCCTGGATCTAGCAATACATAGAACAAAAATAGATATAGTCCTTGTCATGGAAGCAATTAACATAAAGAGCATTAATCAATAATTCTAATAAAGAGGCATTTACATCTAGTGATATGAGAGCATATTTATAAGGGATTTTTCTAGACATAGTAATCAAGTAAGATTTCACTGACAAAGTGGCAATTAGACTGAGATCTGAGGAAAAGTCAAGGGTAGGGTAGAGCTTTAGGGAGAATATTCACAGCAAAGGGAACAGTAAAGAGATTATATTTAAAAGAGGAATCTGTGGATTCTAGTGTGAGTGGTCATTTAGTGATCTCTGGATAGCTCACATAAAAAATGATTAAGAGAAATCTGTACCTTCAAGAAAGTTTACCATTCAATGAAATAGACATGAATGATGAAAATATTAATACTTTCTTGATTTCATTACTTAATTATTTTCTATTTTAAGGTAACCTATCACAAAGCTGAGGATTTTTAAAGGGTCTACATGATCTTCAGATTGGGAGCAAGAATGTGGCTGGTCAACCTCAGGAGAAATCAAAATTTATTCTTTTTGAAGGTAAAAATGTTAGAAACCTTTCTAACATCCTTATAGGTAAAACTTACTACATCAAAAATGCCTGCTAGCTTTTTTGTGAATCTTTCTAGTTCCTTTTTAAGTGTAGGAACACCTGGTTCTGACTA
This sequence comes from Talpa occidentalis, assembly GCF_014898055.3. Taxonomy (NCBI): domain Eukaryota; kingdom Metazoa; phylum Chordata; class Mammalia; order Eulipotyphla; family Talpidae; genus Talpa; species Talpa occidentalis. The sequence goes on from NW_023601653.1 coordinate 17,192,630, forward strand.
CTACTTCAGACCCAGCCCAGGAGACACAGGAGCCTAGGGAACAAAACCTATAGGGTTGATGAATTTTAACAAAGGGGTGTTTGAGATACAAGTTGATGTACAGAATTATCAATGTCAAAATAAAGTTTGTACAGTGGGGGAAAAAAAGCTGCTACAAGCAATGAAAATCCCTGCAAAGTCACTGTATTACTATTTCTCTCCCTTTCATTTCATAAATAAAACTTCAAGGTACTAGTGAAAAATAATATATGGCCTCACTAGTGGCATAGGGGTTAAGTCTCAGTGCTATTGCACTATCACTGCTGTGGCCAGAGTTTGATTCCCCGCCAGGGAGCCAACCCACATATGGCACAGCAGACCTCTCCTATCTTGCCCACTGCTCCCCTTAGCAGTGTATTTCAGAAAATACGCCTGTTCTGCTCCTTACTCTGTCTCTGGTGAATCCTCTTAACCCCCCTCACCGCACCTATGGCCTACACCTCAGTTCTAATATGCAAAAATAAATTTTAAAAAATTAAAATAAAATTGAATGAGATTAAGGAGTGAGAAATGTTGGCCTCAACTCTAAAGCAAACATTAAAATCAGGATAGCTGGAATTAGGGAGGCCTGTTAATATGTTATTTTTGGTGACAATATTGATGAGAATTTATATGGTTGGAGGATTATAGAGGAGATGTTGGATTGCAGAAACATTTGTAAGTACTAATCAAGAATTCAACTCCATCAAACATGGAGAGAGAGGAATCAAGAATGACACCCAGGTTTCTGACTTGCCTTCCTGAGTGGATAGCAGTATTACTCCCTGAGATAGGAAATATGGGAGGAGGAGGGGGTGCAGGGGAAGATAAGCTCTGGACACTATAAGTTTGAGGTGCCTGCAGGGCATCCAGGCAAAGATATCTAGTAGTCAGTTAGAAATATGGACCTAGAGATAGAGGCATAAGAGTTATTAGCGCCTAGGTGTGCTAGAAGGCTATGAATGAGGTAGTTCAGGAGAAAAGGATAGAAAAACTAAACAACCCAGACGAACACTAAGGTTTGGGAGTGGTGGCCGTTTGTTCATTTGTTTATTTGTAAGGACTGTTGTAAAGACAGTCCTTATTTGTAAAGATTGTTGAGGCTGCAAAAATAAATGATAGGACAAGAAGGAGAAAATGCTATAGAGAATAATTACATAGAAGTGAGGAGAGAAAAACATTTTATGAAATAAAAAGTTTAGTCACCTATGAAAAGAGTAGTACAAAGTAGTAGTACAAGTAGTACGAAGTCTCAAAATACCATTGATTTTAATCACTGGGAGGTCACTGGTGACTTCAATGAGAACAATTTTATTAAGGAGCATCAAAAGAAGGCTCTTCATAAGAGATAGGGATGCAGTATGCTGAACGCCAGCTCAAGGAGCAAAGGATCTTTTATTTCAGATCCCCTTCATCAACAACTCTTGCAGCTAAAATTAAATCTGATATAGAATACCTTTTCATGTGCTATATAGGCCATTTACCTATACTCTTAGGAGAAATGTCTATCCAAACCCCTTTCTTCTTAAAAATTTAGTTATTTGTCTTTTTATTGTTGAGTTTAAGAGTTCTGTATATATTCTGCATACTAAGCCATCATTGCATATAAGAGTTGCAAACTTTTTAAATTCTATGACCCATTTTGAGTTAATTTTTTTAAGATTTATTAATTTATGCATACAAGAACTGGGGTACAGGACAGAGATGTGGGGGATGAGAGGAGTCACCAGAGACAGAGTGGGGAACAGAACAGGCAGATCTATTGAAATACACTGCTGAGGGGAGCAACAGGCGAGACAGGAGAGGTCTGCTGTGCCATGTGAGTCTCTCCCTGGCTGGCTGGGGATCGAACTCATGCCATAGAGGCTGTGGATAGCTTCATAGGTTGCGCCTTAACCCAATGAACCACCAGGGAGGCCCGTTGAGTTAATTTTTTCTATCTATTGTGATGTAGGTGTCCAGCTTCCTTCTTTTACATGTGAATATCCAGTTGTCCCACTAGCATGTGTTAAAATGACTACTTTTCCCCCATTGAATTGTCTTGGCATGCCTGTCAAAAATTAATTGACAATAAATAGCAGAGAATTTATTTCTACACTCAATTCTAATCCGTTGATATAGCCATTCTTATGCCAGTACTACATCTGATTACTATAGCCTTTGGAATAAGTTTTGCAGTTGGAAAGTATGTGAGTCCTCAAGATTGTTTTGGCAATTCTGGGTATTTGAATTTCCATGCATATTTTAGAAATTTTACCTTGCTATTTTCTGCAAAAAGGACCCTTGTGTTTTAACTCTGTAGATCAATTCAGGGAGTATTGCCATCTTAATGGTAAGTCTTCCCATGGACACAGAATACATTTCCATTTATAATCTTTAGATTTTTCTTTAATTTCTTTCAACAATGTTTTATAGATATTGAGGAATGTTTCATCTATCCCCATTTGAGGAGGTTATCATAAATTGATGTTGAATTTCATCAAATGCTTTCACTGCATTTTTTGAGGTGATCCTACCATTTTATCATTCCTTTTGTTGATTTGAATTACATTGATCGATTTTTAGATGTTAAATCGTCCTTGCATCTCTGATAGAAGTCCCACTTGGTCATGATGTATGATCCTTTTAATGCATTATTGAATGGTTTGCTAAGATTTGGTTAGGATATTTGCATCTACGTTCATCAGTGATATTGGTCTTTTTTAATTTTCTTTTCCTGTGATATCTTTCTCTGCTTTTCAGGGACGACATTTTGAATGGCATGACCCTGCCATGCACAGTGTCACTCATCTTCACAGGCACTATTCCTTATCAAACCCTATTTATTATTTATTATCAAACCTTATCAAACCTTAATTATTTATTTATTTACTTGGCTTTTCTACTAGCACAGTCATTCTCAATTGGGAACAATTTTGATACCACAGGCACATTTGGCAATCTCATGAGACACTTTCAGCTGCTGTAACTGTAACAGGGTAATCCCCACGGAAAGGAAACATCCCGGATTCTCTGCCCCACCCAAGGGAGGGGCGGAGCTGAGCAGGGAGGAAAAGCTAGAGAAGACAAGAGGGAGAAAAGAGATCAAGAAGGAAGTACATGCTCCCTGGTGGCACAGGGGTTAAGGTTTCAGTGCTCTCAAGCTAACACCAGCCTCTGCAACATGAGTTTGATCCCAGCAAGGGAGCTGACCCACATGGCACAGCAGACCTCTCCTGTCTTGCCTGCTGCTCCCCTCAGCAGTGTATTTCAGTTGGTCTGCCTGTTCTGTTCCCCACTCTGTCTCTGGTGAATCTTCTCGCTCCCCTGCACCTATGGCTTTCACTCCAGTTCTTGTATGCATAAATAAGTAAAAATGTAAATTTTTTTTTTTTTAAAGAGGCACATGGAGCAGACATGTGAAGAAGCTGTGCTTGCATCTGGGCCTTGGACTAGTACCAGGGACTTGGGGAACATGGAAGGAGACACTTGAGACAGACATGGTGAAAAACCCACAAGGAGGCTAACAGTGGCAGCCTTTTTCTTGACTTGGGTTTTGATTTTGCTCCTTCCAGACTTGTCTGGCCCATTCTGCCCCTTTTTTATGGGTCCACGCCAGAAGTTGCCTCAGATTTGTGGCAAGCTTTTGGGTCTCAGCAGTCCTGCTTTGGCTGGGCATTCACACACAAGGAGATGGCTAACTTCAGGTGCTTAATTTCATAACTAGATTCTTTCTCTTCTCTTTATTGCAAACTATTGTATTAAAGTTATTTTTTACTGAAGGTCTTACACACTAGAGTTATGATATATACAACATACTAGAGTATGTTATGTCTTTACGCAGTGAATGGCAGAATCCATTTAGAGCAGGCAGATTTGGGGGCCCTGGAATGCTCCTTCCCCCTGCCCTGTAACATAACTGGGTAAGGATTTATGCTGCTGGTATCAGGTAGATAGAGGCCAGGGATGCTACTAAGCATTCTACAATGCTGAAGGTAGCCCCTTACCACAAAAAATTATCTTGGCCAAAATGTCAATACTAATGAGGTTGATATGATAATTGATATGCTAATTGCTGTGTTTGTTAATAGCTCACAATCCTTCCCAGTGCAATTATGTCAAGTCCATTGTTTATGAAGTGAAAATGGAGACACAGAAACCATTAAATGTTTTTGAAATATCACCTGTAGACATGATATTTGTTTTCAGATCTCTTAGATCTCATGGCAAAATGGGAGACTTTACTGAAGCTAAACCTTTGGACATTGGGCCCATCTATTTCTTTGATCAGGTAAAATCTGTTCAGTCTCAACAAATTGTAGTATTCTTTAAATTCATTTTTAACCAATATTTTTCTCCAGCTTTTAATCAAAAAGATCTCTTTCATTTTAGATGAAACCAAAAAGGAAAAGATGGGAAAAGACAAAACATGAAGACTGCATCCCTCATCTGAAATACCGCTTAAGACATGAGTATAGGTAAAACATTTAGATATTCTTCAGCTGCTGGAGTTACTTTCAAGGAATTAGAAGGTGCTCAGTATCAATCTTTCCCTATTCTCCTTTCCTCCAGAAACTACATCAAGGAATTGCCACTTCAAAGTTGATCATAAAGTTAACCAGAGAACTTTATTTTAGCCAGATTAATGATTCATTAAGGCACCCTTGATCCCAGTTTTCTTGCAATTCCACAGCAAACCCAGCCCCACTCTTGTCTTGGGGCATTCGAACTTTAGGCTCTTCCCCCTCAACCCCATTTTCTGCATAGTTTACCTCTGTTGCCTTTAAGTCTTTACTTAAATTTCACCTTTGTGATGAGACTTCCTAACCTTCTAGCTCAAATTTCCACCCTGTTCTCTTGCCATTTTCTGTACCCCTTCCTACTTCTCTGTTGCACCTATTGCTTTCTAACATTTTTAACGATACCCCTATTTATTTGTTTGCCCTCTCTCCTCACAAGAGTATCGGGTCTGCAAAAGCAAAATTTAAATTTTTTTTTTAACTTTTGCATAGAAGAACTAGGGTGTAAGCCAGAGGTACAGGGGGTTGAGAGGATTCTCCAGAGACAGAGCAAGGAGCAGAACAGGCAAATTTACTGAAATATGAAATACACTGCTAAGGGGAGCAGCAGGAAAGACAGGAGAGGTCTGCTGTGCCATGTGGGTTAGCTCTCTGGCCTGAGATCAAACTTAGGCCTTAGTAGTAATAGTGCTGAGACTGAACCCCTAGGCCACCAGGAAAGCCCAAAAGGAAGATTTTTTTTTTACTCTCCTTGATCACTTCTCTAGCTCCAGTCCTCAAAACACATAGAATATGTATTGGCATATAGAGTGTGCTTAATGAATATTTGTAATTAACATTCATGAAATTGTGTCAGGCCCACAATTACGAATGAAATAATGAAACTAGTCGTTCATGTTTTTTTCCTCTGGTTTCTATAGTTTCCTTACTTGTGAAGTAGAAATTAAAGTACCCCCACGCTGCCTTAAAGCATAAATCACAGACTGTATAATACTCATTAGTTATACCAGTGAGTTCTCAAGTGGGGGACATTTGGAAATGTTTGGAGACATTTTGGTTGGCTCAGCAAGGGATGGGGGGATGATGTTATTGTCATCTAGGGGACAGAGACTATAAATGCTGCTAAATATTCTATAATGCATGGGACTCCGCCTGCAATAGAGAATTATCTACCTCAAAATTCCAATAGTGCATGGTTGAGAAGATCTGTATTTTTTAATTTTGGTCCTGCTTTAACTTTTCTCAAGACCATTGCAAATTCCTGCTCTTTTCAGAACTATGTTGTCTCTTCATTTCCAACTTTTTTTGCTTGAAAAACAATTCAGCATAACTCCCTCCCTCCCTCCTTCCCTCTCTCTCTCCTATCCTCCTGGCCTCCCTTTGTGGATCACATTTTTTATGACAGATCCTTGGAGATGGCAACCCTTGGGGGTCACATTAATTCAGTTTTAAGAAGTGAGATCATGTGAAGCTGTGTTTCAGTGTGCTGGTCTAAGTCTATTTCTGGGTAACCCTTACTTCTAGGATATAGCCTTTGGGTGTAAACCAATGATCTCCTATCATATACCAAATTTTCAAACTTGAGTCACCACAAAGCTATGGAAAGACCTGTTTAGACCCTAAGCTTCTCAGATGCCTCTTCTAGAACTGGTAAATTCCCTCTCCCAACCCGTATATCTCCACTAAGGGGAAATATGGAGTTTTTCTCTTTGGAGTTCCATCTTCTCTCAGATACTCAGACAATAACTCTTCACTGTCTTGTTATCTCTCCATAGCCGTTAAGAAGGTGTTTTGTTTATTTTTTTTTTTTTTGCCCTGCTTCTTTAGTTGTCTTCCAAGGGAAGGTTACTTTGAATTACCTAATTGCTATTACCAAAAGGAAACGATCACTTATAAATTTTAAATAAAACATACGTGTTTTATAAACTGTGGCTCAAAATTTCAATATTTGATATATTTTCCCCATTTGTGGATCTGTTTGTATTGTCTGCTTTGGAATTTCAGTATAAATTTAGTGATATTTAATGGGTTGAAGGATGGACTGAGGGAACAGAATGTGTTTGTAAACCAACGTAAGAAATTCAGGGAGGACTTTCTAGAAGAAATTATCTCTGTCTTATTTTATAATTAAACAAGTGAATAAACAACACGGAATATTGGTTTATATCTTCTGTGTATAAACATAGTAAATGTTCATTGTGGAAAACTATAATATAAAGGAGAAAATTTTTAATGACCTCCATAATCCCACAGTATACTTTCTCGTGAAAATTTGCTTCATCTTTCTACTACCAGATACAGCATATATATACTATACATTTGAGATCATTCCACATATTTAATTGTGTATACTTTTTATATAATTTTATAACATAAGCAGTTTTCCAAATTTTGTTTTATTCAAAACCAATAAACAGTGGTTTATTGGTTTATTGGTTTCCCATTGTATGAGTATGGCATTATTTACTTACTACTATTGTATACTAAAATATTCTTCTCAATTTTTCTTGTATCAAAAGATGATATACTGGGCCTCCCCGGTGGCGCAGAGGTTGAGCGCTGGGTTGCGAAGCTGCCCGCGGCCTCTGCGGCGCCAGTTCGATCCCCGGCTGCTCCCCGGCCACCAGAGGAGGGTCCCACATGGCGCGCAGACCTCTCCTGCGGCCCGCTGCTCCCCTCAGCAGTGTACTTCGGTCCTTCTGCCTGCTCTGCTCCCCACTCTGGCTCTGGTGAATTCTCTCACCCTCTTGCGCTTCTGACTGTGCCCAGTGCATGTATAAAACAAAACAAACAAACAAACCAGCAAACAAATAAATAAAGCATGCCTCTAAAAAAAAAAAAAAAAAAGGTGATGTACCATATACACAATGGAATATTAATCAGCAATCAAAAAAAAATAAACACACGCAGTTTGCTGCAACATGGATGGAGCTAGAAGGGATCATGCTCAGCGAAATAAGTCAGAAATAAAAAGAAAAATACCAGATGGTCTCACTCATAGCAGGAATTTAGAAAACCTAAATAAGGGACCAGGAAAAAGACTAATTAATACAAAGTAAAAATCAAAATCAACAAGCAACTATAAACCAGGGACACACTATGAGGGGGGATACTGGGAAGGGTGGGGAGAGGAAGGATTAGGGTCAAAATAAGGGGGGGTGCAATTGTATGGGGAATATAACCAAAATGAAAATGCATACATTATGCAAAAATGAAAAATGATGTAAGAATTATATAAAATAAAATATTAAAAATAAATAAATTAATTAAAATACGAAAAAAAGATGATGTACCAATCAGCAATTTTATGCATATATGTTACATATCTTTTTAATTATACTTTAAGTTGAATTTATGTAAGTCAGATTGCTAGGTTAAAGAGTATAAATATCTTTAAGATTTATATATATTTTTTACAGTCACACAGAGAATACAAAATCTAAAGAACTAGAAGCATTATCTACAATAACTATACCTGAGGAGAACTATGAGTCCCACTCATCTGGCATCTCACCATTTTATAGTGTTTCCAAGTTTTCTCCTCATCTTAAATCTGCCAAAATATGCCTGCAAAAGCGTCTACTTGAAGAATACAAACTTACTGCTTCTGAAATACTGAATGAACTTGCAGAGATATTGCAGAAATATGTTGAGTATAACATTACTTTCCCTGTGGGAATTGTAAATCTTATAAATTACAGTTGGTCTGAGCTTACTGAAGGTGCTTATAAGTGTGAAACCAAAGCTCCAAGGTTGAAGAAACACAGTATCTTGCAAAAAGAGTCCACATCTATGCCTATAGCTGACTTAAAGGAATACCAAGTCCCCAGCTCTTCCATGGAAGAATATCATAAGGAAAATAAACTGGTGCAAACAAAACATGTGTCAGGTAAGTCTATGGAAAAAAATATGTAAATATAAGTTACTAGACTTATAAATAGTCCTCTAGGTTTCAAAAAAAAAGGATGAAAGCAGCAAGTGAGATACTGACAAAACATTATATTAGCGATATTTAGTTTATGTGATCATTTTTTTTAAGATTTATTTTATTTATGTATGCATACAAGAACTGGGGTGTAGACCAGAGGTGCAGGAGGTGAGAGGATTCACCAGAGACAGAGTGAGGAATAGAACAGGGAGATCTACTGAAATATACTGTTGAGGGGAACAGCAGATGAGACAGGAGAGGTCTGCTGTGCCCTGGGGGTTAGCTCCTTGGCTGGGGATCGAACTCATGCTGCAGTGGCTGGCGATAGCTTGGTATCACTGAGACTTAACCCCTGCACCACCAGGGAGGCTGTGTGCTGATCATTTTAATAAATTTATAAATGCCTGTCAAAAGATACGAAAATATATAATGTTTTCTCTTAAATAGAATATTGTGCTTCATTCATGTGACATGAACTCTGCCTCAGGGGGTCCTACAAATTCTCTTATAGCACCATGGTCCAACAGAAATACATTGCCAACCACAGATGTATTATTTTAAATTGAACATCTTAATTTTAAGATAATTGTAGACCCACATGCAGATATATCATTTCCTCCATTTTGCGAAACTGTAATACAACATCACAACCATGATATGACATTGACGCAGTCAAATCCTTTCCATCACAGCAAGGATCATTTAAGTTGTCCTTCCACAGCCTAAACCTATGTCCCTCCTACCTCCATCCCCTCTTTAATGCTGATTCTCATTCATGTTCTCTTGACTTCCTGTAAAAATGCCTATTTTTTATTTTGTGTTAGTTATCATATTTGGAAAATTGTTTCTAAAAATAATATGCAGTCTGGAATGAAGTTATCTTCAGCTGGATGTTATTAAAAGCAGGAACTCAAATATACTTGTATACCAATGCACATAGCAGCATTATTCATAATTGCCAAAAGTGGAAACAACCCTAAAGCCCATTGATAGATGAAAGGATAAACAACATGTGGTATGTGCATACACTGGAATATAATTCAGCCAACCCTGTTCTTTTGACTCCCAACATTCTGTCTCTCTGCCACTTTGTCCCTAACTCCAATTCTACTATTATAATGGTAATGCTATTAACAAGAAGGATAAATAGTAGTGCACCTATCCTTACGATGATCCATCTGAGCTAGAGGAGTAACCTAGTGTAGGGTTTTACTTAGGATTCCTGAGTTCCTCTCTGGCTATTGCACTGCCAGGTGTATAACTTTAAACACATTTCTTAACTTCACTTTACCTCAGCTTGGCTGTTGTAAATAAGTGCTATAGTAAACATGAGTGCATATATCCCTTCAAATTAATGTTTTTAATTTTTTTGCATAGATACATAAGAGTGGAATTGCTGGATCATGTGGTAGATCTATTTTTAATATTTTAAGCTATCTCCATACTGTTTTCCTTAAAGGCAGGATCAGTCTACATTCCCACCAACAGCATATGAGACAACCTTTATTTGGAGTTAGAAAGTCATAGCCTTTTTGAATTTTTTTTCATTTTTGAAACAACATTGGTTTATAACGTTGCATGAGTTTCATGCGTAAAGCATTTATACTTTCACATCTGTGTATACTACATAATGATAACCACCAAAATTCTAGTTTCCATCTACAACCATGTAATTGATCACTTTGCCCACTTCACCCACTCCCCAAATCCCTTCCCTTCCCACAAATCTGTTCTCAGCATCTAAGAGTATAGTTCGTCTACTTACTTTGTTTCTTTGTATTCCACGTATGAGTGGAATCATATAGTATTTGTCTTTCTCTGACTTTTATCACATAGCATAATCCTCTCAAGATCCATCCAGTTGATCGCAAATGTCTTAGAAAGACTTTGTTTTGAATCCTAGCTCTGCTGCTGACCAGTTCTGTACTATTGGGGAAATTAAAGTCTTGATTTCCTCATCTATAAAATGAGAATAATTAATGCTAGAACTTTATTGAGAGAATTAAATGATATAATATGTGTAAGGTGCTTAGCACAGTGCCTAGCATGTAGTAAATGCTCAGTAAGTCACGATTATTTTGCAAATTCTTCCCTGTAGCCTTATATCTTTTTTTTTTCTTATCATAATCACTGTATTGTCTTATTTATTTTAGATGCAGCTTGACTGGGTCCTGGACTTACAACCTCCTAATTCATATATGAAGTTTAAGAATTCCTACAAGTTTTGCTTTCTTTTCAAAATGTCCCCATTCTGTTTGCTTGTTTTTTCAGGCAGCTTTTAAAACATCTTTTTTTTTTTTTGCACAGGATAATTCGTTCTGTTTTATAGATTAATAAAACTACCTGTCTTGGATTCATAATTTAGCACAAGGGCCTCCCTCGTGGCGCAAGGGGTTAAGCACAGCACTGTGAAGCTATCTGCAGCCATTGCAGCATGAGTTTGATCCCCGGCCAGGGAGCTGACCCATATGGCACAGCAGACCTCTCCTGTCTCGCCCGCTGCTCCCCTCAGCAGTGTGTTTCAGTCAGTCTGCCTGTTCTGTTTCCCACTCTGTCTCTGGTGAATCCTCTCACCCCCTGCACCTCTGGCCTGTACCCCAGTTCTTGTATGCATAAGTAAATAAATCTTTTTTAAAAAATAATAATTTAACACAAAACTAAGTAATGATACAGGATATCAGGTAGCCTTTTTTTTTTCCACTAGCAATAGGTTTCTGACTGTTAGCTAATTGCTAAAAGAAGTATTGACAGTAAAACAAATGGGTTCCAGTAATTCTCATGTGGAAGGACAGTTCTTAGATCCAAAGCATAATTGAAGCACAATCTTTTAATAAACCAAGAAATTATTCAGAGGAATTTTTAATTTATAGAGATGATTCATTTTCAGAACAAATGATGAAAATATTTTATGGGTTCTTGTGGATGTTTATGGGAAATTTTGCTTATCCCCTAGTAAGAGTATTTAAATATTAACAATTGAATTTCTGTTGATAATTATCTAGCAAATGCTCTTTTTGTTCTCCTTCCCTTCTTCCTCATCATGTTCCTTCTTCTTTTCTCTAGTTCTTGTTAAACAAATACCGAATTCCCAGACCTCCCAGAATAGCAGTATACCTGCTGTCATCCGCTTTTCACTGAGATCCAAGATCTGTTTAGAAAATGGTAAGATACCTTTACTCACTGAAATTAGGGTGGATCTATATGCTATATCTGTTCCAACTTTGTCATCTTCAATCACATACTATTTGAAGCTTCGTTCTATAGCCCACAGACACTAGTTTATTTTTTTTTATTTTTTATTATTTTTTTTATAGAGGCATGTTTATTTATTTGTTTGTTTGTTTGTTTGTTTGTTTGTTTGTTTTGTTTATACATGCACTGGGTACAGTCAGAAGCGCGGGAGGGTGAGAGAATTCACCAGAGCCAGAGCGGGGAGCAGAGCAGGCAGAAGGACCGAAGTACACTGCTGAGGGGAGCAGCGGGCGGCAGGAGAGGTCTGTGCGCCATGTGGGACCCTCCTCTGGTGGCCGGGGAGCAGCCGGGGATGGAACCGGCTCTGCAGAGGCTGCGAGCAGCTTCACAACCCAGCGCTCAACCGCTGCGCCACCACGGAGGCCCCACAGACACTAGTTTAAAGAGCCCCCAAACCAAGCCAACTGCAGCCTGCTTCTGATGCACTCCTCTAAGTTTGCAATATCTGTCTCGTCATTCCAAGGTCACACATCTAATAAGATGGGAAACTTGGCAAAAAATGGTACAAGGTTTGGAATTTTCTTTCACTCATAATTGCAAGGTGTTCTTCTCCCAGCCTCCTTGCTTTTTCCCTTTCCTCCTCTTCAGATCCAGAGAGAGCAGTGTCATCATACTCTTTACTATCTGTCACTCCACTTCCTGTGGCGTTTTTCACATTAACAGGACCATACTTGCTCAAACTCCTGGCAAGTGGTTTGTCTTTCCAAAGACTTGATGTGAGTATACCAGCATAAGGTGTGATACAAGTCTGCAGGTGGTAGACCTGAAACTGCTTCAAATACTGCCACACCAGCACACACCCCTTGATGTAGCTCGTCGGCCAGGTAATCGTTGAGTATGTTGAAGCCAATGGGGCTTTTCAGCTCTCCAAAATCCATTGTGTTGGCTATAACGGAATTGGTTGGCAGCGGAGAAAAAAGGAATGCAGGCAGTAGGCACCCAGCACTGAGAGGAATGAAGGGCAAGAGTAAAATTTTTATAAGAGAAAAATGTTAAAGCTGAGAGGACTTAGAGATCATCTCATTCAGTTCTTTCATTTTAGAGATGAGAAATCTGAAATCCAGACATGTCCAGTACCCAGACTCTGGTTAGTGAGAGAGTCAGGATTGGGATCCAAGAATTTCTGATAAAATGTTCTCTCTGGGAGACAGAATTCTGTCCTTCGACTGGGGGATGCTGAAAAATCTGATGTGCAAGCCCCCAGGTTATATAGATGGATTCTTGAAAGGCCACTAATACTACAGATGTCACGATAGGGGCTTAATTGCTTGGAATTACAACTATGATCTGTTTTAATGCTAATCTTGAGGAGAGGTTTTTTTCCCCTTTTCTTTTTTTTAATTGAAGAAATACTGGTTTACAACACAGTATGTGACCTAGAACAGGTTCAGAATACCTCAGATGAATGTCACCACACCACACCCACCATCAGAGCTCCCATAGACCTTTAACAGAGACCACTGGGCACCCCAGCCACCCACCTGGTAGCCTCAATCCTGCAGTCATATCTCTAGGGTTTGTTTGGATGTAGTTTTGTGAGTTCCTCATTCTTTTTCTCTATATCCCACAAATGAGTAAAATCATCTGGTATTTGTCTTTCTCCTTCTGACTTATTTCATTTAGCATAATCCTCAAGGAGAGGTAATTTTTAAGCTGATAATTAGTTATACTTGGATATGAATGGATTTTGCTTCCTTTTTCAACTAAGCTTTGGGAGGCTTGCCTGGACAAGGTTTACCCAGTGAGTATTGATTCGGTATAAATTTTGAAATCTCTCTTTTCTGTTAATGTGTGTCTTTTTTTAAAGGTTGGATCTTTCAACATCCCTACTCACCATCAGAAATTCTGAAATGGAAGACAGTCTTCGATGTTGCTGTGAAGAGACTACAAGTGGCCATAATTCAAATGTAGGGAGCCCTCTGCAGTCTTTGGAGTCATGTACTTTTTTTTTTTTTAAGGTTCATTTATTTGTGCATACAAGAGCTGGGGTACAGGTCAGAGGTGCGGGGGGAGGAAGGTTAGAGGATTCACCAGAGACAGAGTAGAGAACAGAACAGGCAGACTGACTGAAATACACTGCTGAGGGGAGCAGCAGGCAAGACAGGAAAGGTCTGCTATGCCATATGGGTAGTTCTCTGGCTGGCCAGGATCAAACTCGAACTCGTGCTGCAGAGGCTTGGGATTGCTTCATAGAGCTGTGCTTAACGCCTTGCACCACCAGGGAGGCCCTGGAGTCATGTACTTTTATGAGGCGTATGATAAGGTAGATAGGCAAGAAGCATAAGCAAGCATGCTTTTTACCCATAGCAAAAAGCAGAGCCTATGGTATCTTGGACAAGTTACCCTATCATTTGCCTATGGTATCTGTAATGTGAAAAATACATACACTAACTCTTCTCTCCTGGTAACTCATGCAAGAGTCACTATATGATATATGACTTACCTGTCACTCAGCTTTGTCAGATAACCAGTCCAGGATCATATTTGAAATAGTGGGGAAGAGGTGGAAAGAAAAGACCTTAGGCAAAGAAAAGCCACCATTTCTTTGTCTTTCTAGTTTCGTTGTCTTTCTCCTTCTGACTTATTTCATTTAGCATTGTTTAAGGAAACGTAAAACCAGGCCCTGTATTCAAAGAACTTGTCATCTAAAATGGGAAATTGAGGGCTCCCCGGTAGCGCAGCAGTTGAGTGCTGGGTTATGAAGCAGCCCGCAGCCTCTGCAGTGCCGGTTTGATCCCTGGCCGCCCGGGCGAGGGTCCCACATGGCGCGCAGACCTCTCCTGCCGCCCGCTGCTCCCCTCAGCAGTGTACTTCATCAGTCTGCCTACTCTGCTCTCCCCTCTGGCTCTGGTGAATTCTCTCACCCTCTCCCACTTCTGACTATACCCGGCACTTGTATAAATAAATAATTAATTAATAAAATGGGAAACTGAATATCTCAGAAGATAACAATCAACAAAGGCGAAATCAAACCATTAGGAGGAGGTAATAATAATGATAACAAGTAATGATGAAATATCTGCTCTATAACAGTGCTATACAGTGGACCTGGGGCTTTACATGTGTTATCTATACTCCTTACAACCACCCATGAGAGAGGTACAATTCTCAATTCCAATTTTTTTAAATATTTATTTATGCATACAAGAACTGGGGTATAGGCCAGAGGTATGGGAGAGGGGGTGAGAGGATTCACCAGAGACAGAGTGGGGAGCAGAACAGGAGATTGACTGAAATACATTTCTGAGGGGAGCAGCAGGCGAGACAGGAGAGGTCTGCTGTGCCATGTGGGTTATCTCCTTGGTGAGGATCCAACTCATGTTGCAGCGACTGGAAATTGCTTGATAGCACTGTGTCTTTAACCCCTGCACCACCAGGGAGGCCCCCCTCAACTCCAATTTATTGATGGTAAAGTCAGTGTGTCACTAAGTGTAGCAATTTGTTCATAGTTACTCAGCAAGACAGCAGCAAAGCCAGGGGTGAAACATAGCACCACCTGACTGGTTGGTTCACTTTCTATCATGCTTTATTTCTGTTCCATTTGCTCACCTGGCCTCAGTGAAGTGTATTTTAGATGTAATACAGTCTCTGTTTTGAAATTTTTTTTATTTAGAAAAGTGTAAGAAAAAATTGAAATCACATAACCTTTTCCCTAAAAAATCACCCTTTTAAAACATTTGGGCATATTTCCTTGCAGTTTTTTTTTCCTAATACATGCACACATACTTGTAGTAAATATGTATTTTACACTATGTAGTTTATATGTGTGTATATTGCCTTTACAAATATATGTTATCTGGGCCTCCCCGGTGGCGCAGCGGGTTGAGTGCAGTGCTGTGAAGCTGTCCACAGCCTCCACAGCGCCAGTTCTATTCCTGGCCGGCCAGGGAGAATCCCACATGGCACAGCAGACCTCTCCTGTCTCGCCCACTGCTCCCCTCAGCAGTGCTTTTGGTTCATCTGCCTGCTCTGCTCCCCGCTCTGTCTGGGGAATCCTCTCACCCTCCCACAACTCTGGCTTGAACCCCAGCTCTTGTATGAATAAAAATAAAATCTTCAAAACAAACAAACAAACAAACAAATAGATATTGTCTTTTGAATGGTGATTTTACCTTGCCTTTTTCCTTTCACTCAAGCACGAGCATTTTCCCATGCTGTTAAAGTCTTAAGAAACGATTTAACTCAGTTTTTTTAATCATTCTCCTATTATTGAGCATTTGCGTTTGCTCAACTCTTCTATAAACACTTGGCATTTCTTTGATTCCTTCCCATGTTTTCCAAGAAAACCATGCCAGCTTCACAGCAATGTGTGGGGACCCATCTCAGCAACACAGCATTGAATATAGTTATTAAGAGTACTCAACTTTGCTAAATTGATGGACAAAATATATTAACTATATATTTCTTTGCTAACTAGAAAGATTTACCTTTTTAATTTCTTCATGTTAAAAATTCTCTGAACTGGATTTTCCTAATCTGTGCATCTTTTAATCTCAGTGGTTTTTACTATCTTTTCTTATCTGTTCACTTAAGTTTTTTTAATCTATTAAGGATATTAATTTTTTTATTTGTGGCAATATTTATTTCTCTAGCTCATTGTTTGATTTTTAACTTTATGATTAAGATATAGGTGTTTTAACGTTTATTATCATACAATAACCAATGTTTTCAGTTTTTTCCCCCATTGTTTTTATAACTGGAAAAACTTTCCTCATTTAGAGTTTAGACATACCTACTCTATTTTTATTTCTTTTCTTTTCTACATTTAGCTGGAATTTTGTTGTGTATTGATGGGAGATGATGATCTTATAGCTTTTTTTCTTCCATGTCAGTAATAATCATAGCAAGTATTTATTGAGTGTTAACAATGATCACTAATGTTTATTGGGCACTTGTTTTATATGAAGCACTACATGAAGCAATTGACATGCGTCCATGAGTAAGTTGCTGCTGTTGAGATCAGAGAGCTATTAAGTAGGTGAGCTGCTACATAAGCTTACGTCTGTCTTTACCAAAGCCTGTGCATTTATTTAACCACAACATTCTATTATCTCTCTGAAGTCATTTATTGAGTACGTTCTCTGTTATCCCCTGATTTGGATTCTTAAACTGATCATACCTTTAGTTTTAAGCTATTTTAATTATTCATATTATATGAGAGAGCCAGAGTATGGTGTTAAGAAAGAGACCTTGAAGCCCAGTTAATTGAGCTAAAATCCCAGCTCCATCCATTCATGTCACTTTGGGAAATTCACTTACTACCCCTTTGCCTCACTTTCCTCATCTGTAAAATGGGGATAATTATAGTAGCTACATTTTAGTGTTGTAAAGATTCCTAGCACTGGATGGATGTTATTACTATTTTAATATCTGGTATAGCAAATATTCCCTGGGTACTCTTTCTACATTAAAACATTAGTCAGTTTCTTTTTTTTTCTTAAAGATTTATTTATCTATGCATACAAGAACCAGGGCACAGGCCAGAGGTGTGGGGGTGAGAGGATTCACCAGAGACACAGTGGGGAACAGAACAGGCAGACCGACCGAAGTACACTGCTGAGGGGAGCAGTGGGCGAGTCAGGAGAGTTCTGCTGTGCTGTGTGTGCTGTTCCTTGGCTGGTCAGGGGGTCGAACTCGTGCTGCAGTGGCTGCGGACTTCTTCATATGTTGTGTCTTAACCCATTGTGCCACCAAGGAAGCCCATTAGTCAGTTACTATAATTTATTCTTACAGCAGAAATTAGAATTCATTTCTTAAGTTTAAAAAGGCCTCAAAATGATATGGAACAGGAACCATATTTTAATGGAAAGAAAACCAAATTTGTGGGGAGTGTCTGAGAACTCTATCTACTCTCTGTTTAATTTTGCTATGAACCTAAAGCAGCTCTAAAAAAAATAAAGAAATCTACCTCATTGTAAAAAATGCTTTTTTTAGAATGTCAAGCCAATAGATAAATAAAGAAATAAATTTTTGAAAAAGAATAAGGAAGAAGTGAAGTGGCTGTTGGATAAGTACCCAATAGTTGTCTGGCACACTTTTTTAGCTGGAGATGCTATTTTAAATCACTATTCTAGGTTAAATAAATACAGTATGTTGCCTTCCATTCTGAAATATGTTGTCTGGGATAGGAAATAGAAGATTAAAAAATAAAATTAAGTCTAAGTAATATTGAACAAAGAAAACCCAAATTTGAGTCCTATCACTCTGGTTCATTAGTCAGTAGTTGGAGGATCTTGTGTAAGTCCCTGAGCCTCTGTTTCTACAGCCACTTATGGATAATAACATGTTTTCTATTTACTGCAGCAAATTGTTGTGATGTAAAATATATAAATATGCTTTGTAGACACTAAAGCACAAAGCAAGTAAAACTCATTTTAAATAACAATCCAATATCATTAAAAGTGATTTCTAGAAACAAATAAGTTTAGAACCAAGAAGAAATGTCTTGGCAGAGTAGATAGAGGAGGAGAATTTAGCCGACACCCAGCAACAGGGATGAGTAAGATGCTATTATGCATGACCCATCGAAATAAATTGTCAAGAGTGGTTTTTTTTTTTTTTTTTTTTTTTAACAATGAGAACTGCTAACCTTGGTAGAATTTGTTTCCAAGTGATCTGTCATATATCCAGAACCCAGACATGTCATTTTACCGTATGTGCATTATAAAACATTTTAAAGAAAAGCAGCCAAATCTTAGCATCCTCTGGTCACTGGGGTTAGAGATAGCATGGAGTTGAAATGTATGTTTGCTGGATAAAATGAAATTTTAAGCGAATCAGAACTCTCACTTTTTTTACTCAAACAAATTTCTATCACATTCGTTTAACAGTACATTATAGAAGTTTTAATATCATGTCACATTCAAGGAAATGAAGGACAGTGAAAAACATTCTTCTCTAATCTGAATGGCAGGTATGGACTCTGGATTTATCCCAGGAAGTCGGATCTGACAAACGTAATGAAACCTCCCATCCCAGAGCACCCCAAAATACTCTTTGAAGCCAAGTACATTCTCTAGAAAGGGTCTCTCTCCCTGACCTTTTGTCTGGGCCTGAATTTCTGACTTGTAGTTGGTGAACTAGGGTACTCTGAGTTAACTCATGTTCACTGGTAGAGCTTGGTGGTATGAAAGTAGTCTGGCCATCCTAGGCTTGCTGCCAACCCTGACTCTGCAGCTCCTGAGCAGTGTTCAAGGGTCTAGGTTGTGTGAAACGTTTAGAGCCCAAGCTTTGGCGTCCACATGCCCCTCATGCATCTCCCTTGCCCACATTGGCATTTGAAGCAATTACTCTACTTCTCAAAGCCTTATTTTCCTCATATAAAATGGGCATCCTACTAGAATCTGCCTCATAAAGTTGCTGATAGCATTCAATGAAATAATGCTGCTAAATAATGGCACAATCTGCAGAATATAGTAATGAGTAATAGACAGTAACCATTAGTTAGCAATTTTGTATCCCCTTTTCTGTATCTGTAAAATAGGATTAGATATGCTTCAAGCATCGCTCAGTTCTCATATTCAGTGAGTGCCCCCACCATATTAAATTTAATTTATTATTAGATTCCTAGGCCAATTTTGACTTGAGATGATTGAGATATAGTTCCCTTTATGTTACCAGAGGACTGAGGCAATTGGGTAACTTCTGACTTAGAAGATTGTTCCTTAAGTCTTGACCATGTTCAGCCATTTGAAACATATTAGGGTTCCTTTGTTGGGCTAATCAACTTGGTGATAATTATCACCTACTGGAAAAGTCAGAGGTCAACATTTGGCCCTTAGGCAAGAGCAGAGAGCAAGACCACTACCACTGCTTATAGAGGCAGTCTTTGGAGGCATAAGGTGCTGATAGGTCTTTACATAATGACAAAAGACTGTCTAGGGGCCTGTTCAGGGGTTAGAAAAAGAAGCACTGTTTTTGAAAAGGTAGTAGGGAACTTTCCAGAATTACAGCTCCCTACTGATTATTTGAGTGATGTGGCACTTGTGTAATATAAAAGGTTTTGCATTGGAGTTTTAAAATTTTTTTTTGGTCTTATTGGTAACGAAGGAGAGGGTGGCTTTTTTCTCCAAATGATTACAGATATTTACACTTCAGTGGTGTACTTACCTTCCTTTTAAAAAATAATCCAAAAGGTCCTTTTGTGTAAAGTCACAGAAAAATAGATGCATGTCTGAGCATTGAATAAAAGGGAGAAGGTGTGGGCTTGGAGAGTGGTAATTACTTAGGTTCCCAGTTGGGTTTATAAATGTGTTGTGAAGCGGACAGTCTGGCAGCCTTTAATGCTTTTAAATGGAGTGGCGCACATGTGTTCTGGTGTGGGGAAGAACAGCAATCTTTAAGTGTTTTGCTTTTGTCACATTGTTCAAAAATTCTACCCACTCACCCAATTTTTGACAGTGGGATACATTTTCATGAGAATATGAGAAAGGAAGGAAGGAGCAGCAAGAAGAGGGAAGCAAGAAAAGAAACAAAGAGAAGAAAGAAAGCAGTTATTTTAATCAAGTATTTCATTATCCAGTTGCCAAGTGGTAGATTTGGCCCTTGCTACCCTCCTGCAGCTGGTTCCTCCTCCAGAGCACTCATTGAGAAACCCCCACTCCTCTTCACTAAGATGGACCAGTGACCCTTGACATTGCTAGGGACTCCCATCCCTTGTATCCCCTACTCTAGTGATGGTGGGGCTATTATGCCTTTTCTTTTAATAGTTGGATCTGTTGTTTCTGATTACTTAGGTTTAATCTTGAATTTTTTTTCTTTTTAGTATAGTTCTTCCCACACCTGAATATCCTACCCCCAGCCAATAAATGCTGTTTCATTTAATGCTTTCAACTACTCTGTAAGTAGATTCAGGTAGGCTCCCCATTTTACATGAGGATGCACTCACATACTGCAAATATTCCAAGATCCCTCTTTGACATAGGCCAACTCAGTTTTAGGAATTTTTAAGTGCATCTTAACATTGAGATCCCTGTTAGAATCTTTTCTGAATCTGAAGGGACTTGCTGAGGGCAGTCTTAGATAGTCTCTCACACTGTTGCTGAGAATTGTTGGTTTTGAGTCCCACTCTATGCCCCTTTTGGGAAAGTCTCGACTACTGACTCTTCTCTGAGAAGGTGGTTATCACTTGCCCTAATCAAAGTCCTGATCCTCAATTACTGATTATAGATCTGCCTGATTTCATTCCCACATTCTGTCTTAACAACTGAGAAGCCCAGCAGCCCACTTGAGCTGAGGCGATTGCGTAGACAAGCCAAGACATCAGCCTATAAACAGGCACCATTGGTCTCCATGAGAGCAAAGATGATCTCTTTTAGTACATGATGTGCTGCCAACAGTTACTACTAGGCATGCTTGAGCTCATGAGTGTATGTGCACATGCATGTGTCTACATGTGAGCATGTGTGTGTATATGTTGGGAGAGGAAAGCTGAGCAAGAACTTGGAAGATCTGCTTCATGACTATTCCTCAGTGATCTCTAGAGGGTCTGTATTTTACACCACAGATACAACTCCTGTCATACCCAATGCTGAGAATATAGGGAGATGGTGGAGAAAGTAGAGAATTTATAGTTGATATCTATGGCATTGAATGCTGATTTTACCAGGTAGCTGCAAAAGTCCAGGCACTAGCTTTAGAATGGGGGTAGATAGGGCCTCCCTTGTGGCGTAGCGGTTGAGCGGTGGGTTGCGAAGCTGCCCGCAGCCTCTGCAGCACCTGTTCGATCCCTGGCTGCTCCCCGGCCGCCGGGTGAGTGTCCCACATGGCGCACAGACCTCTCCTGCCGCCCGCTGCTCCCCTCAGCAGTGTACTTCAGTCCTTCTGCCTGCCCTGCTCCCTGCTCTGGCTCTGGTGAATTCTCTCACCCTCTGCCCTTCTGACTGTACCCAGTGCTTGTATAAATAAATAAATAAATCTTAAAAAAAAAAAAAAGAAGGGATTCCTCTTAAAAAAAAAGAAAAGAAAAAAAAAGAATGGGGGTAGATGGCATCTTATTCATAAGAATATGAGTTTTGACTTTGGGAATATTTTTGAATGATTAAATGAATATGCTAAGAGACTACCTTAATTTCAAGGTGTCTTAAGTCTAGAAGCTAGATGGTTTCATATTCATCTGTCCTATCATCTTGAAATTTTATTATTGGCAAACATGTTTATCTATGTTCCCCACTAAGTTATAACAAAAATACCTAGTGTTTATAGAGGGCATGCTAAGTACTGGCTTCTGTGCCCAGAAGTCTTTGTGCATGAATTAACTAGTGATTGCCTACATTTCTGCGAGGTATTGTTATCCCATTTTACAGATGAAGAAACCAAGGCTCAGAGGAACTTGGTACTTTACCTACTTTCTACAGCCCCAGGTGGCAGCACCAGAAGTCATCTCAGTTCTTGTCCAAAACCTGTGCTGGGTGATGCTACTCCTGTGGGAATAGGAGCTATGTACTAGTCTTGCTGTTGCTGCAGCCACTGGTACAGTGCTTCATACAGTAGGTGCTGAATAACTTTTAAAATGGTAGGCACTCAATAAATGGCTAAGGATCTTAAAATTCAACTCTCAGAATGTAAAGAAAGCTTAGTAGATCAGTAAAGAGGCGGCCAAAAATGACTGAACAGCCCTTGGTCTTTGATAAGACCAAGAAATTAGCTAACTCTTGAATTTTTTTTCTTTTGAACAGAAAAAAGGAAGAAGCTAAGCTGAAAAAAAAGGGGTTCAACAAGCCACTTATCCTGCACCACTATAATGATTTTGAAGATACGATGAAGGTGGGCAGTAATAGCCCTGCTACTCCTTGTTTCTGGCTGGAGTTGCTGAAGAGGAAGCCTCAGCTACCAACAATCAAAGAAGTTGACCCAGCAGAGAAAAAGTTCCATTACTCCCTGGTAGATGGTTCCTCTCTGACCTAGTATCCTTGTGAAATTCCAGGATAAGAAAGATGGAAGAGGCCAGGAATGATGGAAGGGGCTGATAGGTAGGGCACATGACAGGTAGAGAATGTGGGGTCTCTCCACATTCTTAGCAGAAAATCCCAGAATTGTTGGCAAAGGAGGTCTGATGCTTTGTGTGTATTCAGTCCATTTCTCCTGAGGGTCCACATTCCTTTGTGCTGGGGGTTGGAGAAGTCAACCTGAGAAGGAGCTTGGGGAAAGTTCTCTATTTTACAAGCCTTACTTCTGCTTAAGGGGATTTCTGATGGTAGCTGATATTTTTGATAAGCACCTAAGGTCTCATGTGGTTCTGAGAAAATAAGTTTTTTTTGATTCATTTTCCTGATTAGTAGAGAGAACCACATGGGGATTTAGTATCTAGAGAATCTAGCTTAGAGAAGAAAGATTTTATAAGTTCTTACAAATCCAAAGAACAACTTTGTGTCCATCATAGTTTTGTAGAGGTTGGTAGAGCTAGCTTTTGTAATATTGTTCACATTTCCATACTTATCCCTCCGTCCTCCTGTGCCCATCTAGCCGTCATCATTGGCAAGGAGACCCATCCTCCCGTTGTCTGCTGGAATGACCTCGTTAGGCAACACTGGGCAGCAACCGGGCAACTCTGGTTTCCAGCAACTCTACCATTAACAGGACCAGTTTGACCAGATTTCCCTGTTCTTATTCACAAGAAAGGTTTCAAAGAATTTGGGGGCTAAAATGAGCGTGCAGTAAACACAGGGGAAGGATGTGTAGCCAGGAAAGCCATTTGCTGACCTCACACTATCATTCTTGTGCTTGGTGACTATGGAAGTCTCTGCTCTTCCATTGGCTTATCTGTAATAGTTGATTTAAAAAATTAAATAGGCTAAGAGTTGAATCATTTTATAGAAGACTTATTACTAGTAATATTGTTGTTTGACTCCATATCAGTTCCTTAACGTGGATTTTATCTATCCTTCTGGCCGTTTAGCTGTCTGCCAAAGTTATTCTGCCCTTCCTTGGGGTGGCATGTACACCAATATATTCAGTGACTTCGAAAAGCCAGTTATCCTTGGAACCTTCACACCTTTTGGATGTGGTAGCATTTCTTTTCCTAAAAGGCAAGTGAGATTTCAGACTAATTAGAACTTGTGAGAAAGCTAAGAATAGGAAATGGGCCAAATCCCAACAAAGGGAGACATGGTAAGCAATCTTTAAAATGGTCAATCTAATTGAGAACGCAGGGAAGGAAAATGAAATATATACCTGTGCTTAAGACCGTCCCATGTACAGACTTGCAAATTAGAACAGTTCAAAAGACCATGATCCAAGAAGCCAGTAGAGCCATCGGCGAGCTGATGCTCTGGCTTTTTGGAACAGAAGGATATATACAAGGGCAAAGCCCCGTGAACAGACAGGTCTCAACCTGTCTGATATAGGAAGACTGGTATTTAGTGAGTAAGGTGTCAGCTGGGCCTCCCTGCCACCTTGAGCACTAGATAACACTGGCAGGACCCCCACTCAGCACCCCATGAAAAGTCTCATATTCTCTTCAAAATGTGTACAAAGCTCTTAGGGCCATGATCTTCACTGGCTCTTATATCCCGCCTCCTTTAATTGTGTTCTCCATGCTCTGACATGTATCTATGCGTGTGTTTTGACTTTGTGATTTGAGTCCTTTGGGGAATTTGCTCCTCTCCTTAATGTTCATATATGAAAACTACTCACCCGAGACCTCTGTGAAGATAACCAAAATCCTTGGTGATTTGGGTCAC
This sequence comes from Talpa occidentalis, assembly GCF_014898055.3. Classification (NCBI taxonomy): domain Eukaryota; kingdom Metazoa; phylum Chordata; class Mammalia; order Eulipotyphla; family Talpidae; genus Talpa; species Talpa occidentalis. The sequence goes on from NW_023601653.1 coordinate 17,217,007, forward strand.
GGGGAGTTTATAGCACAGTAATAAAACAATAAAGTACAAAATGTACTAACATGTTCTTAAAAGTGCTTCATCCATCCTACATGTTGCCCAACATTCCTGTTTTCCTCTCCTGTGTCAGATTTTTCCCTCTTCCTTTCTGACTTAGGAAATTCTTCTTTCATTCCCCATTCCCCAGATGTCTCTACTTTTCCATGGAAGAGAAACTCAGCTCTGTACGGCTAGATATCCCAGTCAGCTAACTTTTGCTTACCCGAGCACTTAGCTAACTATTTGGATGAGTCATCCTGAGGGTAAGGAGTAGGAGGGCAAGGAAGAGGGATGGGATTACTTTTCTGCCTCTGCCACATCGTTGCTATGGCATGTCTCCTTTATTCATTCACTCACATATTTCTTCTTCCCTTTCTTTAGCACTCAGTGCTCCCTTCCTCAGCAGTGAGTACCTGTTGGGCATCAGTCACTCAGAATAGAGAGTAATATAAGCTATGGCTCCTGTTTGTCAAGAGATGTGTTACAGGGAAGCTGGAAGAAAATATTGAAAAAGGGAAATAAATGCACAAAGTTGAAACAAAAAGGCATCTGTGGGAAATATTTATACTCACTGATTCAACAAATATTTGTGGTGGGCCTCCTAAGTAAGCACCATTTAGGCCCAAGGGACTTAACAGAGAACAAGACAGTCCCTGTTATCCTGAGACCCTGAACCGATTGTATCTGCAAAGACCCTATTTCCAAATCAAGTCACATGCTGATTTTTAGAGTGGGCACGAATTTTGGGGGGGACATTCTGCATCTTTATAACTCTTCCCCCACATTTACCCTTCTTTGGGATATACCTTATCCAGGTATCCCTTCCTTTTTTTCCATGTGGTCAATTTCAACTTAAAGCACCCTGTCTATTTTTTTTTAATCTCTCAGTCTTAATTTTTTTTAAAGATTTATTTATTTATTTATTTATACAAGAACTGGGGTACAGGCCAGAGGTGCAGAAGGGGGAAAAATTCACCGGAGACGGAGCAGGGAGTAGAACAGGCAGAGCGACTGAAAACACTGCTAAGGGGAGCAGCAGGCAAGACAGGAGAGGTCTACCATGCCGTGTGGGTATCTCCCTGGTCAGCCGGGAATCAAACCCGTGCTGCAGAGGGTGCTGACAGCTTCACAACAGTGCATTCAACCCGCTGTGCCACTGGAGAGGCCCAAAAGCACCCTATCTCGACGGAACATATTGACAAAAGGCAACTCGAATATCTTAATAACAACGCATAAAAAAACATGAAATGTGGGTTTAGAAAAACATTTTCTGAACCTTGGTGTTTTGTGTAGAGATTGACATTGTCGCTTATCTATCAGGCACTGTACAGCACACTCCCCCTCCAGATTTGCTGCATTTGAATTTTTGAAGAAGCCCCAGTCACATACTTGCTCACCCCTATATTTTGACTTTTCTTGATTTCAAGGTAATGAGAGTTGAAAGTTAGATCATCCAGAGAGCAAGAGGACATCCCCACCTTTTTTTTAAACTAGGTCTTAAATAGGTGTTTGTGTGTTTCTACTACATTCAGCATTTGGTATGTGCTGGCCATGTTTTTGGTGAACCCCCTTCTCACTGTTTCCCTCCCCTGGCTGCTTTTATGAGCCAGATCACCTGTTGAAATGTGTCAGCAGCCTACCAGCAAAGAGAGTAAGGTCAGCAAAAAACTAAAAGAAATAAAAGACTAATGCTTGCGTCTCAAGATGCAAAGAGAGAGCGAGATTAATGGGGCCGCAGAGTGCCTGGTGAGGGGCATGTGGACACTTGCCCTCTCTCCGTGGGGAAGAACCTTTCCCAACTTTGATGTTGAGATGAAAAGAAGATGACAGAATCGGGAAGCATTTGAAAGGTTGAGAAAGCACATACTTTAAAAAAGTCTTCCTCTCCCAACCCAACTGTAGCTCAACAGTTTCGAGAGAAAGATTAGGAAACACTATATAATTTTATGGCATTTTAATTGAACGTCTTATTTTGTGACAGGACAGACAAGGTGGAAAATAATTGCTTTCATGAAGAACAAATGTATTGCTACTTGATTTTTCCAGGGATTGTCCAAGTTAGGTTCTTGGGAGACTGTTTTTCTGGTGAGCTTGATTAAAACATCTCACCTTTATTAGTTGCTAAGATGTATCATTTTAAGTAGAGATATCACTTTTTCATGTTCTTTTTTTTTTTAAAAAGATTTATTTATTTATTATGCATGCAAGAACTGGGGTACAAGCCAGAGGTAAGAGGATTCACCAGAGACAGAGTGGGGAGCAGAACAGGCAGACTGACCGAAATACACTGCTGAGGGGAGCAGTGGGGAGCCAGGAGAGGTCTGCTGCGCCATGTGGGGCAGCATCTTGGCCGCTGGAGATTGAACTTGTGCTGCAGAGGCTGTGGACAGCCTCACAGTGCTGTGCTTAACCCCTTGCGCCACCAGGGAGGCCCCGTTATTTCATTTTCTTAGGAACCCTATTATTAGGTAGGTTTCCCAGCTAGGGCAAACGAAGCTCTAAAGAAGATGGATACCTTTTCCATGGTAGAGAAAAATACTAAAGTCAGTTTTCAGAACTAATGCTAATGCTTCTTCCCCCACTTTTTCCAAACTTTAACATGCTGAGGGAGGTCTAGAGCTGAGTACACATTACATGAGTAATAACAATTACAGTAGTAGTAATAATAATAATGATAATGTGGGGGTGATGATTTTTTTAAGCAATTTTATACACATGGCAAAATTTTTGTATTGGAAGAAATTTCATCTTTTACAAGTATAATTACAATTGCATTGCATGGAAATTTAAATTTTCGCTTCCTTTCACCTCTTTTCTGCACAAGTAGCTAGAGCAAAAAATATTTTGTTTGTTCTTTAAGATACCATGGCGTTTACATTCACATCCATATGTGTTTGCTTACTTTTATCTCTTTTCTCTTTGTGACAAATATTTTAAATTCCTAGTGAAAAAAAGTACTTCTTGTCCTGAAACCTGAACTAAAGAGTCCCCATTTGTGAAGCTCTTGGATCATTCCACCGCAATACTATCAACATATCCTCAAAAAGAGAGCTCAGCGGATAGATAATTGATAACCAACAAATACAATTTGGTATGCCATATAATGCACCATTATTCAGTCATAAATCTAAATGAAATACTGATACATGGGCCTCCCCGGTGGCGCAGCAGTTGAGCGCTGGGTTGCGAAGCTGCCCGCAGCCTCTGCAGCGACGGTTCGATCCCTGGCTGCTCCCCGGCCACTGGAGGAGGGTCCCGCATGGCGCGCAGACCTCTCCTGCCGCCCGCTGCTCCCCTCAGCAGTGTACTTCGGTCCTTCTGCCTGCTCTGCTCCCCGCTCTGGCTCTGGTGAATTCTCTCACCCTCCCGCGCTTCTGACTGTACCCAGTGCATGTATAAACAAAACAAACAAACAAATAAATAAATAAATAAAACATGCCTCTATAAAAAAAAAAACAAAGTATTAAAAAAAAAGAAATACTGATACATATTACAATATAGATTAACCTTGACTACATTATGCTAAGTGAAAAATCCAGTCTTAAAAGACCACATATTGTAAGATTGCACTTACATGAAATGTCGAAAATAGGCAATTCTATATAGACAAAAAGTGGACAAGTGGTTGCCTGGCAGCTTAGGGGAGTCACTGCTTAGAGGCATGTGGTTTCTTTGTGAGGTGATGAAAATGTTCTAAAATTGACTGTGGTTGATCATTGCACAATTTTGTAAATATACTGGAGATCCCTGAATTATACATTTTAAATAGTGAGTAGCATGATGTGAGTTATATTTCAATAAAATTGTTAGGTAAAAAAGAGCAATAAAGGGGCTTAATAGTAAAAGCCAACACTTTCAGAGAACTTACAAGTTGCCCGACTCTGCTCAATGTGGGCTGTATGTGTTATCTAACCTAGTCCTCGCAAGCTCTGTGAGGTAGACACTTTTGTCAGGAAACTGAGCCACTGGAAGGGTAAAAAATGTGTCCAACTTCACACAATGAGAAAGTGGAAGGGCTTGGGTCAATACAATTAACTGGCAAAGCAGTGTTTGCACCATTGAGCCACCCTGTCTGTTAAAAGCATGTATTTAAGGCTTAGCACATAGTACACTTCTCTTTATTTATTTATTTATTTATTTATTTATTTATTTATTTATTTATTTATTTAAATAGAGGCATGTTTATTTATTTGTTTGTTTGTTTGTTTTGCTTATACATGTACTGGGTACAGTCAGAATCACGGGAGGGTGAGAGAATTCACCAGAGCCAGAGCAGGGAGCAGAGCAGGCAGAAGGACCGAAGTACACTGCTGAGGGGAGCAGCGGGCGGCAGGAGAGGTCTGCGCGCCATGTGGGACCCTCGCCAGGAGGCTGGGGAATGAACTGGCACTGCAGAGGCTGCAGGCAGCTTCGCAACCCAGCGCTCAACCGCTGCACCACCAGGGAGGCCCACATAGTACACTTCTAATAAACATTATCAAAATAATTATTATCACAATACCAAAAATGTCCTAGGTGTATAGAATCCTCACTTTGGGCATCCCTAGAAGCATCCCTAGTACCATCCCTGATGGTACTCTAACAGTGACTTGACTGTAATAATTATTTATCTGTAATTGAATCCATTTTGTCAATTCAATTCAGACTTTCATTAAGCCCCTTCTCTGTGCCAGGTGCTGTGCTGAGAGAAAACACAAAGGTATTTTAGCATGAACACATAGTGATGCTACTGATTCAGAAAAGCTAATAAAATGTTATGCTGCATTAATAGACATATAAAGTATAGGGAAGATTAAATGGATGCCTTCCTGTTCGTCACCACTCAAATTCCTTCTGTCTAAATCTACATGGTTCTTGAATCTACACGTGTCTTCATCTTTCTCATCCCTGCCCTGGTCCTACATGCCATCTTCTCTCCTGGACCACTACTGGCCCCCTTAGCTGGTCGCTAGCGTTCACTTTGGTTCCCTACAATTCACTTGATCATGTTACTTCCTTGTCTGGTTATTAAAGCTTTCTGTGACTTTTCATTCTTAAAATTCATGATGTATGATGAATTATTTGCAACACTTAGCCCTGTTGGCTTCCTCTCAGACCCTGAATGAACTATGCCCATCTCTTTCCTCCATGGCCTTTTATACATATTACTGCATCCATTTGGAACACATTCCTGGCTTAAATGTTCAGCCCTGAGTGAGCAATGGCCAAGACAGGGCACATGGCTGTGACTCTGTATATGGTGTAGTGAGAGGGGATATATCCCAGAAAAAGGACATCTTGATCAGCTGAGCAGATTTTGCCAACCCTTTGAGAATGGTCGGCTAGGAATGTGAGAGGAAGAAGTCCTGAATTTTAAGGACTGACCTAGTGATTTCCATGCCCTCAGCCAAATCAATGAATTCAAGAAATTTTCTTGTTCTAATTAAGTCATGTTTGACCTCCCTAGTGGTGCAAGGGGTTAAGCACCGCACTATGAAGCAATCTGCAACCTCTGCAGCATGAATTCAGTCCCCAGCCAGGGAGAAACCCATATGGCAAAACAGACCTCTCCTGACTCGCCCACTGCTCCCCTCAGCAGTGTATTTCAGTCACTCTGCCTGTTCTGTTCCCTACTCTGTCTCTGGTGAATCCTCTCACCCCCTGCATTTGTGGCCTATGCCCTAGCTCTTGTATGCGTAAATAAATAAATCTTTAAAAAAAATAATTAAGTCATGTTTCTGGGTGTTTTTTTTTTTTTTTTTTTTTTTGTAGCCAAATATCAATGATGTTTAATCGGGATGGAGGCATTGTGTTCAGCAAAAAAGGAGACGTCGTAAAGGAATGGATGTGGCCTTCAAAGGGAAAGCTTAATGATCCAGTTGAAATTTGGGTATTATTTTATAATCTATTATTCTTACGATCATTTCTTATAACAAATTTACTTTCAGTTTCTAAAATGGCTTATCAAGGGAAAAAAATATTGAGAGGATTGAATTACTTCAGTTCTTCATCGATATAAACTTGGTTGCTTTTGATGACTGTGTCTTTGTTAAGCAGCAAGTTACTATTTAAAGTACGTTTAAAAATTATCATTAGGAAAGCACTTTATGCTTACCAAGATATATTTTTTAAATAAGAAAGTATACCATGTCCAAAGTGAAAGTCTCCTCCTCATTCTCATTCTGCAGAAAATTTGTCATTTAATAGGTCGGTTTGTATCTTTGTAGGGTCAAGGATCAGGAATTCAGATAATTTGTAAGCGTGTGGCTGCCAGGTGGAAACTGGAGTGAACTGAGAAGTGTGTCCCCCCTGAAGGGGGCAGCCTTTACTCAGGGTCAGAAGATTGCTGCCACATGGGAATCTGATCCTGGGCTTGCTTTAGTTTATGAATTTTTTTAAGTAAATTCAGATTTTGTGTGAAGTATCCTGATTTTCAAAAGTCAGCAGCTAATTTCAAACTCTGAAGAATAAACCCAACACTTCTGAGCTTCCAGTCCGTAACGTCTGTAGTAGATTTTCTCGATTCATTGTGTGCACACAGCTTATGTCCACTGCACATTGTTGTGTAGGTGGGACACTGCATAGCCATCCTCAAGGGTACATTTATACAGTACTGCAGGGTCCAGTATGGCAGTCACTTAGTCACTGTGGTTATGGAACCCTTGAAATATACTATATATGTAAAATACACACAAGATTTCAAAGACTTAGTCCAAAATAAGAAAATATAAAATAGCTTATTGCTTATTTTTACATTGGTTACAGGTTGAAATGTTAATATTTGGATAGACTTAATTATAAAATGTTTTTTATTTTTTTTAATTTTTAAAATTTTTATATTATTGTTCATATTTAAACAATATTTGCTTCCCCCCACCCCCTCAGGTGTAGTCCCCATAGAATTCCCTTCTATAAAATGTTTTTAAATTAATTGCACCTTCCTTTTTTTTTTAATAGGGTTGCTAGAAAATTTTAAATTATTTATGTGCCTTGCATTTATGACTCACCATGTATTCCCACTAGACAGGTTGTTGTGTAGAGAGTACCTTCATATCTCTGTTCTATGCCATTCACAAAGCGTCCGTGATGGTCTTATGTTCCACACAGACAATTAAGATAGTCATTTTTAAAGAAGTACAGCTTAGCTCTGGTGGGCTAGGAAAGTAAGAGGAGCTAAAGAAACGGAACTAAGCAGGGCAAATTTCTTGGTACTCAGAAATCAGGGTGCCCTCTCCCTTCATCTGGAAAAACAGGGTCACTAATAGGATAGATTATTCAGCTCAGGTTCCCTCAGCTGGTAGCTTTCCGGAAACAAGGGGAGTGTAACTTGTAACCAAAACAAAAATCCTTCCCATGCTTAGAGCAGCTGGTGTAATTAGGACTCACTATCTACAGCAAGGCATTTAGATATATGTTACAAATATGTATATATTAGAGCTTGAAGAACTTGCGCATTTATAAAATTCTTGTCCTTTATAAAATCTCTCCAGTTTTAATAAGTTTCATAGTAACGTTGAGACTGGTAAAACTTCTAAGCACTTGGCAGCCATGAATGACTTTTGTCAGCATCAAGGGGATAAGATGTTATCAAGCATATTTTATAGGAAAGACTGTTTCGGTGCTAGAATTAGGGTTCAGCGATATTTGTGGATCAACCCAGCATTTTCTCAATTTAAAATGATCTGACTTCCTTGATGAGACATGACTACATTAATAGAAATACTTTCTCTCCACGCCTTTGTTCCCCCAGTAAGTTCTAGCAGCCCCCGGGTTTGCAGCACAAAACCTAAAATTCCTGACTTAATGGGATTAGACAGAAGCTATCTGTGAATGTCGCTCCCAAATTTCCCATCACGCATCATAGACATGTGTGTGATTTCCATCTGAATTATGAGCATGAGAATTCTGTGTAGGACATGACAGTCCTTTCTGTTGCCCCCAGGTGAATAAGTTTATTACCGTGAAGATTTCTGGGCTCCTTGCCATCACCTTGGTCTACAAATGGCATCTCCAAAGCCTCAAGCTATCTCTGGCACCTGTAAAATGCAAGTCTTTTCCTCCCCGCCTCCCTGAGCCGGTAACAGAAATTTCTTTAATCTTCTGAACACCACTTCCTCAGGGCAGACCACAGCAGAAGCCATGTTGACTGTATTTATTTATTTTTTAAGATTTATTTATTTTTGCACACAAGAGCTGGGGTGTAGGCCAGAGGTGCGGGGGGTGAGAGGATTCACCAGAGACAGAGTGGGGAGCAGAACAGGCAGATTGACCGAAGTACAATGCTAAGGGGAGCAGTGGGCGAGACAGGAGAGGTCTGCTGAGCCATGTGGGTCAGCTCCCTGGCTGAGGATCAAACTTATGCTACAGTGGCTGCCAATTGCTTCATAGTGCTGAGACTTAACCCCTTGCGCCACCAGGGAGGCCCCCATGTTGACTTTAGATTCTCATCTTTTAGTATTTCCCAGGAATTGCTACAACAATTGCTGGAATCTTGACTAGTTAAAAATCCTACCACGGCTGTTGATGGACCTTAACTGAGAAATAACTAAAAGTTTGAAATGAGGAGAGTTTAGAATATAAAGAGAGTTGGGAGAAAAAATGAACACCTACTTTCTTCTAAGGCCATGGTTCCTAGGCTTTGGAGAATTAATTTTCATTGTACTAATTGATTGGATTGTTTGCATTTATATTATCTATAATTCTTAAAAATGGTGTGGGGTTCACTATGTTGCTTTTCAACTAAAATGAAATTAAATCAATTTAAAGTTACTTTTTTATTAAAGCCTAAGTAACATTCCTAAGAAACTTGAAGTTGTTAGAGCATTGTTTAAACTATAACTCAGAATAACTTCTCTTAATAATTACTTAACACTTGTGCTAAATCTCTTGAGAAATTTGAGGCTAAACCTTTTGTTTGTCAAGAGGCAAGATATTAGTGAAATATTAGTATCTCTAATTTTATGTGGTTTAGTAGTGAGCTGGCTTGATTGATTTTGATCAAACATTTGAAACTTTAAAAATTGAATGAGTGGTACATATACTACAGAATGTTTATGAATACATATAAAAGCTCTTTAGTTTTAGGGACAAAACTGTTAACCTTTAGAATTACCATGGTTCTGTCACAGATGCTGAAGTTATATATTTTTTTTGCCACAAATAGTGCTTTTATGCCAAACTATCTTGTGCTTCCTTGCATTTTTCTCAACCATGTTATCTGAAAAGAGCTTACAATCTCTCTCAGTTATTCCCTGATGTCAATTCCATCACCAAAGAAGTCAAAGAGTTATGTGATAACTACAAAATAAAGTACAAGCAAGTGAAATCCACAATACAGGACAAAGATGTAAGTGTGACATTGTGGCTGCTTTGTTATTGCAGGCCAAAGTATGTTTTAATTTCCATGTTATTCTAGAATTCCTTTCCTCTTCTCACAAAGACAGGAATTATTGTAGAGAGTCAGAGTCAAGCTATTGAACATGTGTCCTTTTATTATAATTATTAGAAACATTTGTTTATGTTAACTTTTTTTAAAGATTTATTTATTTATGCATACAAGAATGGGGGTACAGGCCAGAGATGTGGGAGTTGAGAGGATACACCACAGACAGAGTGGGGAACAGAACAAGCAGATTGACTGAAATCCACTGCTGAGGGGAGCAGGGGGCAAGCCAGGAGAGGTCTTCTGTACCATGTGGGTAGCTCCCTGGCCAGCCGGGATCAAACTCGTGCTGCAGTGGCTGTGGATAGCTTGCGTCTTAACCCCTTGTCACCAGGGAGGCCCCTATATTTAAATTTTAAAAGATCAAATTTGTTAAATTATAAGTTATTTCTGTACTAAACATGTACCCATTTTAAGTGTAAACCTTGATGAATCTCAACAAATGTGTATATAACCACTATCACAATCAATATAAAGATAATTTCTATGCCACTGAAAAGTAAATATCCCCTGTTTGTCCCAAACAAACGTCAGGTTCTCTCACTATTGGTAGATTTGTATTTCTAATGTTCACGTAAGTAGAATCATTCACATAAGCAGCACCAATATGCACTGTTTTCTGCCTGGGTCAGCATAATTACATACAAGTATACCTGTTCATCATAATGTATTAGAAATTCATCCATGTTATTGTCTCTGTCTGTAATTTGTTCCTTTCTATGAGTGAGTAGTGTTCTCTTGGATGGATTTACCACACTTGTTTATATATATTCACTAGTTGTTGACATTTGGTTATCTTTAGTTATTATGAATTAAGATGCTAAGAATGTTTGTGTACAAGGATTCTGGTTTTGGGGGAATTACGTATCTTCTTTTGTAAAACAATAGTGGCAGAATGTGTTTATAATTTTAATTGATATACTGACTTTGTGAAATTAAAAGGTAACCATTTTTTTTTGGCTCCCAATATTTTTAAAAAAGATTTAGTGGATCATGAAATTCTGAATCTAATGGCATTTAGAGAGGATAATTTTTAGTTATATAGGACCATCTAGCATGTAACAGAATGTATTTCTGTCCAAACACCTGTTATGCCATCAAAAGATTCACCCCCCTCAAAAGATGTGTTCACCTCGGTTGAGAAATGTTCATTTTCAATTATTCTTGGGGAAATAGTTTGTGTATAGTGTGAGGAAATCAATCATAAGATTATTGAACTTATAGAGTCAAAATATTATGAACTATACTAAGATAGTAAGAATGGAAGGTAGAAGAAAGCCACAAGTTAATAGCAGAGTCCATAGGACAGTCTTCTGATCTATATGTTGAAATGGAGAATCACAGAGGCCTAATGTAAGCATAGATAGAGTGAGAAAAGACGGTCAAGAGAAATAATACTTGGGCCTCCCCTGGTGGCTCAGCGGTTGAGATAAGAGGAAGTCACCATGGGGATCATAGAGGGCTCTATGTCCCTTCCCCCTCCCTCTAGCATGCTTTTCCTTAGTGCCAGGGTAGAAGGCTAAAACTATTTCTAGATTCCTCTGAAGATGGATTACTGGATGCATATTAAGCCCTACCAAGCAGATGCATTAATATGAAATTTACTTTAGCAAACAAGCTTATCGGTAAGTTGGGCTTGCCACAGCCCCATTTCCAGTCACTGACATCATGGATACAGAGATGCAATTGTAGCAACTTCCTGATTCCAAAATCATAGCTTCAGTGGATTCTTTCCAGCAGCTCCAGAGGCCATTCCTTGACCACAATCTTCCTGACATTCCAGATGCAACAGCAACCCTGGTTGGCCAATTTGGTGTTATGTGAGCAGTTGGAGACTGTCACTTCTGCTCTTTCAGTGGGTTCGTAATTAGGTTTCTTAGACCACAGCAGAGAGGTTCTATTTCCTACATGAATGATAACACACATGCTAAAGAGAAAGAGTTTCAAGTGGTAACACGATGAGCCTTTCAGTGAGATCAAGCAAATGCAAAATAAAAAGCATCCTTTTGGTTTGTCTCAGTGGGGATCAACAATGACTTCAATATGAGCCACTTCAGGGGTCAGGTTGAAGTGGAAATCTGGTTGTAGTAAGTTGAGAAACAGATACCTGAGAATATAGAGATTCTTGTGCTATTGGTGTTTGCACATGCTTTAGATTTACACTGTGTGAGAGAAGAGGATTGGGCCTGCATGTACCAAACCTGTGTTTTAGATCTTAGTTCTCAAAGTTTCCTAGACTTTGGTCAAACCACTAAACTTCTCAGTCTGCACCGAGGCCGCTTCCTGATCCCCATATTGCATTGACATTGGTTTCTTGCTTCTTCCTCATTGTGGTTGACTTAACAGCAACTCTGTGGTTTGGTTTTGTGGTTGGTCTGAGTGGGTAAAATCTGGCTCAAGCTTCCACTGAGGTGATAGGATTTCTTGTGTGTGGACCTGAGTCTTATTTCCCCCATTTGTTCTGCTAGATCCTTTTAGAGGACCTAATATGTTCCATGCCTCTCTCACTCAATGCCCCAACAGAAACCCTTTGCTGGTTTCTATTTCAGATGGAGGAAAGCAAACCCCACTTTCTGGTTCAGACCTCTACAGCTCCTTTCAACTAAAGTTGTATAATCTTTGACTCTTACATTGTCATGGCTTTGTTAAGCTAGTGATCATTCTTTACATATTTAGTATAAAATAGTACTTAGAAAGAACACTATTATATTTAGAAATTGACTATGTTTACAATCATAGTTTCACAATATAAAATTTCCCTCTTTTTCATATTCATGATTCTTAAATTTCAAAGGAAAGTAGTATCACCAAATCCCTTGGGTGTTTATGAAAAGCTATGAAACATGAAATAGCCTTCCCTTTCTGTGTCAGTCTCTCTGTCATACTGCTTTACCAAAATTGTTTTCATTTTTATCATAAAATTGCCTAAACAATATGGTACCTTAAAATTTTTTCAAAAGCTGCCATTTGGAGACTGTGGTCATTTTAAGTAACCATTGTCTGCTCTTCCATTATTCTGAATTCTATCCTCCCATGTGAAAAGTGAGGGGATGGAAGAAGAAGCCAGACATGTCCACCTTCATGACTTCTTGAAGAGCAAGATGAAGGACACTTCTATGGAATTATGAGATAGAGATAATATTTTCTCCTAGTAAATAAAATAGCATGAGCTTCCAATTCAATTAAAGGATAGATAATCTTTTCAACCAACGATGCTGGGAAAACTGGATATCCATATGCCAAAGAAAGGGGTTGGATCTCATCCTCCTGTTATAGACCTAACTGTTAGAGAAAACCTATAAAATTCTTAGACTAAAATATAGTTATAAATCTTTATGACCTTGGATTAGGAAGTTGTTTCTTAGAAACAATCCCAAAAGTACAAATGAAGAAAGAAAAAATAGACCAATTGGACTTAAAATAAAAAAACATTTGTGCTCCAAACTTAATCATCACAAGTGTAAAATCAACTTCAACTTAAGTAACTAATATTTATTTATTGCTCACTGCATAATTTTTCCTGTTTTTCAGCCTTTAACTTTAACAGACCCAGAAGCTACCGGTTCATTTGATACAGTAGTGGATATAAGTCCTATGCATGACATTGCATCACTTATCAAATTAAGAAAACTTCAGAGAAAGGTCAAGCACATCCTACTTCACTGGCTGGATCATTACAGATTTGCAATGGGTCAGTTATGGAATCCATTGTGTTAAACATAACCTGTTCCCATTGTTCAGAGTTCCAGAGGCCCAACATTTAAATGCCTCTTCCTTCTAAGTTTCCCAATAGGGTACATTTGTAAACTGTAAAGCCCTTTAGATATGCTTACTAGGATTTAGGTGATTGACTGAACAGCAGGAAAAGCAAGCAAGTTAACTTCAATTTTATTTCCTTTCTCTTAGGAGAATCTAGTTAACAATTTTTATGTCTTCATAAAGGGAATTGCTTTCCTATTCATTTTTTGGATCAGAAAATACTCCTACCTCTCAACCATCCACCCTTCACCTCCCCACCAAAAAACCCTCAATCCTTGTTAATATCTTTTGTTCATTTGCTGTTTTGAGAAGGGAGTCTGTGTCCTCAGATTAGAATATGCTACTAGTACATCAACTCATAGTTGGTGTTTAAATACAGAGCTTATCACTGTTTCAGTTCTTGACTGGTGACATAACATAGTTGATTTTCATTATTCATGGTAATAGCTCTATAAAGTCTCTGCAAACACTGAATTAATAAATATTTAACCTTTGCTCATTGGAGAAATATAGGATGAGTTTCTTACAAGCCTCTGGTCACTTTATTTTTGTCAACCAATCAATATTTATTTTTGTGTGTTTATTTTTAAAATTAATTTATTTATAAATACTTTACATCATTGTTCATTTTTGAACAATGTTTGCTTTTTTCCCCTCAGGTGCCATAGAATTTCCTGCACCAATTCACCCATGTACCATCACCACCATCCCCTGTGTTTAAAGACATTGAAACCATGACCAACAGCACTATAATTCATGCCTAAACTCATGTTATAAAACACCTGTTTAAACACAGGTACTACATGCTAAACCCATGTGTTTTTTTTCCACAAGCCATAGCACACCTTCTTGTTCTATGAAACACTAGACAGCACTCAGTACTACACTTGTAGGCCATCTTAAACAGCAAATCACCAACAGAAAGGACAGAGGTATGCAAAACACTAGAGTGCAAAAAGCAGACAATTTTTTATAGAGCTGGAACAAGAAAGAGAAGCATTGCCTTGATCAAGCTCAACTGGGAACATGTGTGATGCAACATAAATTTTTACTGCTCCACATGCATCTGCAAATGACTATGAAAGTGCTGCAGAAATTGATTTAGGTTACAAACAAATTTTAGGGGGCAGGCAAATGCATAAATACGGAATCTGTGAATGACGAAGATTGACTTTATGCTAAATCCAAAAGGCAAGCTTATCCATTTGAGGAAGTAATTTGCTACCCACCATGGTATGTAACACACTTCCCAAAGGACGGACCACAGAAAATTTATACAGGAACTGAAAGATGGAAATCCTTAGCCCTCAGGGCAACCTAGCTATAGCGGGGAGATTGAATCCCTGGGATAATTAATTCCACCTGCAAGCATTCTAATAACTACCACAATATGCCATGCAAATACATCATCTTTTTTTTTTTTTTAATACGCATGTATATCATGTTGCCTATTACATGTGTAGGGCTTTACAGTTTACAGTTTTTTATTTGATGAAAAAAGATTAGGATGCACTGGTCGATAGCATGGCCAAAGCATAGTATTCGGCAACAAAAAGCCCTGTTCAAAGCCTGGTTCCACTTCTTTCTATTTGGGAGAACTGTGATATCAAAGAAATAAGAGCAGTCACCTCACAAGTTCACTTACATCAATAGGACAATGTATTAAATGTCCTTGTCACACTACCTGCCATAGGTGACACAAACTCATATGGATTCAATTTGTTAACAACCTAGAATTTTCTCTTGTTTATACACAGATATTGTATATCCTCTGAGCAGATCAAGAGTGCATTTAAAATAAAGAACTGACAGAAAGCCATTTCTGTGAATGAGTGAAGGAATATCCAGATTATTGCAACCAATTTAACCCACACAGCTCAGCCTACAGATACCTTGGCTACTAGGGTTTTCAGTGAAATATACTGTGTTTACATTTCAGGAATAGAGTTAATGCATATTTGCAAAATGCCCAAGTTTCTACAGAAAGTGGTCAGGAAACAAAAAGTGAAACAAAGTGCAAAGGAAAAAGATGAGGCTAAGGAGTATCAGCGATATCGAAGTACCTTCCTAAAATTGAAGGGTGCCTCTAAGCCTTCACCTCGCCATCGCAAGCAGAAGAGCTCAGCCGGCAAGTCGTCCTTCAGGTAAGCACCTCATCGTTTGTCTAAATAACTCACAGCTCAGCATATGTTTAAAGAGTTTTAGGTAGGTGTCTCAGGCCATCCGCCTACCAATGCTGAGCAAGGCCTTACATTGTTGTTAACATGAGTTCTTTCCAAGCAGGCTGGGCTAAGGTGTTGCCACTTATATGCAATCTGTAAAAAATAAAAAAATTCTAAAACTGGGAAAGTTTCATATGCTTAGATTCAAGCCTAATCTCCAAGCATTTATGACTAAAAGGATACAGAGGAATTTGAATCAGCCAAGAGTTGATTCCATTTGTTTTCACCCCTTCAGTAGACCTGTTTAAAACCTAATCCCATGACTCTGTGTTCACTGGTGGTAAATTAAGGCCAGAAGTTATTGGTTGCCCTGCCTGCTTGTGCAGCTCTCCTGAGAGAAATGGGTCTGGCAGATACCAGATGGAACTGGGATCCCATTAAGAATAGTAAAGGTGGAAACGAATCCTGGTATTCAGCCAAAAAGGTTCACCAGTGTCTACTGCAAATGTCATGATTTAAAAGGTGCATTTCCTAAAAATTATAAACAAAGCATAAAATGAGGGCGAGGACATATGAATACTGGCCTGCCTGTCAGTTGTTATTCAGAGACCAAGGTAGTAGGTAAAACTGAAGGTGTTGCCTCACATTGTGGCCGATTTTATTTCTTTTGTTCATATAGCACATATGTAGACAGCACTCAAAGTGAGTTCCTGAAGTGAATACGTGCTTTTATTCATAGGCTGCTAAACCTCAACAGTATTCTATACAAAATATTACATCATCTTGCACAGAAGCTGCTATTTTTCTCCAATCACATTTCATTAGAATCAGGGCTTTTAAAATTCCATTCTTATTCTTTGAAGCATGTTGCATACTACCTAATAGAATGAACAGTTCTATAAATGAAGTAATATTTAAATTTGTAACTGTTGTTCAACCCCATCAGTAGTGACTTTGAACCATCACTAAGAAGGTGGCAACTTGCTTTTTGCCTAAAAGGAAACACTGGAACTAGAATGTGTCCTAAGGCCTCTCTGGTGGCATAGGGGTTAAGTCTCAGTGCTATCACCTGAGTTAGACCCTGGCCAGGGGCTAACCTACATATGGCACAGCTGATCTCTCCTGTTGCCCCTGCTGCTCCCCTTAGCAGTGTATTTCAGTAAATCTACCTGTTCTGCTCTCCACTCTGTCTCTGGTGAATCCTCTCACCCTGCTCACCTCTGGCCTACACCCCATTCTATGCATAAGTAAATAAACAAATCTTTTGAAAAAATAAAATGTGTCTCCTGTGGAAACAGCATTGGTTTGTTAATGAACCTATAGGTAAAAAGATAATGTCTTTATGCAGCTGTTCATTTCTTTCAGCATTTCCAGATATCCAAACATTACTATGCTACCAGTATTTTTTTGTGCACTAATCTCTGTATGTGAAAACTAAACAGTTACTGAAGTTTATGAATACATGAATTTTAGAGTTTAGGTAGATCCTTTTTTTTTTTTTTGTCTGTTTACTGCTCTTCTCACCTTTATTCAATAAACTTAATTTTAAAGGTTGCATTGGTAATGTTAACTTCAAATGTACATCATGATAGAAGGTGCTGACTTATCTGGAGAGAATAGAAAGGCAAAGTTGGTGGGGAGGAGAGTCAGGAACGAAACCAGTTCAGCCTCCTAACAATTGGTCTGTGAGCTATTTGAAATAGAAATATTTTTTTAAAGATTTATTATGCATACAAGAACTGGGGTACAGGCCAGAGATGCGGGTGGTGAGAGGATTCACCAGAGACAGAGTGGGGAACAGAACAGGCAGACTGAAATACACTGCTGAGGGGAGCAGCGGGCAAGACAGGAGAGGTCTGCTGCGCCATGTGGGTTTCTCCCTGGCCAGGGATCGAACTCGTGCTGAGAGGCTGTAGATTGCTTCATAGTGCGGTGCTTAACCCCTTGCACCACCAGGGAGGCCCTGAATAGAAATATTTTTTAAAAGTTAGGGGAATACCAGGTCTTCTCAATAACACTTCTAGCTATTAGAAGCCACTTTGAATTTTTCTTCTTCACTTTTATTTGCATTTATTTATGCTGAATTTATTCCCAAACCATAACTTTTGTTTCTTTAGTTTCTTCTGGGAATTTTTTTTTTTCTGTGAAACCTCAGAGCAACAATATTTTTTTGAGAGTTATTTGCCTCTCTTTCCATAAAAGAAGATCCATTTCTAAGTTGACCTATATATAAATTCACTAACAAGCATTATACTGAGAAAATAACATTATACTGGAAAACAAGACATTGAAAATGGTTCCAGTGGGACATTAAAGCAAATATAATGTATTATATTTGCATATATCCAGTTTCTTTTGACAAGTAAATATATATTATATAATATCATTTTGTAGAAATGTTTTTCTTCATAGCAAAGGCATCAAGACATTTTGAAAAGCATGACTTTAACAAACATAAGGAAGCCAACATTGAATATTTTAATCATAATAAAAGATACTCTTCTAGATACTTTTTATTTATCTATGAATGCATGTCTGTGAGCATGCTTTTCAAATGTTTATTTTTTTTTTACATTTTGTTTATTAAGGTAAAGTATGTTTATGTCATTGTATCTGCTTTGGGAGTTATAGGTTTTTTTTTTAATTAGGCCAGGTTTTATTTTATTTTATTTTAAAGATTCATTTATTTATGCATACAAGAGCTGGGGTACAGGCGAGAGATGTGGCATGGGGGGTTGTGAGAGGATTCACCAGAGACAGAGTGGGGAACAGAACAGGCAGACTGATGAAATACACTGCTGAGGGGAGCAGCGGGCAAGTCAGGAGAGGTCTGCTGCGCCATGTGGGTTGCTCCCTGGCCAGCCAAGGGATCGAACTCCTGCTGCAGAGGCTGCGGACAGATTCATAGGCTGCTTCTTGACCCGTTGCGCCACCATGGAGAACCGGGAGTTATAGGTTTAAACCTCTAGAAATGTATATTTTCACACCCTGCCCATCACCAGTGCCCAAATAATTCCCCACCATGTTCCACTGGGTCCCTTCTTCCCCACTCTGCCATCCTACTCTCTCCCACCCACCATTGCCTCAGTTTAATTGTCATATTTAAGAGTATCTAGAAAGGTTACAAAGCTTCAGTTAAAACTTTGATTTTTTTTTTAAAGAGGCATGTATTATTTATTTGTTTGTTTGTTTGTTTGTTTATACAAGCACTGGGTACAGTCAGAAGCGCGGGAGGGTGAGAGAATTCACCAGAGCCAGAGCGGGGAGCAGAGCAGGCAGAAGGACCGAAGTACACTGCTGAGGGGAGCAGCGGGCGGCAGGAGAGGTCTGCGCGCCATGCGGGACCCTCCTCCAGTGGCCGGGGAGCAGCCCGGGATTGAACAGGCGCTACAGAGGCTGTGGGCAGCCTCACAACCCAGCGCTCAACCGCTGCACCACCGGGGAGGCCCAAAACTTTGATATTTTTTAAAGTGATGTTCTTTCTGTCTTTTCAGTTCTTTAAATGTGATTTCTAACCATCGCATTTCTAGGTGCCTTCTTCCCATTGAGAGCAAGGATACATCCCACTTGGTTTGTCCTGTGGTGCTAAGGAGGGCATTATGCGGGAAAGAAGGGGACACATGCCGATGTAGTGCTTACAGCATCCCTGAAGTGACAGACCTGGAGTATGACTACCTTATAAGCAACCTGCTATCCTCGGTGGATCAGATCATTATAGTCTGTGTGTTCTCGGTGAAGGATAAGGGCAAAAATGTAAAGGAAGTGACCAAAGTGTACAGGGAACTGAACAGAGCTAGAAGCATGCCTTGCACTCAGGTGAGTGTCCTGTATATAAAAATAAATGGTAGAATAACATTTACATGTACGTTGTATCTTAATACATTTCCTCGGCCTCAGAAAGAACTCCCACACAGACCCATTTTTTTAAGCTCTGACTGTCATATATCTTAGGAGGTCACAAATCTTAGGAGTATATAGCTTAATGAATTTCCTCCTATGTATGCCATTGCATAACCACCAACCTGGTCAAGATCTAAAATATTTCCAAGCCTGAACAAGCTCCCTTCTGCCCCTTCTCAATCTGGTAGTGACAGTGGGAATGAAATAGAATGCTGAATGTGATTTAGAAACAAAACTCTATAATACTTGATACATTTAATAAGGAGAAAAGTCTCCCAGCCTCTTGTCTGAATGAGAAGGTTGTCTCCCAGATTCTCCTTTGCACAATTAGAACAATGGCAGCACCATTTTTAAAAAAGATTTAATTATTTTTGCATACAAGAGCTGGGGTACGGGGGAAGGGGTAAGAGGATCCACCAGAGACAGAGTGGGGAGCAGAACAGGCAGATTGACTGAAATACACTGCTGAGGGGAGTGTATAGTTGAGGTGCTACATTATGGCTGTTGGCCCGCTGCTCCCCTCAGCAGTGTATTTCAGTCAATCTGCCTGTTCTGCTCCCCACTCTGTCTCTAGTAAATCCTCCCACTCCCTGTATCTCTGACCTACACCCCAGCTCTTGTATGCATAAATTAATAAAATAAATCTTTATTTAAAATGTTACCCAGTATGTTATCAGTCAAAGGCAGTCACAGGGCCAGCTCAGATTCAAGGGGAATGGAAATAGACCCCTAACCCTTGGTGGGTAGAGTAGTAAAGAACTTATAGCCATCCTTAATCCACTCTAAGAATGTTTGCGGACAAAGGTGAAACATTCAGATTGGACAGGTTGAGTTGGAGATACCTGTAAGACCTTGGAGTGAAGACAATGAAGAAGTAGGTGATGCAACCTATAGGTCGAGATCTCAGAGAAGAGCACCAACTTTGGAAGACATTTGGCAGACGGAAAGAGTAGTGGAAAGTGGGGGTTACTCAAGTGTGAAGAGAATCACTGGCAGGCAGGAAGATGGGAGATTTTAGAACAATAGATACAGAGGGATCGTTGTGCATGACAGACTCTAGAGAGAGAAATGGGAAGAAAACGTAAGGGAGTGAGCCCACAGAAGCCAGAGAGAGTTTGAAAAGGAGGAACTTTTGAATAGTTTTCAAATGTCATAAAACAGTCAAGTGATAAACTTCAAACTGTCCACAGGCTTTGGCAATGAGGTCTTTGGTGAGCTTACAGCAACATTTCTAATGGGATGATAGGGATAGAGTCTAGAATTTTTTGCTTCAAAGTTATAAATACTATTGAATGGAGGAAAAGATTCATTACCTGGGATTTCATGTCATTCCAATATTTTCTTTCTTTCTTTTAAAGAGTCGTTCGGATTCCTTTCGCTTGCTCAAATACAGCACCATCCATGCATCTAGATTTACTGGCAACAAATGTTCACTTCTGGTTCAAAGGCACAATGTCATTCCAGGGATATTTTTGGTATGTGCTTTGAGATATAGGACTCTTAACCGACTGCTGGGTATGGTCCTTGCATGATATGAATATCATTCAGAGTGCACAAAGCTAGAAAGAATACAGAAACACGTCCATCACAACCTTCTGCAGTACCCGCTGACTCCAGGTCTTCCTAGAATTGCAGGTTATAATAGATCTTATAACTATTGGGTTATCCTTATGATTAGTCTAGAAAAGTTAAAAATTGCATTCTCTGCTAAGTGGTCAAATCATCCAAATCTCATCATATGAGATTATAAATGCTAATATGTAATTCTTGCCATTAAGAAACTTAAAACCTGGGCCTCCCCTGGTGGCACAGGTGGTTGAGTGCAGCACTGTGAAGCTGTCCACAGCCTCTGCAGCACCGGTTCGATCCCGGGCGGCCAGGGAAGGTCCCACATGGTGCGGCAGACCTCTCCTGTATCGCCCATTGCTCCCCTCAGCAGCTTATTTCAGTCAGTCTGCCTATTCTGTTCCCCGCTCTGTCTCTGGTGAATTCTCTCACCGTCCCACTAATCTGGCTTCTACCCCGGTTCTTGTATAAACAAATAAATAATTCTTAAAAAAAAATTTAAAACCTAATTGAGGGAAGGATACAAAATATTCATAATTTACCACCAAAGAGAATAACCATCACAAGACAATCTAGTATGGCAAAGAAAGTATGATCTTTGAAAGTAGACCTGAGTCCAAATTTTGTTCTACTGCTTGCTTGCTGTGTGACCTTGGGCAGTTACTAAGCCTCTCTCAGTCTGTCTTCTCCCTTACCAAGGGGAAAAGGTAACTCTCAGGGAGCAATATAAATCATCCTATAATTCTCTGGGTTCTTCTTAGACTGGACGAGTAATCAAAACAGCATCAGAGGGTTAGCAAGGGAAAAATCAATTTAATAACACACAGAATTTACAACAATGTAAATTCTTAAAGAATAGTGAAGTGGACTAGGGACATTTATCCTGCATTTAGAGTCCAGGGGCATCAAGGAGAAAGAGAAGGAGACTTCACATAGCAGACATGAGGGCGCTACCTCATCTCCACTG
The DNA here is from genome assembly GCF_014898055.3 of Talpa occidentalis. Classification (NCBI taxonomy): domain Eukaryota; kingdom Metazoa; phylum Chordata; class Mammalia; order Eulipotyphla; family Talpidae; genus Talpa; species Talpa occidentalis. The sequence goes on from NW_023601653.1 coordinate 17,238,809, forward strand.
AGAGTAAAGATTACTCTGAGAGTAAAGAGATTCTTAGGAGGACGTATTCACTGATAAACCTGTAATTAGATAAGACTATCCAATCTACAGCCTTTCTTCCAGGACATAAAGGGGGAGCAGTAATTACTCCCATTAGTTAAAGGGCAGAAGCTTAGGACATAAAAATCTCTTCCTCAGCTAGGGAATGGCGAAGCGCTTAGGTAAGGCCTTAGGGAAGAAATGTCTCCTCAGCCTCACAGGATTTCATTACTCTTAGCTCAAAATACTCTGCATGCCAGAGTGGGGTGTCTTGAGACCAGTTCTGAAAATCTTGGAATGGTCTGATTTGGGCACCTTCATAACCTCCTCAAAACTGTAAAAATTCAGTGAGCTAATACACGTAAAATGTTTATCTTCATTCCTGGCACATCAGGGACACTTAATAAATTTTCACTCCCACCCATTTTTCAATTCAACAAATGTTTATTGAATGTCTGTTCTGAGCCAGTACAGTATCCAGTGCTGAGGACACACACAAACACACACACACACGTGTGCTGCAGCCCTTCCTAGGGCCTGGAGAAGATCCACTCCATCTGGAAGAGGAGAGAATTGGATCAGATTAGGCCTCTCAATCCTGGCTTATTCCTTTGGTGCATGAAAAAATATTGATTCCTGGGCCTTCCCCAAAATTAAATTAGAATTTCTGTGGGTGAGACCCAGCATCAATATTCTCTTTACTTCAACTTTGTTATGGTATCTTTCACATGTAATATAATAATGCACTGACTTTAAGTGTACAGTGCCCATGATTTTTTTTTTTTTAAAGATTTATTTTTTTATTTATACAAGCACTGGGTACAGTCAGAAGCATGGGAGGGTGAGAGGATTCACCAGAGCCAGAGCGGGGAGCAGAACAGGCAGCAGGACCGAAGTACATTGCTGAGGGGAGCAGCGGGCACGGCAGGAGAGGTCTGTGCACCATGTGGGACCCTCACCCAGTGGCCGGGGATCGAACCGGCACTGCAGAGGCTGTGGGCCGCTTCACAGCCCAGCAACCGCTGCGCCACCAGGGGAGGCCCCCGTGCCCATGATTTTTGACAAGTATGTATATGTACTTGTGTAACCACTTCCACCATCAAGAAAGAAATCATTGCCAAAACCCCCAAAAGTTTCCTTCAGTCCGTTAGCTGTCAGTCCTTCCACTGTTATCCCCAGGCAACAACTGATGTGCTTTGTTACTACTTATTGGGTTTGGCTTTTCTAGAATTTCATCTAAAAAGATTCATACAATAAATCTTCTTTTGTCTGGCTATGTTAGGGTATAACTTTTTTTTTTTTACATTTCCCTGGATAATTTTAATGAGAAGCAATGGGCTGGATGATTTCTCAGGACACTTTTAGCTAAAAAAAAAATTCCATGATTTCATCTGCTAGTCTAGAGGTCTTTTGTAAAAATTGCATTGAGGAATAAGTATGACTGCTGTCATTGTATGATAATGCCAACACTAATATTTGTTGAGGTTTGTGTTAAATTATTCATGTGTAGTTTCTTACTTAAATCCCACAGCAATCCAGGGGTTTGCTGTTAGTATTACCCCTGAAAATAGCAGTAGAAAATGAAATTTAGAGTAAGTAACTTGTTCAAAGTCCAGGAGTTAGCAAATGGTGGGGGTAGAACTCAAAGCCAGATTTTCTCACAATGAATGGAAACTTTGCTTTTAACCAAAACTTTCCAAGAGTTCCCACAAGGTGAAGTTTCACTCCCAGTAGGTCAAAAGGCTACTTAAAGATACCTATTTATTATGAATATTCAATCACTGATTTGTCTTACTTAGTGTTTCAGTTATTGTCTAGTTATGAAACTTAGTATTGCACTGTACCATTTGAGGATAGCGGTAAGAATATTCTTTAGTATTGAATATTCCAACAGAGAATAAAGCCAATATGTAGAGTTCTCTTGTGATATAGAAATTGGGCATTTCAGTGATGTCTGTTTTGGTCTTTGATTCCCCTGTGTATCAATCATGCTCGAAAGAAAGCTAAGAATCAAGACTTTTTTTTTAGAGAGATTATGATGATCTTGGTAACTTTCCCAGGAAGTGAACTCTATGGCTAAATTATTGGATATGATGATGAGACTGTTAGTTAGAAAACCATTTAACTCCTAACTGTGACTTTTACTTTGCCTTCTGTATTTTTGAACTTAAACATATATTCTCTGAAAATTAGTCATTATTTTGGTGAAACTGGCTGTTGAAGAAATTCCATTTCTGTGTAATTATGTAACTTTTTATATATAATGTACAAGGGAAGAGTTTGAGGTGAAGATGTGTATAGCTCATGTTCCCTATTAAGAATTCTCTTAATCAAGATAAAGAATAGCTAGCTCCCTATATCCCTCCCCTACTTTGGCCTACAGAATATTCTTGCATTGCTTAGAAGCTCAGTCATTCTCATAAACATGATCTTTTTTTTAGTACAGGCCTTTCTTTGCTATATACTTCAAAGTAGAGTTTAGGCAATCCAGTATGAACTACTTCAATAAAACAACTTGGCATTTCAATGAAATATTTTCAAAAACCACATTAACTTGTAGGATTAGAACCACAAATATCAATGAGAGTATTTTTCCTAAGAACCATCAAACATTGATCTATAAATATGGGAAGTTGCCTTATACTTAATTCTGTGGTAACAAAGAACAAGTTCTTGTGGTTTGTTTAATATTATTTCCTCTATAGAGATCAAAACACCCTAAGATATTATATTCCTTATAAACTCATTTGGATTTTCAAATAGAAAGACTAGTCAAGGTCAGCTGGCCTGAACGTAGAAAAATTTTATCTACATCAAAAGAAGTTATTCATCTTACTGGGTTACCATGAATCATTCATTTATTAGACATGGTATATAAAATAAGTAACATTTCAAATCATTTTTTTAGAAGTGTAAAGTGATGCCAGATAAATACCTTCAACATGTTTAGGAATTGTAACCGGGAGGAAGCAACAAATGTAAAGATACATTAGCAAGAAAGGCTTAGACCAAGAACCTCTTGCCTTAATGTGAAAATAAATTGGTTTGTTACAAGTGTCAGAGGACAGTTTAGTTAAGAGAAAGGGACTCAGGACAAATAGATGAGGTAGAGGCTGCCTCTGTTCATGTCTTTCAAGAAACATATAGATAAAGCAAGAGTAGTTCATTCATTGATTTCATTACAGTAAAGTGAATCACTTCCTCAGGTTTCAATCCACATGGGCACAAAAACATCTATTCTCAGTTTTCAAAATACGCTGTCACTGTGAACAATGAAAAATTTGTCTTACTCTGCCCTAGGAAAGTCTTCCCACAGAACTGGCAAGCAATCAAATACCAACCCTGCTCCCACCTGGCCACTTGATCCTGTGAGTCTCAGCAGACATGCTTGGTTGGTTTATAATCTGTGCTTCCCATGAATTTAAGAAGTTAAATTGGTAGTTAAACACCCTACCTGGTAGTTAAAACAACAACGAAAATAGCACCAGCACAATAAAAATATATGTCATCCCTCAATTGTGCTTATTCGTGACACTCAAATCAAAGGCTTGTCAGCAGTGTTCCTTCTACTCCGTTCCCTGTAAAAGAATAGTAACAATTATTGTGGTCATATAAAACAAACATGTTCCTATTCAAATACTCGCTGTCCAGGCAGGAGCAAGGTGAGGCCTCAGCCTCCTAGCTGTCTGTCCACTGGGTGACAGTGTTGACCCATCTGAAATAAATGGGCTTTGTCCTTGGGCCAAATAAACTCAGGAAAGACCACAGCCAGATGGCATCTAAGGGCAGCAGAGATCAGCTCTGCTTTCTTTCTGGCAGATGGTTCTGTTTTCTTTATCTGTCAAGGGAAAATAGGAGGTAAAGAATTGTTCTGGTGTTACTATGTTGGGCTGGGTTTCTTTGGGCAAAGTGGTACAGATAATAGTGTATGCGATTATCCATAATAAATTAAACTGCATTTCCCTCATCATTGAAGGCAAAACACTTGCAAAGAGACTTGTGAAAACTCAACTGAAAATTAACTTCAGCTGTTTCCAGAGATGCCATGGGGTGGACTGATTCCTCCCCGGAGGCATTCATTCTTACACAAACAGGCTAGTTTATAATGCATTGCCCAGGGCACTGTAGAGGGACAAGACAATCTGGAATGCTATTTCCAAATGGCCAGGTCTTGGCTTTACTGTATTCTATCCATTCTGACACAATCATGTCTTCAAGAGAAGAGACAGATAAACAAGAACAAAGAATGTAGAAATATTTGATGGGATCAGTGGAAATGACGGAGGTGTATAATGATAATGCAGTAGAAAAGAGAGAATGATGAAACAGTCCATTTCCCATTTTGGAAGGATAAGAGAGAAAGTAAGTTGAGTGGTATAAGGAGGCTTTAAGAGGTTAGTTTGAACAATCTTTAGTTTGCCTTCACTGTCCCTCCCCCAAATGAGAAGACAAATGATTCAGAATATTGGGAGCCCTCATTATATAGTGAACAATAAAAACATGTTAATATGGGACTGCACAAAATTCTTTCTAATTTGGTTGATATTATCTGGTCCAACCGATTTGTATATATTAGCATATTTATGTTTTCATGAATATATTAGCATATTCATGTTTTCATTACACTTAATTAAGGTTTTGGATTATCTTAACAACTAAAATTTTTTGTATTTAAAATTACAATAACACTGAAGTGGCATTTTCTCAGGAAATTCTACTCGAGTTCTGAGAACCGTGAGGGAGGGTTAGAAATGCTAACAGATTGTCTGGCAATACAGATTTAGTTTTCTCTCCCTGAGACTCATGCAGACATTGCTCTACACACAACAAAGTGCCATAGCAGCCAGAATGTGAAACTCCTGAAGCTATTTGGACACTTTCAGGCCTTTTCTATCACAAGCAGAAGACCTAAGTCTTCTTAGGTCAAACTGTAACCACAGCATCTTGATATTCCCTTCAGTGTGTATTATTTTATCAGAGTTTTGGTATTCTCTACCCTACAGGGGCCAATCACTTAATCAGCAGAGAGAGTAAAAGAATTTAAGAGGGGATGCCTTAGCAGGGGCGTAGAGAAATTTCTGGGACTCACCAGAACAGAGTGGATTATCCCAGGAAGCAAATCCAATGTGGACATCTCCCAGTGTGTCTGTTTTCTTCGCTATGAGGCCACAATGAGAGCAAAGTTAAAAAGGGAATGGGGTAAGGAGGGGTCCAGGAACACTCTCATCTGTTTACCTCTTTAGAGATGTGTACAAGATGCATTTATGTTCCCATCACTTTCACCATCCTAAATTTCCAATCAAGAATGCTCTTGAAAGTTTATAGTTGCTGTGTGAGAAGCCAGCACCACAGATTCTTTGGGGGGAAGGTTTTACTCAGTTTTTTGAAATGTGGAAGGGCAAGAGAAGAAAATAAAAATCGGGCCTCCCTGGTGGCGCAAGGGGTTAAGTCTCCGTGCTATGAAGCTATCGCCAGCCACTGCAGCTGAGATAGATCTCTGGCAAGGGAGCTGACTCATATGGCACAGCAGACCTCTCCTGTTTTGCCCACTGCTCCCCTCAGCGGTGTATTTCAGTAGATCTTCCTGTTCTGCTCCCTACTCTCTGGTGAATTTGCTCACCACTCCGCACCTCTGGCCTGTACCCCAGTTCTTGTAAGCATAGATAAAGAAAATAAATCTTTAGAAAAAATTCAGGCAACCAGTTAGAGTCTAGAGAAGCTACAAAATAAAGTTGGTGAAGCTAAATTATCTCATTTGTTCGGTAAAAATCAATCTCTTAAACAAATAAAGTTTAAATATTAAGTAAACAAATATCATTTTAACAAATGCACTCTCCAAATACAAATATTTATGATTTCATGGATACAAGACAACAGTCCTTGGAACCATTACAAACCTATATTACCAGAAAGTTCTTTGACCTTCTTAGTAAACAGCCTGAGAAACTCAACTACATTATGACAAGCTATAGAACTACTGTAAATGTTATGGTAGCTTATAAGTAAATATTCATAATGTTTTGTCTTTCTCTCTTCTTTAAAGAGATACATTCCATTTTGTTCAAATTAATTTTGTCCAAATTCCCTATCATTAACTAAAGAACCCTTTTCTGGGGAGGCGAGGGAAGGTGTAACTTGACATTCCACAGACAAGTGTTCCAAGCAACTTACCTTCTGGCTCATTGATAGGAAAGTGCTATAAACAAGAAGTAGAGATGATTGCAGTGGCCCTCTCACTTTCCCAATCCTTCCCTGCTTCTCTGTTCCCTTACCTTCCTATGCCACCTTATCAGGCAAACGTAGAACCCCCCAGGCAGCGGCTGGAACAAGTCAGTGAATCAACATCCAGCAGAAGGGTTTTGATTATGCAAGGGGCAAGACTTAGAGGAATTTTCCAGCGAAAAAGACACTTGAGACCCAAAGAGACTATCTGCCGAGAATCAGGCCTTTTCATGTAAATAATTCCCTGGATCATGACAACAATGCTATGACTCTTTGCATTTCACACACAAGAAAACTGAGGCTACAAGATCACACAGCTGAGAAGTGGAGTTGAGATTTGAACCCAGGTGTCCTGACTCACAGTCCAAATGGGGAACATGTAGTGTCTGCTGGCAGCACTGGGATATAGTGCATAGGCAGGCAATGGAAAATGACGGCCTCTTTGTTTTTGTAAATCCTAGGATTCCTAGGAAAGAGTGTCATAAAATCTCTACTTACTTTATTAACACATACCCCTTTACCATTTTTCCAGTTAACTGAAAGTTGCTGTCTGGAAGCATTTGGGGACATTAATTTAGGTTAACTGTAAGAGCTTTAGAGGGTAATAGAATCTCTTCTCTTTCATTTAGTCATTAAGTCAATATTTGGCCACCACAAGGCTAATATATTTAGTTTGAGAGAGCAAATCAGGGACTGTTTGCTTGGTTTGAGTTGTTTAGAAGTCTTTCAATTCCACTCAATTCAATTCCTGGAATAATGTTATAATCAGTATAATTTAAACATTTAATCTCTCACCACCAAAAGGGTTCAACCAGTAAAATGGGACATAGACTGTAATCTACAACTAAATAACAATCATATGCTTTCCGCTTACAAAGTGCTTTTGCATAAAGACCTCGCACCAACCTTATAAGTAAGTAGGGGAGAATATCTAAACAAATAAAGATAGGCTTCAATATGGGAGTGAAAAATGTATGGAGGAACTAATTGCCCATTTAATTGAGTTCTTTAGGAATTCTATGATTAAACTGAAGGTGGGTTGAGGGGATTATGCTACTTGAAGTGGTAATTAGACTTCCTGTGTGCATGCATGAGTGTATACATGGAAATATATGTCCCTGTGTGGGGGACTATACAAGAAAATAAGATACAGCTAATATAATCCATAGAACAAATATCTAATTTGAAGTCAGAGTCTTGTTGGAGAACACACTCGATTATTTTTTCTCGGTAAGAGGCTTGGATTCTTGGGCTAGATATTTAACTTACTTGAGAGCCACTTCTCTTATCTCTGAAATGAGAATACTTCTAACAGGGTGACTGTTATATCCTGTATAAAGCAGGCCACTCAATAAATGTGCATTGAGTTTAAAATTCTTTGTTACCATCATCATTAACAAATAAAATCCTGTAAAATCATAGCTCATTGGATTTTTTGAGCCATTCAGGTATTCTTTATAGACTTTATTGTATTTTCAAAATGTATTCATTCATATGGTATCTTGGGATGCATAATATTACAAAAAAAGAATAACCCAGGAGTCATATAACAGGACACCAACCAGATTAAATAAACATGACTTTCATCTGTCCTGCAATGTGACTTTGAAGGGTGAAAGTGATCAGGACTGGACAGTTAGCCTACTGAAAGCATCTTTGTAGGAACTCAGTGGGAGCCCCACGTTCTGTTTATTGAACACAAAAGAAATCTTACGGAAGAAATCTTACAGAAGAATCTTACTGAAGAACAACTCATTTAAGTGGATTCTCTTATCTGTGAACCAAAAAGATTCACTAATATTGTCAATGAGAATATTAAGCATTTGCTTCTTATAGCAACAGCTGAGGATGGGGAAGCTGGCAATTACATACTATGAAGAATGCAGTGGCTCAGAAAGCAGAATTGATGAAGATAGAGGTACCACCTGGAAGTCAGGCAAAACCTGTCCATTAGAATACAACGGCAGCCAAAACTGTCATACGCATTCCACGTGTTAATCTCACCTTATAATCACTGCAAACCCGTAAGCTAAGTGTCTTCAATGGGAACACTCCATTTCACAAGACCTGGTATACAGAAGCTCTATTGAGTTGAAAGTTAGAACAAGATGAAGAGTCAGAATAGAACCATTTATTATGGTGATAATAATTAATGACTATTATGCTTACTCTTCACATAAATCTGTCATTGACTTTGTAAAATAGGAATAATCATTCTCAAAGAGTAAGGGAACTAGAACTTTGGGAGGTATTCACAGACATTAAGTGATGGAAGACCAGCGATACAAAGCCAGTTGTTCTGATTCCACACTAAGTGTTCTCTCTCTGCTGTACTTCAGCATATCCTCTCAGGTTCAATCCTGTTTTGGAGCACCATAAAAGCTGAAACAGCAGGAGACCTGATCCTGAAAACCCAAAAAGAGCTTAACAAAACGTTCTCAATCCAGGATAATTTGGCATCAGTCTGTCAACCATTATTCGACCTTGTAGTTGTCAAGTCCAAGTTTGTTTGATCTTTCTTGACATCTATCATTTTGTACTGTTCATTATGTTTTCTTTGAAACTGTCTACTCTGGTTTACATGTGACATATCCTAATTCTATCCCTCTGATCACTGGTTATTATATTACAAGCTTAACCTGGATAACTAATACTTACCGAGTGCTCCTAAGTTTGCACATCTTATGACCTGTTGATTTATTTAACTTTACGTGAACATCAGATGAGATGCTTCTTAGCTAAGCTTTAGAGAATTGTTAGAGGAAAATATGCTATGTCAGTCTTTACATTATACTAGGGCATTACTAGGGAGTGATTGTTAATTCTTTAACCAGATTCAGCCAAGACCCATGTTCAATCCTGGATTGCTGCTGTTATGCAAAATAATCAGCATTTAAAAGTTTACAGGTATTACAAGAAGATGTGGTACATATATACCATGGAATATTACTCAGCATTCAAAAAAGATAAACACATGCAATTTGCAGCAACATGGATGGCGCTGGAAGGGATCATGCTCAGCGAAATAAGCCAGAAAGAAAAAGAAAAATACCGGATGGTCTCACTCATAGCAGGAATCTAGAAAACTTAAATAAGGGACCAGGAAAAAGAATAACTATAAGAAAGTGAAAATCAAAATCAACAAAAAACTATGAACCAGAGACACTTTTAGGGGGGCGGGGGTGGGAGGGGAGGGATTGGGGTCAGAATGGGGGGGCTGCAATTGTATGGGGAATATAACAATAAAATTTATTAAAAAAAAAAAGTCAAAATAATAATAATTAAAATTTATTGAGCACAAAAAAAAAAATTAAAAAAAAATAAAGCTGTTTAGCGCATTCACACTGACAAAAAAAAAAAAATAAAAGTTTACAGGTATTTTTGGACCCATTTTTAGAGCTCCTTACAGAGAAGAAACCAGATTCAACTTGTTTATTATTGGTGCTTGCTGAAAAGGAGCACTTTACATTGATAAAGCTTCATATTTGAAGTGTTGAAACTATGCTCCCATTAAATTGTGGCAGGAGATTGAGGTAATTACAACATTCAGTTTTTACAAGCATTTTGTTTTGTCTCGGCAAGAAAATGTCATTCCAGTCATTTCCCACGATACAGAGATGTTTTACCAACATAATGTGCTTGATTGAGGCAGCATCATGCTTTGGGCAGTATTTCAAAATAGCTGGCTTTCTGTATTAAGTATTGTTAAATAAAAATGTAACTATTATTAAGCAGAGCTTTCATCGCATTTTTTAAAATGTTGAACTCACTTTGTACATCTGTTTGGTAGATGTTTCTACAGTATTTTATAAAATATACTTTTCCCCATCAAATAAAAATGTCTGTCCAAAAAAATTTCTTAAGCTGCTCACCTGTGCTTATTTATAAACTCTCCTGTGCCCTAGAGCTGAATGACAAGCTTGGTTTTATGGAGTGCAATTTTATCTCTTTATTAAGAAATAGAGAATCTGAGGGTAGAGGTCTAGCCCAATTCATAAATCCTAATGTTAGACTTTTTTTCTTAGAGGAAATTTTGGCTCAATACAGTTTAATGGTTTGCTTGCATTTTAAAGTTATGTCCAGAATCCAAGTTTATGGACTTTAAATTCCCTGTTCTGATGTTAACTGGAAAAAGAAATTTATCTACCCGACGGCTTATCATAATGATGAACAGATGTGTCTTTTAGACCTAGTTAAGCTACTGGTTCTGCTATTCATGTATATAACTTCAAATGAGAATTGTTTGAGATTGTTTCCTTATCTTAATATATTCAGACTCTAGAAATATGTTTTATGTCTAATACTCCTTTATGTATATATTTTCTCATAGCAACAATTATAAGATCATCCTTCAAATAAATAAGACTACTTAATATGATAGATTCTGAAAATGTTCTATTATTTTTTACAGATGTACATTCGAGGAAAATTACTATTTGCCAACTTTATTTTCAATGGTTATAGCACATCTGCTAAAGACCTTCAAAAGCAAATTGTGAAGACAAGAAATGATTATCATATGGGATATTTCCTACCCAAAGACTTCAGAATCCGGTAGAGTAACACCATACATTTTGCCTTCTTTCTTTTAATTCAAGACTTACTTTTATGACTATTATTCTTTGCCTCAAATCATTTCTAGAAAAAGATCATTTATTATTTTGTTAAAAGTTCAATTCAAGAAGGGCCACTTTCTCTTTAACTAGCTTTTAGTCTACAGAGTCAATTTGGAGTTACCATGAATGTTCTCAAAAGTGTAGCTAAGCTTAGAGAGGTTCAAACCAGTAATTCATTCAATTACATAGGTCAAAGTATGATCCATTCAATGCTAACATTCTTCCTGGTTTAGTATGTCTTTTCTGAGAGGAAGAGTATATAAGCCAACAAATATAACATAATTAGAATGTATCCAATGATTGATAGTAACTAACAATGGAAAAAAATGAAGATTTAATACTTTGAAACTCTTAAACTATAGTTTTCACTCTGATAAACTATCATGTGAGGCACTTACAAGACCAAACATAATTTAGAATAATGAATCCCAGACTTTCCTAAACAATGGCTGTTTTTTGTGACTGTATTAACAAATTCTGAAAAATCCATAATAGAAATAAAAAAGGGACACAAGGAAGAGAAAAAGGATTTTTACCTTTTGGCTAATTCAGGTTGCAAACACCAGAAGAAAAAAGACAAACTCAAAAAAGATAACAAAGTAGTACAATTTTTTTTATTGGATTTTTTAAGCTTAGGAAGAACAATACTACAGACATATACAAACCTACTATTGGTTACTGTAAAGTCCTTTAAAACAGTGACAAATATTCAGTATGATAAAATACACAGTGATGAAAGAAAATACTGTTTCAGAAAGGTTATAATATCAAGCCTTCAAGTAGGGTTGGGAAATGTATAGTTCTTTTATATAAAACACAACTAGTAAAAAAGTAAAAATTAAAATCTTTGAAAGAATATTTTCAAATATTAAAAAAAGATAACTTGAGAAAAGTATCTGAAGGCAGATTTAGAAACACTATCTTAATAAGTCCCAACCCTACAACAGTACACAAATTCATATTTTCAGTGTTGATATTTAACAATGCTGAGAGTGAAAAGGCCCCCCACAGATACTGAGAATACTTACTTTACATAAACATAAGATGGGTTCCACATTTCAGGCAATGTCACATTTACAGATTAGTGCACTGACACAACATTACTGATGTTAGAACATTTCCGTGCTTGGGTGAGGAAAAAATGCCATAAATTCTGCAAGAACCTGAATGTAAGGTTTACCTAATTAAATCTATATAGCTCATTAGAGAAAAATGAGAGTGAATTTATGAGACAATGAAAACATTGAAGTCATTTGGCTTTAAAAGAAATAAAAATTTAAAGGTCACTAGAATCAGTTGATTGTTTTATCAAAAAATGTTACATAAACATAGTAACATGTACAGTGTTTTGGTTTACGCAAACAGAAGAACACTGTACAAAAAGAAAAACATTGAAAGGGTGGACATAATAAGGCAAAAATAATAAGAATCCTCGGGATGAAACATCTATGTGAAGAATGCAGTACAGAACTATGCCTAGGGTTGAGTTCTGAATGAGCTCACGGTCTTATTATAAAGAATCATACACTGACCCAGTTTTTCTGGTGTTACAAAGGTTGGAGGAACAGCACAGCTTCAGGTGCCTTTCACATGTGGAATACCTGATGAGTTGGCAAATATTTCAAACATGGGCTAAACCTATTTAAATGCCATTATTACCAAATGTATACATTTTTATTGTATACCAGAGCCCTTGGATTTGGGGTCCTTGCATGTCTTTAAACAGAAAAACATGTATGTAACTATAGCATTGTAATGGTTATGATATGAAACCAGGTGATAAACCAACTAGATCACCTGAAGTCTGCAAAGTGCCATTATAAAATGTGAGATAAAAACCCATTTTCACTCTATCATCTTAATTTGTCTTCAACTACATCAAATTCTGAAATTAGCCTAGAGTAAGTTTAACAGGAGACATTGTGTCTGTAAATGATGCACAGGTTCTTCTCAGATCTGAACCCCAAAAAGTGAGCTCAAAGCAATGTGGTGGATTCAATTAAATGGAAAAGGCATCAGTCTTCAGAAACAAAAGTTTAAAATCACTTACTTAGCATTGGAACCAGAGGGCAAAGACCAAATGCTTTTTGGAAACTGTGAGCAATTTGTTAAATGAGACTGATAAAATATTGTTGAGTAGAGAGTCTTAAAAAAAAACCATTAATTGGAAGAATTTTTTTTTTTTGAGTGGCCTAGTCATTTATCTAAAAATAGGTATCTGGTAAATGGTACAAGAACTATTCTCACTGGCAATTAATAGCCACATTACATTGTCACATTTCTATTGTGACAATTACGTTAAAGTGCGGTAAAACTTTTCTTTCATAAGGATTAGCCAACCAATTCTTATTAAAATGTAGGCACATTTTACAAAAATGTGAATCTTGGTGAACATAGGATGTCTAGTCAGCCTCAGATTATCTTCAGTCTTCATATACTCTTGATGTTCCAGGAATGATGCGCGAGTTTAGGTTGGTTCTAGGATAGGCCCAGGGGCCTGGTTTGATCTGGGATCCCTGGGACCATACCTAGAACAAACCCAAACAATACCAAACTCCTTGGGAGTGCTTTCATCTCAGGTAGACTTCTGGGCTCTTCGGTCACATGGAACTCCAGGGCTTTACCAGGACCGTACACCAGTCTTTAAGGGATGGGAGTAACATTTCTGAGCTTTATGTTGCCAAATGCTAGTACTTAGTAAGCATAATTTTAGTCATAGTATGAAAAAAAGGTACAAGCTGGTACAATAAAGGTGCAGAAAATACTAGAATTAGAAATGGAGTTAATTTAGGAATTTATTTGGAAATGTGAAAAAGGGTCTTGTAATCTCTTCAGATATTATAAAAGAATAAATAAGCTTATAATAAATATTTTAGCTTTAGAAAAAATGTTCAATGATAAATCACTTATAGATAAACAACCTTTAGGAAATGCTACAAAAGTGAAAAATATAAAGTCAAATATAATAAAATTATCCTTTGAGAAACTCTTAAGATATAAATGAGAGAAAATATGTATTTCTATAACCATAACTTATAGAATTATGTATTTCTACAACCCATTGAAATTCAGTAACAGAGATGAAACAAACTAATTGCTAACCGGTTAAAATGTATATAACACTTTAAAAAAGTGTGCATTTTAATTTAGTACATGAACATCCACAAATTCAATTCCTCATTCACATTAAAACTTTGGTATGTATGAATCCTGGAATTAATTTGCCCTCTTTTTGGTTTATAGCAATTGCACTGAGTAGAATTACTTTCCCCTCACAACTATACTCAAAGAGAACTTTTCTCCTTATATCACCAACCCAGGTTTGGCATAATGACTATCTGTTCTGTAATGGCAGTCTCATTTCAAGAAATTGGTTTGGATAATTTTTTTAAAGTAAATATTATACCATAGTTTCTTTTCAGTAGCATAAAAAAACTGAAAGCTGACTGAGGTATGGCTATAATTTTTCAATTACCCTGTATATGATGGAATGATGAATCAACATACAATTACTAAAGGCTACTAGTAAAACTACGTTCTTCAATGCTAGGCTATATCCTTCCTTGGCAGATTTGCTATTTACTTGCAAACATTGTAACATACATGTTACATATATATATATTTCATGTTTATTTTTCGTGCAAGAGAAAAATCACCATGCTTGATTAATTTGAACGTGCAAAATATAGAACGAGTATCTACCACTGATCACTTTTGGCAAGCTTTTAACATACATTTAATGGAATCAAAATTCAACTGATGTTGAATTGATAATATAGACACTGAAAATGCAACTATCAAGATATTATCTTAAAAATTAACATAATCAACATAATCAAAGAATAAATTCTTTGTGGTAATAATTGCCTATAGTCTAAAAACCTAATTATTTCTCAATTCTCTCTGAGATAGCAACAATGAATGTTTTATTTTCCAGGGCTCAACCTACTGCATGTTTTGGAAGTGAAAATACATTTCTATAAAGACAAAATCAAACAAGAGAAAGCAACCCAGCCAAAGAGATTCTTAGTAGTATGTGGCATCCAATTCAAACAGAAAGTACTACTGAATGCTAAATTCAGTGGACTGGCTTAAATCAGAGTCAAAAATTAGAGGACTAGAAATACAGAGACCGTAAAGTATGGAAATAAGTGGCAGTTTTTGTACAATAGCATCTCTTCTATTTGGATAGGAGGTATTTAATCTAGTAACTTCACTTTAAAGACAGCAATGAAATGAGTAATAGAGGTCACAAAATCCATGCACTTAAGTATAATTCAGTTCAATCTTCATTCTGGGTCAATTTACTTTTTACATTATACATCATTTTGTCTTAGTCACCTGGTCTCCAAAACCAAAGTGGATCAGGAGGAGCATTATGAAGGTGGAGAAAGGCAACTGCTATGGGCATACTTAAGCAAGCAGTAATATAAATGGAGGATTTAAAACTACTATTAGCAAACAAAGACAATAATCTAAAATGTTAGCAGAATGGAGCCATTTCAGGCAAGTAGCTCTGAGTGCTTGACTAGTCTATCAAAGTATAACTAATGTTAATAATGATCATTTTGACATCAAGAAAGATTAAAATATACTTTATATATTGTTTAAAATGTCAACCATATTGTTTCACAAAGACTTTCTTCAGAAATAATTCCAAAATTTAATGCTTAAAGAGGTTTAAGCATTAAAAACATGGATATCTTGAATGACTCATTCCCCAAATATTCAGTTAGCCAGGTCTTACTAAATTGGTCAGGCATGTTCAGACTCAAACCAATATTTCTAGAATATCTTGGTGAACAGAATTGAAGTCACATTTATACGTTTAAGTATGTATACTGTACTAGGAACAATGAGTAAGAACAAAATATTTAAATTTTCCTAAAATATACACAATGATTTACAAAAAGATAGTTAAATTTTCTTTTATAGCTAAATTTATTAACAGTCCTGGAAACATTAATGTAGAAGAACTGAACTCTAATGCTTCAATTATATAGCAATCACAGTGATTTTTAGCATCTGTGTTTTTAGCAACTTCTCAGTAAAGAATTAAGAGACTAACAAAAGTACGCTAAGCAGCCAAAAAGGTACCATAAAGTCCATGCACTTTAACTGACAGAGAAGCCCCTTAGCATTCTTTCAGTCTACTTACTCTTATTTTAGACACAATTCTAGCAAGCTTGGCAATCTGGTTTCTCAGTCCACAGCAGATTAGAAGCAGCAAATTTAGGGGCCTAGTGCAGGAAGCAGGCACACAAGATAGCAGCAAAAAGTGACAGCTGATTATAAGGGAAGATAGAAACTGTAAAAAACAGACATAACTCACAAAGCATAGCAACGAAGGGTCATGTAGTAAATGGGCACATGACATATACTATTTCAGTGGTTCCAGAGAGTAAATTTCTGTTCATTACCCCCACAATAGAAACAATGATCCTAAAGATGACAATATATTAAATCATATTCTAAGTATTCTAGAGAAAGTGGGTAGTTAGAAAGTACATTTCCAAATATTTCCTATTAAACCATTATAAGATATAATGATTAAGTGGATCTGCCTCAGTTACCTGAAGAATTAACTTAATGCAAGTTAGCATTTAACTGTGATGACAGATTAATGAACTATTATTGTACTTGGGCATTTTTGGCATATTTTCTCTTCCAAAGTATTTGTGAGCTTTATTTTCTAATATATGTGTTCAGTACATAGCTATATCCTTATAAATTGAACTAGAAGAATAAATCAATCGCTATGGTGTCTGTTTGTCATTCATGGCATGATATCTACTTCAGTTCAGATAATAAGCTGAGCTACACCACAGTTTTGTATTCAGTTACTGTTTTCTTGTTTTGTTTGGGTATAGAAACAATATACTATGATTAAATTAAATCAGCTAAACTCTTCTCCACTTATGCCTTCTAATAATTTATCAAAATATTTGGTATGTGAAAAGTTACTAGATTGATTTCTAGGATACCTTCTGATTAATAATTCCTTGACTTACAACTTTGTAAAGTGCATCAGAACTTGATTTTTTTTTGTGGCTTAACATTGGAAGTTATACCACATTTATTCAATATTATGTGAACAAAATATTTTTTAAGAAAATTGAGTTTCAAATTTTTTTTACCTATTTTACTGGCATATTTATAATCACCTCTTGTTTTACAGTTCAAAAGCTTTTCTCCTTTTAAGTTACTTCTGTGAAGTCAGAAATTATAATATCAGCTGCACCTTAGCTTTTAGATGAGGGATCTGGGATTTAAACTCTGATGTATTCTTCTGTATTAAAGCCTTAGACCTTAGCCATTTCCATAGTAATGCATTAAATAAGTTTTCACCCACTTTCTTGTCTAATAACTTCAGAAATGAAACTTGGCATCATGCATCAGTTACTAATGAAGTATATTCAGATGCTGCAATGAGGACTTAACTTACAAAGTCAGATAATACAACTTGTGAAAATAAGCAGAGGATCATATATAAAAGGCTAGCAAGAATCTGGCCCAAGATATACCAGCTATTTAGAGTTTTAGTGAAAGCTGGGGGGAAAAAGGGATTTAAGATATGATAACCATCACCAGATGATTTATTGACATGACTTTCCAAACAAAGGGTAAAACTCCTTCTTCAAGAGGGACCTAAATAAGTTGCCTCTATCCTACATTCCAAGTACTAGGTTTGTACATGTTAAACAAACTATGGAAATGTTTATATTAAAAGTTATCTGGATATTACTCCTAGCAAGAATTACTGTGTCAAAATACAACTGTAAATTTGGAAAGCAAAATTAGCAATTTCCCCCACAAAATATTTTTTCCCAGAGGGTTTCTTTAGAAGATAGGATGGTAGCTAATAAAAACTACTCAAAAGACTGACAGGACAAAGTGAAATATTTTTAGAAAAGTAACAACAAAAGCTTCTACTTATATTACTGTTTGTTTTTATTTCCCAAGGTACTAATGGCAAGAGCAAAGTTCTACATAAAAGTTCTTAGATTTTACTGTGTATAAACATAACCTAGATTTCATTCCAAAATGATCAACTAAAACTGATTTGGAATATGATCCAAAATCTACCTTTAAAAAATAAACACCTCTAATTTACTCTAATACGGATATCCCAAATAAAACCTGAGAAACACTGACTTTTAGGTTATTATAAGAGAAAACCAGCAATTTTCAAAGGGATGATAATATCTTAGAAATACTTTAAAAGATGAAAACACAAAAAACATTCAATTAAAGTTCTAAGATCCTTATATCATGGTTTCAACAAATAGAATTTTGTGGAAATAGGTAACAATGAATAAAGTAGATCAGACAGATGATTAAAAATTCCTGATTAAAATTAGTCTTTCAAAATAAAAAAAATTATCATCTTAGATGGCTTGAATAAAGCTGATACAATATTATGAAGATATTTTTCCCAAACTGGTATAATAAAAATAAAATTAAATAATTAAAAATTATTTGCCAATTATTCTTCCAATGGTTATAGACTAAAAGAATGGTTACTGAGAGTTTCCATATGTGCTACTTCTAAATCCAAGTAAAATAAAGAGCTGGCAAACCAATTAAAAAGAAAGTAAACTTTAAGTATTATCATTTAAGAATATGTTAGCCAGTTATAATACAAGATTTTTTCTTGAAATTTAGTTAACTTTTTCTCGTAAGCGGTAAACCAGATTTACCTTAAGATATTGATCCTAAGATTTTAATTATGGACAAGTTCCAGAAATTTTGGCAATAGGCAGAATTAACTAGCGTATAAGAGGATCTGTACTATTCATACAAAGCAGAACCAAGTCTTTCCTAAGGATAAAAAATAAATTTCCTTAGATTATTAAAAATATTCCTGTAAATATATGTAAATTTACTTACTCAAAGTGCTAAATTACAGGAATTTGAAAGTGTGTCTTAACTCTAAAGATAATCTGGATTTATCATGTAGTTTTCAGGACAGCAGCATAAATTAACTTATTTCTACAGGTTCCCCAAATAATGTCTATAAACTATGTCAGTGTAGAAGAGCTATAGGCTTCAAAAAAAACATTATACTCCTGAAAATATCATTCTTTGAAAATGCAATCACAACACAAAACAGATGACACTGTATAACTGGAAAGCAACCTTTTTAAGAGGCAGTTTGTAAATTAAGTACTAAGGAGCTAAAGATGTTCTTCAGGAAGCTGACAAGATGCTTCCAGAATCTCATTAAGGTGGAGATGGTATAGCTTCAGGCTAGAAATAAAAAGCAACTAGACCTGTTTGTGTTAATGGTACCCAATTATCTGTAGCCAAACTGAATAAAAGCGCTTTCTACAAAGTTATGGATAGGGCACTGGACACCAGGATCCAACTTCGACGACATCTCTTTCAATTACAACAAGAACAGAAAAAGATGAAACCAAAAAAATTGAAAGGGTAATTCTTAAAATGGTACAATTTTTTCTTTTAAAGATCATCTAAAAAGACATCTAAAAAACCTGCTGAATGTACACATCCACAAGGAAACATAAGAAACATGTCATTACCCAAGTACTTTTGAAACTACTTTTTTGTTCCAAACCTCATCACACATGAATTGTATGAACTCAATTTTTTTTTTATTTAGAACCTGTATCTTTGTTTTAAGATTGGTATAAACAAAAATAAATACAAACAACTTGTTATTGACAGAATAGCTGCAGTTATTAACTGCAAGAATACAGTACAAAGGAGTCATATTAAATGTTCTTGCAACGGAATTATCCCAGACATTTCCCGGTAGTAAATTCTGGCAAGAAATGATGAATTCATTTCTTATTAAAAGTACTTAAAGAATTTCCGAGATCGATCAGTTGTGCTGCAAATAAAAGAGCAGTTTATTCAAAAGAGCCCTTACCTTTCTGTTATTTCCTAAAAGATCTGCCACACATAGGTAACTACTATTTTCAGACCCGTTGCTCAAACTGACGTAAATTCACATCTTAGCCTTATATGTTGTAAATGTAAACTCATTTCCCTTTCCAGTGGAATATCTAGCCTTGAAGCTAAAACACATTCATAAAAGAAATTTTAAATTTAAAATACTCATGTGAATCTTGGTTTTTACTTTTCCTCTACCTCATTTTTATTTTCTTGTATTATTTGTTCTTCCTCCTCATCACCAAAAGTCTGTTCCTGCATGGTGGTAAAGGAGAGAGATCTAGCAGCCACTTCTGCAGCCAGGCCAGCAGTGAAGGTAAAATCCGGTGACAGTTGTAGCCGTGCCAGCCTCTGCTTAATGGAGGGCTGTAACGAGTCCCTGGGAGTTGGATAGGCAATGGCCAGGCCACCTACATCTGCCTGCTGAGATTCATCTTCACTCTCACCATGGTAACACAATCTTTCTTCAGTTTCTTGGAGGAAGACTTTATTTGCAGAATGGTCTTTATTTTTACCTTCTAGAGGGGTTTCACATAAACACTCAGTCCTATTATTTATTTCATTGTCAGTTGTGGAGGGTTTACTATTTTCCTCTTCAGTATCATTTTTACCAACTCTCCCCAAATCTGAATCCACTGATGGTTCTGAATTACTTATTGGTTCCACTGGGTCTACAGGAGACAAGGATTTCAACACAGCTTCAAAAGAAAAGGAAAAAAAAAAAAAAAGAAAGAAAAATAATAACTAAGGACCCAGAAATGATTTAAACTTTAAACCTCCAGTAGTTATTTTCTTATAAGGAACAATAAATAAGGAAAAGCTAAATAAAATTTCCTAGTAAAGTCAGTGTAGATTTATCAATCCAGAAAACTTTGAGATAAAATGCCTAAGAAATGAAATGAGGTTTTGATGATGATTTAAATGAGGTTTTGTAATTTCAAAAATTACAGCAGTGGTTCTCAAAGTGTGGCCCACTAACCAACAGAATCAGTCAGCATCACCCAGGAATTGGAAGAAATATAAATTTCAGGACCCACCCCTGATCTACTAAGTTGGAAACTGGGAGTGGGGATCAGCTATGTTCTGTAAGTCCTCCACTTGATTCTGATGCACACTAAAGTTTGAGAATCATTATATTAAAGAATAAGCAGCAGCATAAGGAATAAACAGTTATTAGTATAATAACTATTATATTCAAGAGTAAGCAGCAGCATGATAAAGTGTCATATAAAAGGCCTAAAGTAATCCAGGTCATAATCTTATCTTTAACATGTATGTTTACAAGGTAAAACAGCATGGAAAAATAGCACAATATACAAATTCAACTTACTTGCCAACTACCTAACAAGATGCTGATGAGAGTAAAGCCTACTTTTGTACATACTTTGTAATGCCACAGAAAAATATCAAATGAAATAAAATCTGCATTCAAGATCAACTACAATACAAAGCATAATATGTAAATATAATATATATATATATATATATGCATACGACAGAAGTTGTCCTTTCAAGGAAAATGAAGTTTTATTTAGCCCCTCTTGATGTTAGTAGGCAGTGGGTTGCTTGCTAGGCAGTCTCTCCTCCCAGCATGAGGGGTTAGTACAATGCAATATATTATGAAGCATGACGGAAGGAAAAAAGTGCTTCTTGAAGATCTGGCGTTTACTTAAAAAATAATTTTGTAAAATGTGTCCATTTCCAAGAAACAGATCCCTAAGCTGCCGTAACTCCACTAGAGAAGCAGAAAAATATGGCCACAGCAGGTTCCAGTGTAGAATTTCCCTCTCTAATTCCATTCGGACTTTACCCCTGTAGGCAGAGATGAAAACAACTCTGGAAGATGTACTGGTATTTGTCATAGGAAAAGCATTTTATGATATCAGCAGCTTTTTACTTATTTCCACAAAATGACAGCATTACTGCCCTTTCATATGTAAACTAGAAAAGCACATACCTGAAAAAGATACATATTTCTCTTATCATTATATCTTTGCCCATACTGTCAAAGGATAATTTAAAGTAAAATAAAAAGAAATATTTATATACAATGCTACTTTCAGTACTCCTGCACATTTTTAGTTTACAAATGTACTAGTTCTTAAAGAATACAATGTATGCTAGAAGTTGATATTCTGATTATTGCTAATTAAATAGGGTGATATCTGTAAAATGGGTCCATTGAGGGTGTGTTAAGACTGTAGCAATGTAGGGATTTTTGTCTATTGATCTACGTACTAATAATATAGCACTAAATAGGGCCTCCCTGGTGGCGCAAGGGGTTAAGTCTCAGCACTATGAAGCTATCCGCAGCCAGTGCAGCACAAGTTCCATCCCCGGCCAGGGAGCTACCCACATGGCGAAGCAGAGCTCTCCTGTCTTGCCCGCTGCTTCCTTCAGCAGTCTATTTCAGTCAGTCCATCTGATCTGCTCCCCACTCTGTCTCTGGTGAATCCTCTCATGCTACCTTCCCTGCACCTCTGGCTGACACCCCAGCTCTTGTATGCATAAATAAATAAATCTTAAAAAAAAAAGAATATACCACTAAATAGTGCTTCAAATAACTACTTGTTGAAGAAACAGTTTGCTGAATGAATACTATGTGGGATAATAAAACCCTTATTTATGAGATTTTCATTTAATGACAGAGATTAAAAAAATTGAACAAAGAGAAAGCAACAGTGCCTAAAACATCATATTCTTAGTCTCTGGTTTTTGCAGGCTCAATATACAAATGTGGAGGTTGTAGGAACTACTACAACTTCTCAGAAGTTCTTAATCACCTATATGCCTTGTTTCTCAAGACTGCTTTTCATTTCACTACACTGACCCTCTTGTGTGAGACTCGGAAGTGGCAGGAGAGGTGGCACCACTCTGGCAGTCAGAGGAGGACTCCTGGAGGAGAGACTGGTAGGGAAAAAAATTTGATGGAGGAGACAGAATGCTTAGTAAAGGGATCAGCAACCTATGAATAAAAACAGCAAGTTTGTGGAATCAACGTCTAGTTCGATGAAAATAACTAGACGATATTAGAAATAATGGGAAATACAGTTGGATACAATGGACACATATGACAGAAAGGGCTGAAACCAGGAAAAGGAGTTTATTTTAACATAATAAGAAAGGATAAGCCATGTAGGTTGTAAAGATAGAGCTATTATCAAAGCAATGTCAAATCTGGAAGAAGCTTTCAAGACTAGAAGCTATCTTAGAAGCTATCTAAGGATAGCTTAGAAGAAAAAGATACTAAAAATGGAAATCTCCTGAGTGGCCATATTAATATATGAGCATAATCAAATTTAAGGACCTGGGAAGAAAGAAGGAGAATAAAATC
This sequence comes from Talpa occidentalis, assembly GCF_014898055.3. NCBI lineage: Eukaryota > Metazoa > Chordata > Mammalia > Eulipotyphla > Talpidae > Talpa > Talpa occidentalis. Next base: position 17,261,915 of record NW_023601653.1, read on the forward strand.
AAGGATGTAGATCTGGACAAAACAGAATGGTAGGGCTCTTAAGAGAAGAAAAGAGAACCCTGAGGAACTTTCTAGAAGTATAGGTAACCTATATACTTCTAGTGAAAAAGAGAAGGGAGTTACTACTTTTGAGGCTCCACATACTCTAAAATGGAAGGGAAATTCCATTCTATTTTCTCAGAAATCCATAAGAATTAATTGTTCAACGAGGATTAGTTGGTTTGACATTGCCTTCTCTGCCTTGCCTCCTATAAAGTTCAGCTAAAGAAAAGACTGGGAAACATAAAACATAAAAGAATTTTGCCAGTCATCCAACTTTGTCCAAACCTAAGTGTGGAGACAACATGCAGAGAAGCATCTTCTCTTTTCCCATCTACTAAAGTACTCAAATCAATTAAGCTACCTTATTGATGTAGCTAAGTGGTCTTAATTCATTTGTTTCCATAGTGAAAAGTTATTAATTTTGTTTTCATTGATGTATTTTATAATATCAGTATAAGAAGAACAGTTTAGAATATCAAATTCACTAAGTTTAAAAACATTTTTTAAGAGTGGCAAGATAGTGACAGTGCTTGATTTACCTCTCCTCTAAATAGTCACAACTAATTTGTAGCAGAACAAAGCCAAAAATCCCTAAAAGATAAACAGACAACTATAACACACATCAATAGCAATGGTCTGGTGGAAAGGGGTAGGTAAAAATAACATTTTAATTAAAATACTCAAATATTCAACTCACTGCCAATCCATGGCAAATTAAATAAAAAAAATCAAATAACTGGGCCTCCCCGGTGGCGCAGTGGTTGAGCGCTGGGTTGCGAGGCTGCCCGCAGCCTCTGCAGCGCCGGTTCAATCCCCCACTGCCTGCGAGGGTCCCACATAGCGCGCAGACCTCTCCTGCTGCCCGCTGCTCCCCTCAGCAGTGTACTTTGGTCCTTCTGCCTGCTCTGCTCCCCGCTCTGGCTCTGGTGAATTCTCTCACCCTCCCGTGCTTCTGACTGTACCCAGTGCTTGTATGAATAAATAAAATGTTTAAAAAAAAAAAATCAAATAACTGATGAAAAAGTGGGACTTTATATTTACAATTTGATTATATACTACTCTTATTGATCAAACTGATTTTGGGTTTGGAAGAGTACTATTGTTTAGTGATAGAATCCTAAAATTAAAGCTATAAGAAATTTATAGCTAAAATAAGACTCATAGATGAAGAGAAAGAAACCCCTACATTGAAAAAATGTTTTACTCTTAAGTCAGCGCTTACCATGATCACTAAATAGAAGTTGCTTCCACTTCTGCCTTTCTGCCTCAGATGCTTTAAATCCCAGCACAGATTTTAATTCTTGGAGTACTCTCTTAGATTCCTCATGCTCACGTTTCTGTCTGTCTCTATCTTCTTGTGACAAGTAATAAAAGTCATCCCTTCTGAAATCATTATCCATGTCTAAATCATCTACATAAGCCTCTAATTCCTGAAAATGAATAAAAGAAAAAGCACTTTACTTCAAGCAGACAATTTTCTATTAGAATTCATGTATTGAACCACCTAGCCATCTGTGAGATTAAATAAATGAGGCTTCTTGCACAGGTTATTAAAGTATAGCCGGGGAAACAAAGCCAACATCTCTCTAGAGATAAATAAATAGGAGCTAAACATTGAAGCACACCTTCAACGGTTATTTTTCTACCATGATACCATCCTAAGATCTAGTCAAAATTAGAGTCATTAGTTCTGTTGCTAACAATCAAAATTATAAGGACTGGTGATTCAGGGAGGTGCTGAATTGTTTCTCTTCTTATGGTAGAGATTTGAGGGTTTTTTCTTCTCACTTCTGGAAATTTGAACCTATTCCTAGGATTGGGCAATACCTCATCTATGGATTTCCATCTGGTGTACAGAGGACAGGACCCTTGCTTAGTGAGCCTCTCTTACTTTTATGGATCAGGCAAATGACTTGAGATCCTCTAATCCAGGTGTGCATGCATCAGATCGGATTCAGAAATTTGTTATAAAAGAAGCAGACACCTTTAGATATCTATTCTGGCAAGGATGGTAGCAAATCAAGTTTCCAAAGATAGAAGCTTTGAAAGTAGTTCTTACTATTCAGCATTGATGTAGCAAGTGGCAATGTCTGTGCCCAGTGATGTAGTAGTGATGTCCCCACTGGAGCAGTTCTTTTGAGTGATTCTGGCTGCTTATCTGAACCTGGTTCAAGCCTGGTTATATGGCCCTCTGAAATATGTTGGTTATCTAATATTTTTAAATAAATTCCTTCTTGTTAAATTAAGTAGGGTAGGCTTCTATTTGCAATTAAGAATTTTAAATAGATAATATGACTTAAGGAAAAGCAGTTTTCCTTAGGATGAGCCAAAGAAATCTTTGTCAATATCTAGTGCAATCATTACAAAATTATTTCTTAAAATGAGGTGTAAATACATGCAGTGAAAAATCTTAAGCATACAAGCTTTTTATATATATGTATATATACTGGTAATCACTACTCAGATCAATATAAAATATCTCCAGCACTCCAAATGTACCTTTGCCAATGTATTATTTTTAAATGTGTTTACTTTCAAAAGTATTTAAGAAACAGAGAATTAGAGATAAATAACAAGAAAATCTTCTGGGAGATATGAGAACTAGTAATTGGTATAAATTCAATATATTATATATTGTAATTTTGAAGCTTAAAAACATGAAGTCAACAATTTATTCAACAATTATCCATGTCACAGAAAAATAGGTAGGTTTTGGGGGTGGGGTGGGCCGATTTCATTTTACCTGTTCCTCAGGGATTGGATCTTTGTCTGCAATATGGAGAGTAGGCTGCATCGAAGGTACTATAGTACACCGTGGGTTTTCACATGCCACTTCAGTCTTACCTTAAAAAGAAACAGGCCACAGAGAAATAACTGAAAAAAGTATTCTCAGTACTAATATTTTGCCAAGTTCATAGTCTAAGTTGCTTTGACTCTTTTCGATTTATTAAAAAATTATGGATATGAAAGTTAATAACTAACATCAGTAGATTTAAAATTTAAACTCTTGGAGGCAATCATCTAATTTTCTCTCCCTTCTTTACCCCTCCATAGTATCTGGCACACAGTAGACATTCTGAAATAATTAATGAAGAAATTAACTTGTTCCTCGCATCTCATGATAGAGCACTTGTTCTTCATAAAAAAAGAACCAAATGTCAATCTTGAACTTGAACTATTTTTACTCTTAGAAAATAGAATTGGAAGTGACTTTCACAAGTGAATAGCTTGCAAAGATCATCCAGGTGGGTTTAACATCGATAATTTAAAATTGGTGTTGGCAACTAATCACAGGGTTATTTAAGGCTCATATCTAGGCATCAACCTTTCACCATTGTCTCTACTTAACAAGAGGTCTGGACAAAATCCAGTAGGAGCAGCCCAATAAACTATTAAGCAATATTACATCATACAAGTAATTAAAATAGTATAATTAATAATTTTTATGCATAAGTCTGACTAACTTCATAATAATGGTCCAAGGGATAAACATGGTAATGGAGTTTGTTTCTAGCACAAAACCATATGCTGAGCATTTACAATTAAATTTAGTGATGTAGGGCCTCCCCTGGTGGTGCAGGCAGTTAAGCACCGCACTGTGAAGCTGTCCGCAGCCTCAGCAGCACTGGTTTGATCCCCGCCAGCCGGCTGGCAAGAGTCCCACATGGCGCAGCAGACCTCTCCTGTCACGCCCACTGCTCCCCTCAGCAGCGTGTTTCGTCAGTCTGCCTGTTCTGTTCCCTGCTCTGTCTCTGGTGAATACTCTTACCCTCCCACACATCTGGCCTGTACCCCAGTTCTTGCATAAATAAATAAATACTTTGAAAATAAAATAAAATAAATTTAGTGATGTAAAAGAAGTATAAAACCTGATCAAATGAAAGTAGTTTAGTGGAAAACTTTACTTAGCAATCAATACAAGGTAGTCTGATGTTACTATTAAATAATGACAATACATTTGAGACCCTTTTATTTTTTTAATTTATTTTTGCATAGAAGAGCTACAGTATAGGCTAGAGGTGCAGGGGTTGAGAGGATTCATCAGAGACAGAGGGAGAGCAGAACAGGCAGATTTTACTGAAATACACTGCTAAAGGGAGCAATGGGCGAGACAGAAGAGGTCTGTTAGTTCGCTGGCTGGAGATCGAACTCAGGCCCTAGCAGTCATAGTGCTGGCTTAACCCCTAGGCTACCAGGTAGGCCCCATTTAAGACCCTAAATAACACATATACAATACTACCTACTATATCATTTGCATACTATTTCTGTATGATTGAAATAGTATTTTATGTTGAAAGCAAAACTTAGTTTCTAGTCCCTGTACACCAAAGTCATTATTATTGACCCTAACTAGAAAAGAATTTCTGAAAGTTCTAATAATGGAATATTTAAAAATCCTGCTCTTCATTTAAGTTCTACAAAGATTTATGATTCTCTGAACTTTCAAATCATAGTCATTTTTTAAATTACAAAATAAGAGCCAAGACTATATTGTATCAATTTGTAAATATAAATTCAACCTTTTTTTTTTTTTTTGGGTAAACTAAGTAATTTGGTGAGATTAATTTCATCATAGAGATGCAGAAACTCACTTAATAAAACCCTACAAATTAAAACTCCATTGAATGGAATAAGACTGTCTGATAAATGTGTGAGAAATCTTTCATTAGGTACCTTTTTTATCTGAATTTCTTCGTAGCAGTTTGTCCACTTGAGAAATGGCCTCTTCCCAGCAACTGTTGCTTGCTTGAACGTGGGGCTGAATCAACTTTAATTTCTGTTCTAGGATTTGATAAGTCTCTGATACTAGTTCTTGTGTTTCTTTAGTACAAACAAGCTTTTCAAGTTCATCTTCAAGAATTATTACCCTGAGTAATAAAGAAAAACAGAAACAGACTTCTAAAAATGGAAAATTTATCATTTACAAAGCCTACTTAAGAAATAAGTTTGTAAGATGAAAAAAAGTTCTGAGGACTAAAAGTGGTGATGGCTGCATAGCAGTGTTTATGTGATTACTACCATTGAATTACACACTTAAAAATGGTTAAACATTAAATTGTATGTATGTGTATTTTACCATTTTTAAAAAGCTTATAAAGAGTATCATATTTATTCAACAAATATTTCTTGCATACATACTAGGCATTTTATGAATGAAAAGGATACATTCAACCCCTCTTCTATCTAAAAAAAACTTATAGCACATATAATAAAGTACCATAAAGAAACAAACAAGCAAACAAAAAACAAATACAGTATCATAAAGTTACTGTAATTAACATTTCTGTTTCATAGATGAGGAATTAGGTCCATAGAATTGAAGAAACTTGCCCAGAATTATACAGCTGGTAAACTGTAAAGCTGGCCTGAATCCAGGCACAGCAGTATATATCACAGAGAGACACAGATAATGTAATAAGAATTCAGAAGAGAAGTTACTGTCAACTATGGATACACAGAGTAAATAACTAAGAAGAGGTGGTTGAAGTACTATTGATAAATGGATAAAATTTGAAGAAGTATAAAAGTTAAGGTCAATTCCAGATGGAACAGGTGAAAGAGTATATAGTTTGGCATGGTTGAAGGAAAAGTATGAGAAAGATAGAAAAGTAGACTGTAGTTGGGTTACTGAAAACCCTTTCTATACAATATTTTATACAGTCTTTAAGGGGCTATACTCTGAAACCAGTGAAGATTTTCAGGTAAGAGAGAAAGCAAATTTATCAGTGACAGCAAGTGAGAGTGGGAACAGGAAGGAGACTAGCCAAAGGGAGGAATGAAACACAAAATGCTTCTGAAATGTGGGATACAAAACACTTTTTAGGTAACACTTTCGTAAGTTGTGTGTTAGTAATGCTGTAAAGCAATTAAGATATGATAGTTTGCGACTGTATATTCTCTAGAAAGTTGACATGTTACAGCATAGATATACATTTTGTCCCCTCTACATACATATATTTTTTTTAAAGCGGAAATACACTTCCTATGTATAAACCAAGATCTCTACTCAAAGTACAAAGCACCTCTTTTCATTCTCATATCCAAGGAGTGCAGCGCTCTTCCTTCTGAGTCATTTTCCCTTGTTCTAATGCACTCCAATGTGCCCTATTTCTGTTTTTTGTTTTAAGATTTATTTATTTATGCATACAAGAGCTGGGGTACAGGCCAGAGGTGTGGGGGGTGAGAGGATTCACCAGAGACAGAGTTGCGAAAGAGAACAGGCAGATGGACTGAAATACACTGCTGAGGGGCGCAGCGGGTGAGCGAGGAGAGGTCCCTGGCTGGCCGGGGATCGAACTCATGCTTCAGAGGCTGTGGATTGCTTCATAGTGCGGTGCTTAACCCCTTGCGCCACCATGGAGGTCCAATTTCCCTATTTCTGATTCTACTGCTAATCATTAATTCTTTAGAAACTGGCTTTGTCTCCCATAACTTTTCCACTGAAATCTTGTTTTCCTCTGATGATGAACCAACCTTTGCCACCCACTCCAGTGGAGATTGCCTTATCTCCCGATTTCCTGTGGGAGACAGAGTTAAGAGTTGGGTTAGTATTCACCTGCCTTCTTAAACAGCAGTTACAGACCACTGGAACATAGTTTCTTAATTTTTGTCAGCCAAACTCAGAGCTAGATCTGATGGATTAAAAACACCTCAGCTAATTATCACCACCTGCTACTTAGTGCTTGGTTGCTAGGTGTTCCCTTTCCCTGAAGCTTTTCCATTTCACACATGAAGTCCTTCTGAAGAAGGTTGCTTCCGTGTTGTAGAGGAAGGTACTCCCATTAGGACAGGGAGACCTTGGACCTCAGTAGTGAAGAACCCTGTGAAGTACCAAAAGGAGTGGGAAAGGAAGCAAATTGGGCAGAATATGGCTACTTCCATAGGCTTTTTTTTTTTTTTTTTTAAAGATTTATTTATTTATTTATACAAGCACTGGGTACAGTCAGAAGCACGGGAGGGTGAGAGAATTCACCAGAGCCAGAGTGGGCAGACTGACGAAATACACTGCTGAGGGGAGCAGCGGGCGCGGCAGGAGAGGTCTGTCGCGCCATGTGGGACCCTCACCTGTGGCCAGGGATCAAACCAGTGCTGCAGAGGCTGCGGGCAGCTTCGCAGCCCAGTGCTCAACCAGTGCGCCACCAGGGGAGGCCCTCCATAGGCTTTCTGGTCAGGTTTGATGTAAGCACTGGTTTGCATCTGTCAGGTACACACTTTTACTTATTGTGGGAGAACCTGGTACAAGTAGGCAGGTAAGCTGAGAAATTTGGTGTCTTTTACCTTTTGACTACGACTTAACAGCTTCCCTAGGTTCTTCTTTTCTCTAATAAGGAGCAAGACAGAGGTGGACCCTGACATGAATGAGCTGAGCAATTCTAAGGACACCACTCTGGGGGTTATCTTCCAAATAGGCAAATGGAACTGCCTTTTCCATGACATCCAATTTGTGGTGCAGTTGCTACTGAAGGACACAGCAACAAGGTCCTGCAGTACTCACTGGGTGATGCTACTTCTACATGCATCTCCATGGCACATGATATTTAACAAGAGAAGAGACATGGAGTATAAGATAAGACTTGTGTGTGAGATGGAGGGTCACTGGAGAGCCTTCTGGTTCAGAGGGAAGAGACTGAGTTGGACTGAATCCTTTTCCCTGCACACATTTCTGACATAGCCCTCAGTCAGTCAGAGGGAGCTCCCCCTAAAGCTGGAGAGAGACATGCTCTTTGGACTGAGGTTACAGATTTGTGGTTTCCCCCAACATTTGCCAGTACCCACCCCACCAGGCCAAGTGTTAAGTGATGTGGCTTATTCTCAAGAATGACTCCGGGTATCTTTTCAAAATGTAGAGAAAGTCAAATAAAGTGACAGTTTAGAGTGAAAAATATAGAATATTAGAAAAGCTATTTTAATAATTCTTTTCTATCCATTTTTGTTTTGTTTATACTCAATAATAAATTTTTAGATTTATTTCTTGAGAGTATAAGGACCAAAAGCACCCAACTCTCAAAAAAGCCAAGATCTAGTCCTCCTGCTATTGATGACTTTGTCTTTCTGATATACTGAAGATTGTGTAATAAAACTAATGACACTGGTAAGAAAATATACTTCTTAAAATGCCTTTCTGACTTTAATTTCCTATTTTTGTACATTATATTCTTCTTCACTCTGGTAAACTAGACTTTTGATTTTCTGAGACACCAAATCCTTATTTTCTTATCTTCAAAATTGATTGCTGCTCTCCCCCTTTCACTTCATGCCTTTTATCTGGGGTCAGATACATCAACTACAATCTTATCAGTGAGTTAAATTCGGATTACTAACAGAACATGAACCAATTATTTATTTGACCTAGTCCTATACTATGAGAATTTGTTGGACAAGAATTTCATTAGAAATAAATTAACTCAAATATTATGTCTTGATACAACTTTTAAACTTGGAAATCTTCATATAGAAAACAGTATTTTCAAATGATTAAGGTCCGCCAAAATGGGACATAAAAGATTGGAGGTAAAGGCAGAGAACCAATAACACTAGGAAAAGTAAAAAGCAATAAATACAAAATATGGATTCTACATTTTAATCTTCAATTGGAGCTAAAAAGCTTGTCCTCTCCTACAGAAAAATGCCCAAATCTGCTGTAATTTATTTAGAAAAAAGGCAATATGTCAATTTTCAAGTACAGTACCTCTTATAACTTCCTATTCTATGCTGACAGATATTTCTTACAGGTTCCAGTTTAAGAGAGTTAAATGAAGCTCATTCTTTATAATTTTCTCCATTTCAGTTCTCCTACACAATGAACATTAGCTTTTTCTCTCTTTCTAGGTTTCCTGTTTTATCAGGAAAAATAAAAATTATAACAACTCCCACAAATTATAGTACTTACATATCGTTATTTCCTGCAGCATTTGTAACTATAAACTATCCTTCATACTGCAGGTCTCAATTTTGCATCTTCTTTCTAGTCTAGGACACAAGCCAATAACCACAATGGGACAAGAGTGAAGTCTGCTACCATGGGGATATTTCCTTATATGGCTTCTAAACTTACTCATTCAGTAGTGCTTTCAGATGAAGCTGCAAGCTGCGTACTGCGGTGTGAACATTATTCAGTTCTCTTGATTTCTGCTGAGTTTTGGATGAACGCTGGGGTACTGATTGGTGCTGAGTTTCAAAGTACCGATAGAACTCATAGCTGCGCTTAAGCTCTTCCAAGCAGGCAGAATGAGCATGAGGTAGACCTTGAGTCACGTCAGATAAAATATGATGAGGCAAAAGTGCTGGAGTAAGTAAGGGCTCAGGAGGTGAATTAGCTGTAGAAAGTAATAGGGCTAATCGTCTGAAGAATTCTGAACTCTGTGCCACCCAGAGTTGGAACAAAACCTAAAAAAAAAAAAAAAAGTACTAAATGAATAAGAAATGGTCAACATTTAAAATAAACTACAAATTTGTTTGGTTTAAATTTTTCATTTTATTCTAGGAAATGAATATAGCTTGCTTTGATTGAATTAGCTCTTAAAATTAAGCCAAGAATGTTAATCAAATTATGTAGTTATGGTACTTGGGAACCTCTGATCCCAAAATAGCAGATTAATACCAGTATGTGATTTAGTGCAGTTCTACCCCAGAAGGGAAGTGTTGATAGAGCGAGACACATTTAATAGAGGAGAATGTTCCTTGATGACTTTTTAAAAATCCTTAAACATAGGAGGAAAGACAGTATGACTGATGTACCTAAGTGAGTCCAAATACATGAGTTATTGATGGAGACAGAATATGGGGTTCAGAATGATTCCATTATTTTGGTTAAGGGAATTAACATAAAAATCAGTCACAGTGTGATCATCCCCAGGAATGTCTGGCATGAGAAACTGCAAAACCTATTACTGAGAGACACACCCTGACTCCAGACAATGAAGGATCTCTCCAGATATAGTCCTGTTCGAGATGAGGAAAATATTCCCCAAACAAACCACCAGGAAACAAACTAGTCTGAACAAGACGTAGCAGACAACAAAAAAGGATAGAACCATTTTGGTGAGTTTAGATACAAATTTTTACAATCATGAAAATGGACATTCTTTAAAGTTTTATTAAAGGAATTATAAAAGAATGCAAAATAATTTAATATGAACCCAGTTTACCACTGACTTATTATTATTTTTTTTCAATGAGCAAGGCCAAAATTCCAAACTGCTGAAGACACAGTATCTAGGAATGTTCAGAAAGCATAGGTACATCCCAAGTACATCTCTCTTTTTTTCAGCCCTTCCCTTCCACAAATGGATTACCTTCAATGCGGGCAGGCTGAAGCCATCTGTAAGGTTATGTGCCTCTTCCTCAGAAATCTGTTCTTCACTAAGTCCAAGGCCCAGTTCTTTAAAAGGTACCACACAGATGTAGTTGGTTACATTGTCACTCTCAGAGTTCAGGGGGTAAGTTAAATTAGGTTAAGGCAATCAACAATGTCTTTTCATTAAAACATAAATGTACAGTAAAACTGTCCAAAGTCACCTTTACTAATCTTTATTTTGAACTGTGACTGGAGATTTATATAAATTTCTTAAAAAAAAAAAAGCAACTCATCTTAAAACTGAATATTAACGTAACACCTCCCATATCTTACAGGGTATTTATGAAAAAATATTTCTAGCAAAAAGAATTAAAAGATCTATTCTTCACAAGTGCTAACATACAAATGTAGATATTTTTTACATATTCCTTTTGAAACTATATTGTCTACTCATTGTGCTATGGCTCAGGCCCTCACTGTGCTACAGTAAATACTTCTTTTTCCCTCCTTTTGCTGACTACTTACTGAAATACACAGACTAGGTAGCACTAAGCCTGTTCTGTCTAGTTGTTTGACACAGGCTACTGTTCTGCATCTGTATTCCTCTTCCCCATGGGCATCTATCAATTTTAATGCGTTATTTTCCTCCCCATTTAATTGCTTTTGTAAGGAATTATATTCATACACTTCTTTTACTGAACTATTCTCACATTTCAAGCATATTCCTATTTGATCATATTATAATCATCTTTTGATATAGTCCCTTTCTCAATCTGTATTCTAAATATTTTGTATCACCATTTGTGAGATTGATCTATAATTTTAATTCCTTATATCATGTTTTAGTGCTGAGATGATATTATCTTCATAAATAGCATGGTGATATAAAGCTTTCTAACACTTTCTATGGTCTGAAATAAACTTTTTTTTTTAAAAACTATAAACCATCTGGACCTGCTAGTTAAATCTTTAAAAATGTATTACTTCTGTATAGGTAATATAGTCACAGGATTCAAAATTCATAAAATATTAAGAGGACAGTAAAAACTGCTTCCTATTCCTATCTCTTAGCTACCTAGTTCCCCTACCCAAAGGCAGAGGCAATCAGTATACCAGTATTGTGTGTATCATTAAAGACACTATGCATACATACATACAAGCAAATCCAAACAGAAATGTATGTCTGTGGGAATAAGTATATATACATATACATATGCATACACATACACATTTATTCCCTCATATACAAATATAAAAAATTCCTTTTGCACACAAATGAAAGGGTAATATAAATATTGCTCTACGTGCTTTGCCTTTTTTACTTTTCACTTATCAAAGTAACTTGGAAATTATTCCATGGTAGTACATATAATTTGGAGGTCTCTCTATAGCAGTGCATTAATAACTTTATCATGTTATAGATGCATATATTCATTTCTGTTTTACAACCAGGTATTTTTTATAAATGCAATTTTTTTTTATCACATGTGTAATCTCTTCAAGATTTTGAATTCTTCCTAGTCCAGTTTCAGAGGTTTCTATTTTGATCCATTTCCTTCTGCATTTTCAAATAGCTGCCAAGCAAATACTATCCCCCTGTAACTATCTTAATTTACTCTATATCAAAGGTGGCTTGGTTCTTGTTACTAGTCTGCAGTAAAAAAACCACACATAACTTAAGAGTCAGCCCTCTGAATATACTGGTTCCACTTCCTTGAATCCAACCAGCTGCCACCTGCATGTATAAATGGACCTGCACAGTTCAAACCCATGCTGTTCAAGGATCAAGTGTATATATAAAGGTTTTAAGTCATAAGTACTGTAGTCAACACACAACTTCACCTTTTACTAGTTGTGTGACATTAAGGAAATCACACACAAAGTAGAGGTTTTTAGTTTTCTAAAGTGAAGATAATTTAACTGGAAAGATATATGAGCATATAATGACAGAACTTAAAGTATTCTGTAAATTGCAAGCATTACATGTATTAGTGCTGTGGTACCCAGTACACTGAAGGTGCAAAGTAGAACCATTTTACATTCAATTTACTCATAATTTATTTATGAATCTAAGTAAAATAAGGATCTTATACACCTTTATTTCCTGGCCAACATAACTAATTTCCTGATTTAGTAAATTTAAACGACAGACTTTTTGTCATTCTGCCTTTGAGTGCTTACTACACACCAGACATTGTCTAAGCACTTTATATGCACTAAATTATTTGAAAGCAATAGAAACACAGGATTATTTTATTATTGCCATTTTTTAAAATGAAGAAAGCAAGGTACAAAGAGTTAAGAAATTTGCTTAAGGTACAGAGAATTAAGACACTTGCTTAAGTGTCAGGAGCCTCTTTTTTGAAAGGGAGGATTTCTTGCTGCTCATTGCCATGTCATAATGCAAATTTACCATGTTCAGAAATTTAAAAAAGTGTTAACATAGCAAAGCCAGGTTCTCTGGATTTTATATTTAGACCAGTAAAGAAAGGGGCTTCAGGAATTTTCCTTCTTAAAAGTGAGCCACATAAAAGCAGAACTTTCTTCCTGTTTCTTATTGTCAATCCCTATGGAATGCATTTCCAGTTTTAAAATAGAAGTGATGATGGAAATTAGCTTCAAACAAGCAATCTGAGTTTACAATTAATTTCTACAAGGTGCTACAATACTATCTATATCCAGAACTCTGGAATATTGCTTATTCTCACAGATAGACAGAAAAGGATATTTTTTCAACATATATAGGGTAGCTAGCCTTGCTGCTTGAAAGTTGGCTCTTACAGTTCTGTAGACAGCTTTCCGAAGACCGATGAGATGCTGACTGGGATGCTGTCCAGCTTTATTAAATGGGCAAGCGGCACTGACCCTGTCAAGCAAACTTGAAAAGTAAAGTGTGATACAACTGTACAGGTGTCCTAAAGTTTTTGTTTCCTAAATCCACAATTATATTTAACTTAGAAAAAAAGGTTCTTTCTCATGATTTTCTTTTAAAATGATTATAAAGATCCCAACTAAGGTCTCATAAACAGCTACTTCTCTGATACATATATTGGCACCCAGAAAAAAGACAAATGAAAAATTTAAATCTCAAAGAGCAAAGACTTTTTTTGATATGGGAAAATAATAAATCTGAGTTGAAATACAGCAGAAATGCAGGAATACTTACAGAAGAAATTACATCACTTTTATGAAGACCTGTTAAATGTACTAAATATACTATGAAAATATACTAAAGTGTTATTACTTTATTATTCAGGTATCAAATCTGTTTCTACAATAAGCATGAAAGTCTTAATCAAAAACACTTTCACATTCTTAATATGCATTTTATATATGTTTATCAACTATATTTTTTGTCACGTGTACAGAACAAATATTGTATAGAAATACATTCTGTACATTTACAAAAGTAGGGTAGAATGACTTACCCACCTGCTGCCACTGGCACTTACCTACTCAAAATGAAGTAGGGGACGCAGAAAGATAACAGGACCAGTGGCCAACAGGGGAATGCAAGTAGAAAGGCAAAGTAAGGGTTACTATGTAATAGCATGGCTACTCTCAAGTGGAAGCACATTTCACAGCTAAGTGGGAGTGCCTACTCTGAACAGTGATAGGTAATGTATTATGTTTTTATAAATGAAACCATGAATGATTACATATTACATAGTTATGGGATAATAGGATATTTTTTAACCTAACCTCTCCCAATGATGTAATTTATAAATTTCTTACTGGGCCTCCCTGGTGGCGCAAGGGGTTAAACACCGCACTATGAAGCAATCCACAGCCTCTGCAACATGAGTTCAATCCCCGGCCGCCAGGGAGAAACCCACATGGCGAGGCAGACCTCTTCTGTCTCGCCCGCTGCTCCCCGCAGCGGTGTATTTCAGTCAGTCTGCCTCTTCTGTTCCCCACTCTGTCTCTGTGAATCCTCTCACCCCCCACATCTCTGGCATGTACCCCAGCTCTTGTATGCATAAATAAACAAATATTAAAAAATATATACAGGCATTAAAATCTAAAAAAACAGAAGACAATGACTGATAGGTTTATTTTAAAATAAGGAAATAAGGCAAAGGAGGGTTATTTTGCTAAATAGGAGAAACGGAGTCAGAACAAAATAACACTCATGTTTTCAATATGTGCTACTATTGTTTGTGCTCTATTTTTCTAGATCTGTTTTTTTTTTAAATAAACATTTGTGCTTTATTTATTTATTTATTTTAATTTATACAAGCACTGGGTAGAGTCAGAAGTACGGGAGAGTGAGAGAATTCACCAGAGCCAGAGCGGGGAGCAGAGCAGGCAGAAAGACCGAAGCACACTGCAGAGGGCACGGCAGGAGAGGTCTGCGCGCCATGCGGGACTGTCCTCTGGTGGCCGGGGAGCAGCCGGGGATCGAACTGGTGCTGCAGAGGCTGCGGGCAGCCTCACAACCCAGTGCTCAACCGCTGCGCCACTGGGGAGGCCCTTTCTAGATCTGTTTTAAAAACTAAAAATATTTCTAAAAAACTAAAATATTTCTAAAAGTATATTCTGAAAATTTTCAAAAAATTAAAAATATTTAAACTAAAATATTTCAGTTTAAAACTATTTTTTTAATTTAATATTCCTCATAATTTAAAGAGTCCATTATTATTTGATGAAGACAAGAGAAACAAATTTTTTCCTAACATTTCTTCTGCTTGTTTGCATTTGAACAAATAGAAGTCATAATCCAAAGTTAAGTCATGTCTGACAGGCCTGTTTTAGCTCTTCATGACAATCTTATAAATTTGAGTAAAAGCTGGGCAATGACAGACACATAATTCTCTCCACATGCCTAAGCACTGATTGGACAAACAGCCACTTCACTTAAACAGTTCTCTCAATAACATGCTGTGCAAATGAAGAAGGAAAAGGAGTTCTTGTTCTTACATGCTCTGTAACTTTTAAAATCTGACACTTAAACAACTTAATATCTATTAGGTCTCTCAAAAAGAAATGGACTTCAACGACAATGGAAGAGCAAAAAAATTTTTTTAAAAATAGATTTATTTATTTATTTATACAATCAATGGGTAGTCAGAAGCGCGGGAGGGTGAGAGAATTCACCAGAGGCAGAGCAGGGAGCAGAGCAGGCAGAAGGACCGAAGTACACTGCTGAGGGGAGCAGCGGGCGGCAGGAGAAGTCTGCGCGCCATGTGGGACCCTCCTCCGGTGGCCAGTTTGCAGCCGGGGATTGAACCGGAGCTGCAGAGGCTGTGGGCAGCCCTGCAACCCAGCGCTCAACCACTGCGCCACCGGAGAGGCCCTGAGGTGCAAAAATTAATAGACACTGAAAACATTTTGAATTGAACAGAAAAAGTAGTCATAAAATCACTGTTATGTCTTGGGTTATTTAAACAATGTTCTAGAACACAACAGAGTAACGAATGAAATGACAACTAAAGATTTTCTACTTTCCTGTTTCATGATTTTCCTGATACAGGTTTCATGCCAAAAATATTTAAGTATTATTCTAGGGCAGAACAGAATAAAGGATGCAATGACTACAGAAGGTTCTTTTACCCTTCCTTTAATGATTTTCCACATACTACTCATTAAAAGCAACATTTTTTCTTCTCTATGTACTTACTTTCTTCCAGCTAGAGATTGCAAAGGTTATATAAGATATATAAATTATTAAATATTCCATAGTATAGCTGTCATCTACTAATGTTTAGCAAGCAGCCTAGTATACTGGAAATAAACTTTAGAGTCAGAGGGAATGGACTTGAACCTTTGCTCTACTACATTAGTTGTATGCACAAAATTGCCTATCATAAAATATGGAACATAGCTGGTGTTCAACAAATGTGATTTTCCCTTTAATAATAAAACAAATTGCCTGTATATGACATAGTTCAATGCATTTATAGCTTGACTGATGATTATTTAATTCTCATGGTGATGTGATGCCATTCTGAAAGTATCAGTGCCATATATTCTGCTTATGTTTACCTAAAAAATATTAATACATGGCAAGATTTTTCAGAATGAATTCATGTTGGATTCACCAGTGATTTAAACTGAGGAAAGAGAGCATCTGACAGGAAATAAAAGGAACAAACATTTATTAGGTAACCGTTGCAAACCATTTCAGTGTTAGGCACTCTCTATTATCTTATAATCACGTTGTAAACACAGAAATAATCAAGATTCTCAAAGTACTTTGGTTTCTCAAAATAGGCAGAAACAGCACATATCAAATCTACCATGTAATGTATTTATACCTTCATCTAGCAGTTAATAAAATTCACTAAGTGCTAAAGAGAAACTGTTTTCTTTAAATGCAATGTAGGGGTAGGTAATAAATAGTCTAATTTAACTATGCAGTAGAACAGAATTATTGAAAAATAAAATGAAAAATGAACTCACAGTGTAAATCCTCTGGAAATCACTTCAGTTTCTTGAATGAGACGTAAAGCTTTTCTCACCAGGTTAGTAAAAGCTCGGCTATTTGCTGCTGTATCTTCTAGCTGAGCATTGTATTTTTTTAGGGTTACTTGTAGTTTGGCAGTCCTCCATAATCTCAAAGCTTTTATGATCAGATAAACTAAGAGAATCGTTCCCCATACCAGCCAGGAAGATAAAATCCACCAAGTAGGAAGCATAATGAACAAACTGATGAAGGCAAATAGTATTGAGACATCCCTAAAACAGAGAAACCAAGAATAATATCCATCAGACCTGATAAAGTTACCTTATTCAGTAAAAACAATTGTATACTTAGGTTTACTAATATAAAATAAAATGCTAGCTTCTTTATAAAGTATGATTTAAAGCTACGTTACTTAAATGGGTAATGTAAAATAATTTTAAAGATCTGGCAACTAAACAATGGTGCTTAGGTATTAAAACTTTGAGCTGCTATGCTTAGGGAATGGACATAATATGATGACTTTTTTTGGATAAAATATGGACTCTTTAACCTAACTAATCTTTTAAATATTAAAAAGTATTTTTAAATATTAATTTTTAACATTTGAAGATAATATAAACATTTTTCCAATTGAAGATAAATATTTACTTGATGAGTAGTTATTTTTTTTTTTTTTTTTTTTTTTTTTTTTTTTTTTTTTTTTTTTAATATAAATATTTTATATTCCCCCATACAATTGCAAACGCCCCATTCTGACCCCAATCTTCCCCTCCCGCCCCCCCCCCCCCCACCCCCCAAGTGTCTCTGGTTCATAGTTTTTTGTTGATTTTGATTTTCACTTTCTATATTCATTTTCCTGGTCCCTATTTAAGTTTTCTAGATTCCTGCTATGAGTGAGACCATCCGGTATTTTCTTTTTTTCTTTTTGCTTATTTCGCTGAGCATGATCCCTTCCAGTGCCATCCATGTTGCTGCAAATTGCATGTGTTTATCTTTTTTGAATGCTGAGTAATATTCCATGTATATATGTACCACATCTTCTTGATCCAGTCATCTATTTTTTGGGCATTTGGGTTGTTTTCCAAAGCTTAGCTATTGTAAACAGTGCTGCTATAAACATAGGAGTTGCAGGTGCTCTTTGGAATTGATGTTTCTGTGTCCTTTGGGTAATCCTAGGAGTGAATTGCTGGATCATATGGAAGCCCTATGTTTAGTAGGTCCAGAAATCTCCACACAGCTCTCCATAGTGGTTGGACCAGTTTGCACTCCACCAACAGT
This sequence comes from Talpa occidentalis, assembly GCF_014898055.3. Taxonomy (NCBI): domain Eukaryota; kingdom Metazoa; phylum Chordata; class Mammalia; order Eulipotyphla; family Talpidae; genus Talpa; species Talpa occidentalis. The sequence goes on from NW_023601653.1 coordinate 17,279,938, forward strand.
GCACAAGAGTTCCTTTTTCTCCACATCCTCGCCAACATTTGTTGTTGCTAGTTTTTTAATATGTGCCATTCTCACTGGTGTGAGATGGTATCTCATGGTAGTTTTGATTTGCATTTCCCTGATTACAAGTGATGTTGAACATTTTTCATATGTCTGTTGGCCATTTGCATTTCCTCTTCAGAGAATTCTTTTTTAGCTCTTCTGCCCATTTTTTGCTGGATTATTTTCTTTGTTGTTGCTGAGTCTCATCAGCTCTTTGCAGATTTTGTGATCAGTCCTTTATCATTAGTGTTGGGTGCAAAAATGTTCTCCCAGTTGGTGGTTTCTCTTGTTTTTGTTATTGTCTCTTTTGCTGTGCAGAAGCTCTTTATTTGATGTAGCCCAGCTGTTTATCTCTCTTCACTATCACTGCTTTGGGTGATGTGTCTTTAAAGATGTCTTTGATGTGCAAATCCCGTAGTGTTTCGCCTATATTTCCTTCTATGTATTTTATGGTTTCAGTCTTATGTCTAGTTCTTTAATCCATTTTGAGTTGATTTTGTGTATGGTGTGAGGTAGTGGTCAAGCTTCATTCTTTTGCATGTAGCGACCCAGTTTTCCCAGCACCATTTATTGAACAAATTTCTTGCTCCAATGCATAGTCTTTGCTCCTTTGTCAAAGATTAGTTGACCATAAATCTGTGGGTTATTTCTGATTTTCTATTCGATTCCATTGGTCTGTATGTCTGTTCTTGTTCCATACCATGCAGTTTTGATGATTATGGCTGTAGTATAGTTTGAAGTCTGGGAGTGTGATGCCTCCATTTCCTTCTTTTTCAGTAGAGCTTTGGCTATTCGGGGTTTTGTGATTCCATATGAATTTCATCAATAATTGTTCTATTTCTTTGAAGAATGACATTGAGATTTGATTGGAATAGCATTGAATCTGTATATTGCTTTGGTAGTAGGATGGCCATTTTAATAATGTTTATTCTTCCAATCCATGAGAGCAGGGATGTCTTTCCATTTCTTTGTGTCTTCTTCTATTTCTTTAACAGTGTGTTTTATAGTTTTCTTTGTATAGGTCCTTTACCTCTTTTGTTAGATTATTCCCAAATATTTGATTTTTTTTTTGTTTCGATAATAAGGGGTGGTTTTTGATTCTTCTTCTTCAGATTTATTGTTTGTGTATGAAGGCTACTGACTTTTGCGTGTTGATTTTGTATCCTGCCACTTTACTGAATTGATTGATGAGTTGAATTAGTTTTTCTGTGGAGATTTTGGGGTTCTCTATGTATATTATCATATCATCTGCAAATAGTGATAGTTTGACTTCTTCTTTTCCTATTTGGATTCCTTGGATGTCTTTCTCCTGTCTTATTGCTCTGGCTAGGACTTCCAGTATTATATTGAAAAGCAGTGGTGAGAGTGGACATCCTTGTCTTGTTCCAGATCTTAATGGAATTGCTTTCAGCTTTCACCATTGAGAATGATACTGGCTGTTGGCTTGTCATAGATGGCCTTTATGATGTTGAGGTATGTTCCTTGTATCCCAAGAATTTCAAGGGTTTATCATGAATGGGTGTTGCACTTTGTCGAAAGCTTTCTCAGCATCTATTGATATTATCATATGGTTTTTATATTTCTTTTTGTTGATGTGTTGGATAACGTTGATTGATTTTCGGATGTTAAACCATCCTTGTGCCCCTGGAATGAATCCAACTTGGTCGTGTGTGAATTATCTTATGGATACATTGTTGGATTCTGATAGCTAAAATTTTATTGAGGATTTTTGCATCAGTGTTCATTAGGGAGATTGGCCTATAGTTTTCCTTTTTTGTGTTGTCCTTATTCGGTTTGGTATTAGTGTAATATTGGCTTCATAGAACGTGTTTGGTATTGTCCCTTCCTTCTCAATTTTTTGGAAGAGTTTGTGAAGGATAGGCACTAATTCGTCTCTGAATGTTGGTAGAATCATTTGTAAATCCATCAGGTCCTGGGCTTTTGTTTTTGGGAGGTTTTAATTACCATTTCAATTTCGCTGCTTGTAATTGGTCTGTTTAGGTGTTCTATTTCTTCTTTATCTAGCTTTGGGTGATTGTAGAGTTGTAGGAATTTGTCCATCTCCTCTAGATTGTTGAATTGTTTCCATATAACTGTTCATAGTAGTTACTGATTATTCTTTTGATTTCTGCTGTGTCCGTTGTGATTTCTCCTCTTTCATTTATGATTCTGTGTATTTGTGCTTTCTCCCTTTTTTCCTTTGTGAGCCTGGCTAGGGGTTTGTCTATTTATATTTTTTCAAAGAACCAGCTCTTGGTTTCATTGATCTTTTGGATTGTTTTTTTAGTTTCAATTTCATTTATTTCTGCTTTGGTTTTTATTATTTCTTTTCTTCTACTGGTTCTGGGGTTTTTGTTGTTCTTTTTCTAGATCTTTGAGCTTCGAGATTAGGTTGTTTCTTTGAGTTCTTTCTTGTTTTTTGATGTGAGCTTCTATTGCTATATATTTTCCTCTTATTACTGCTTTTGCTGCATCCCATACATTTAGGATATTGGTGTCCTCCTTGTCATTCAATTCAAAGAATTTTTTAAATTTCTTCTTTGATCTCCTCGTTAGTCCAGTGGTCTTCCAGTAGTGTGGCTTTTATCTCCATGAGGTAGGATAGTTCCTTGCCTTCTTTTTATGATTTATTTCTAGTTGGATGCCTTCGTGGTCAGAAAAGATGGTTGGTATGATTTCAATCTTGTGTATCTGTTGATGTTTGTCTTGTGCCCCAGTATGTGATCGATCCTGGAGAATGATCCGTGTGCGCTTGAGAAAAATGTGTACTCCGTTTTTTTTGGGTTTAGTGTTCTATAGATGTCTGTTAAGCCCAAATGCTCTAGGTCCTTATTTAGAGCTTTAGTTTCTTTACTTATTTTTGTCTTGTTGATCTATCCATTGTGATAGTGGTGTGTTGAGTCTCCCACTACATATGTTGTTTCTCTGATGTCTGTTTTCAGAGAGGACAACAGTTGTCTGATATATTTTGGTGCTCTTTCGTTGGTGAGTATATGTTAATGAGTGTTATTTCTTCTTGAAGTATTGTCCCCTTAATCATAATGTAGTGACCATTGGTCTCTTTTTATTTTTTTGAGTTTGAAGTCTGTTTTATCTGATATAAGTATAGCTGTTCCTGCTTTTTCTTTTGGCCCATTTGCTTGTAGGATTGTTTTCCATCCTTTGACTTTGAGCCTATTTTATCTTTTGTAGCTAAATGTGTTTCCTGGAGACAGCAAAAGGTTGGGTTTTGTTTCTTAATCCAGGCTGCAACTCTGTGTCTTTTTATTGAAGAGTTTAGTCCATTTACATTTAGAGTTAATATTGATATGTTAGCATCTGTATTGCCATTATGTTGTTTCCTTTGATTTTATTTATTTATTCTTTTAATAACTTTTTTTTTTTTTTTGGTCTTCTTTCGTTGTTATTCGTCCCTCTGAGGTTCTGGCTTTAGGATTCCTTGTAGTATTTTTTGGAGTGGGGTTTAGTCGCAATGAAATTCCGGAGTTTCTCTTTGTCTGGGAAGGTCCATATTCTTTCTTCATGGAGGAAGAGAGCTTTGCGGGATAGAGTATTCTTGGTTGGCATTGTTTTCTTGGAGTCTGTTGACTATGTCCCTCCACTCTCTCCTTGCCCGTAGTGTTTTCTTCAGAGAAGTCTGATGTCAGCCTGATTGTTTTTCCTTTGAATGTTATCTGTTTCTTCCCTCTTGTCAGCTTCATTATTTTTTCCTTGTCCTGGATTCTTGGGAGCTTTACTATTATGTGTCTTGCTGTGTTTTTCCTTTCGTCGTGGAAGTTTGGTGTTCTTCTTGCTTCTTGTATATCAATTTTCAGCTCCTTCTTCTCATTGGGAAGTTCTCTTCAATTATATCCATGAATATTTTCTCTGTTCCTACATCTCTCTCCTCTCCTTCTGGAATTCCTATAACTCTTATATTTCCTTTCCTCATGGAGTCAGATAGTTCCCGAAGTCTTTCTTCATTCTTTTTCCTTCGTACTTCTCTTTCCTTTTCTGTTTTGGTTCTTTTTATTTCTGTGTCTTCAAGATTACTTATTCGTTCTTCCATTTCATCTATTCTGCTTTCATTGCTTTTCCCAGAGTTCTTTAGTTCCTCCATTAATTCTTTGATCTCCTGCATTTCTCTTACTTCCCTCTTTAGGGACTCAATTTCCTTCTTCTGATCTATCACTTTTTTAATCATGGCAATTTTAAATTCTCTTTCTGGAAGGCTCAGAAGTTCTTCCAAGTTGCTGTCGTTGCAATCTGGGGAGTGGTTTTCTTTTGTGGTGTGCTTCTTTCCTGAGGAGTTGTTAGGTTGCGTGTGGTTCTTCTACTCCCTACTGTCTGTTTTCTAATTTGTCGTATGCGTTGGGACACTGTGTTGCTCGGACTGACTGACATCTTGGGTGAACTTCTCCGCTCCCCTCTGGCTCTTCCAGGAGCCATCTCTGTCTTCTGGGGGAGCTTTCTGCTGGTTTTAGGCAGTTTTTACTGAAGAAATGTCCCTGTTCTCAAATGGCGAAGCGGGATGCAGTCCCTGCGCCTCCGGTTTCAGGCACACTTCTGCGCACCCGGTCTGCCCGGACGTGGGTGCCTGCTCCCTCTGTGGGCTCAGACTGCTGGTCGGAAGGGGCCTGGCGTGGAATAACTTCCCGGCTGGCCACTGGGTCCTCCAGAAACCTTCTGCCCTTTTCAAGCAGTCTTAAGAAATGTCCTGTTTTATGGGTGTTAGTGACTTTTTCCTGGTCGCTAGGTGGCGCCAGAGATCTCTCCTATTGTCCTTGGGGCTGTTTTTCGCCTCCCCCACCCCGTGGGACAGAGAACAGAGCGGGAATGGTAGGGTACACCTCAACAGCTTTGGGGTGCTGTGTCTGCCTTGTGCCCCACCGTCGTGGAGAAACCCACGCCCCGAATTTTCGTGCCCCGGTCTCAGTTCAAAGCCCTCAGTTCCAGGACGGGCTGTAGCCCAGTTCAGTGGCGCGGGAATGGCGCCTTTTGCACAGCTCCCGTGCCTGGGCGCCTGGTTCCTGCTCACTCAGGGAGGGACCTTCACCTCAGTGAGGACCTCCGCGCGTCTCCCCGCAAGCCTAGGTCGTCTCCCGCAAGCCTAGGTCGCAGGCGCGGGGACCTGGGCAGCCGCGATCCAGGTCTGCACTTGCTTTTCAAGCGCGCCGAGCGCGCCGCGTTTCCGCGCCAGCTTACCGGCAGCCGGGCTGTGTGCGCGTCTCCGGGTCTTTGTTCTTCTCTAATGGCGCCGGAGCCGTTCGCTCACCGCCGCGGCGGATCCTGCAGGGTTCGCCTCAGCTCCCGTTCACGGGGTTGGGTGCTGCAATAGTTCCTTTCCACTCACAGTCCCGCTTGCTGCGTCGTTTGTTCTTGTGGGCGTTTTGGTTTGTTTTTCCTCCTCTCTGCGGTCGGAGAGTGCGCCTCTGTGGGCGGAGGGGAGCAGGGTTCTTCGCTTCCCTCCCTTTCGTCTCTTTTATGGCCACTTTCTTCTTCGGGCAGTTTGCTGGCGTCACCCGTTTATCTTCCGTGTCCCAGTTCTCACTGGGACCTGCCGCTTTTCCTCCTATTCACTTTTTTAATGGAGTTTACTCGCAGCGTCTCCTCGCCGCCATGTTGCTCCGCCCCCTCCTTGA